>NW_008343206.1:151194-172161 GCF_000622305.1 Nannospalax galili | reverse complement strand
GAAGGAAGGAAGGAAGGAAGGAAGGAAGGAAGGAAGGAAGGAAGGAAGAAAGGAAGGAAGGAAGGAAGGAAGGAAGAGGAAAAGAAACGCAGAGTTCATGCTCTCTGAAAACTTCCTGTCTGTAAAGGACGCTTCCTTGGGAAGCTTCTGTCCACTTGAATATATCTCGCTCTTTTTTCCTTGAGCAACAATTTGCTTTTAACTCTCAGCCTTAAGCCTGCATTAAAATGACTTTATTATATGAGCTAGTCCTAAAATGCCTTCCAGCAACTGAAGCCACAAATTCTGGTTTGGCTTGAGAGGAGGTCCCTAAAACTTAAGAGAACTCCTAAGGATGATCATGGGGCAGTCACTGCTGAACTTTCTGGAGCTCCTGAGGAGATCCATCTGCAAGCTTCGGTGGAGAGTTTCCTATCTGTCACATGTATGATCTACCCTGCTAAGCACGGCTTGCACATTACTCTGTGTTCTTTTGCTTCTGTTTTTCTAGCCACAGACCCAGTTAAAAATCCCCTAGACTATCCATACTCTGGTACCTGGGTCAGACGCAACAGCACATGGCTTTTCTGGGGTGCATTATAAGAGCTGTCCCCCAGATGGCCTAAGCCAGTCTCTTACCCTCAAGAAAGAAGCTGGAGACAAAAATTAGATAAATGCTTTACCCAAAGTAAACATGCTCTGGATCCAGAGCACCACATTCGGAATAACCGTTTTCACACTTCTTTATTCTTAACCTGAAATCTTAAAGTGTTTCCTTTACTGTCCAGACAAGGGGAACTCTGCTGGTAGTCATATATAATGGCATCTCCCTCAGTTATTTAGCTCTGGAAAAGAGGAAGAGTTACTACCCTAAGCCAAAGATGTGTGTCCGGTTCCCCAGTTCCAGAGGCTGGGGATGCCAGGAAGGGGGTCTGTTTTGTTTCTACCTCTCTTTTCCCTGAAGGAGGACCCTGTTTCTGGAAGCCATGCTGAAGATGTGATCAGAACTTCAAGAGACCTGGACACCTAGAATGAGATCTGGGCTGACCAGCTCATCTCCCCTTTCCCTCCCACCCCCAAAGCCTTATTAGGCTTCCATGCATGCATTCTAAGTCTGATCCAGGTTGTAGCATGGTAGAGCTCTTGCCTAAAATGAAAGAGGCCCAAGTTCAATCCTCAGTACTATCAAAAAAAAAATTCATCAGAGCATAGAGACTTAATGGACTCCCCTCCCGGGGACCCTCTCGGTGTAGAGGAGCCCGGCCTTCTTTCTCTCTCCTAAGCTCCCTATGATAAAATATTTCTTCCTAAAACTCACCCTCTGTGGTCTGTGAATTTCATTCCTTGAATTCACAGAACAAGGGTCTGAAAGCCTCTGATGTGAGGTGGCTTTGGTGGCCCTTGAGTTTCCAGGACCCCAGCCTCTCAAGCTAAGCACGACAGAGCCAGGAAAGACCCCTCGTCCTCAAGGACTCCTGATATTCCTGTATCACTTGCTCTTACTCTACAGTCTACGATGACCTTGAACTTCTGACTTCTGATCCTCAGGTCCTGAGCTCCCAAGTACTGGATTACAATGTGTGCCACCATGCACCAGATGAAATTTGGGGGGTGCAGTACTGAGGATTGAACTTGGGCCTCTTTCATGTTAGGCAAGGGCTCTACCATGCTACAACCTGGATCACACTTAGAATGCACGCATGGAAGCCAAATGTGGTAACTCCATGCACACAGGTAAGGCCACTAAGGCAGATGCCAATCAATGGCTCCCGGGGGCTGTGGGGGGTGTCACTGTCTAATGGGGACAGAGGTTCCTTTTGGGGTGGTGCGTATGTTTTGGAACTAGAAGGAAGGCTGGTATTCAGTGCTATTAAATGGTTCCATTTGAAGTGGTTAATTATGTAAATTTCACCTTAATAAAAATATACTCATTAATTTTTGTAAAGGAAACAGTACCTGTGTGAATTGGAGCAGCTGAACTACACACTGTGTCCGCTGTAGAGCTGCATTCCTGGAGGACGGAGGTCTCCGGGGGACACCTGCAGAGAGATCCTCTGTTGTTCCCTCCGGGCCTGTCCCTGTCATCATGAGCAGAGGTGGCTCTGGGTCCCCAGAGGGCCGGGAGCCTCCTCTAACCCGTACCAGGCAGCATGGTGATCCACCATCTGGAGCAGGGCTGGGGCACATGCTGTCACCACTGACTGCCAGACCAGCATCACAAACACTATCATGTGTCAAAATTTACCAGTGTTCCCTCCTCCGGGAATGTCCATGGCCTTACTGGGGCCTTGGACTGAGAAAATGAGGGGCTGGAGAGACTGCTCCGCACGGACAGTGCCTGCTGCTCTTCCAGAGGAGCAGAGCTCGGTCCCCAGGACCCAGGTCCGGCAGCTCACAACCACTTGTAACTGCAGCTCTAGAATCAGATGTGCTCTTCTGGCCTCCTTGGGTACCTGCACACTTGTGGTGTACATCCCCTCACATGTGACATACACTTACTGAGACACACAGACACTGCTAAAAATAAATCTTAAAAAAAGAAGGAAGGGGGCTGGAGAGATGGCTCAGCAGTTAAGAGCACTGGCTGTTCTTGCAGAAGACCTGGGTTCGATTCCCAGCACCCACATGGTGGCTAACAGCCTGTCCATAACTCCAGTTCTAGGCGATCCGACACCCTCTTATGACCTCCGCAGACACTGCACAACATGGGTGCACTTACAAACATGCAGGCAATACACTCATATACATAAAATAAAAAAAAAAGAAGAAAGGAAAGTCAGAAAACAAAGGTCTGTCCTGTTGTGATCAGAGGGTCCAGGTTACTTAGAGCAGCTGTACCCCCCAGGCCTGGGTGCCTGCCCCTCCACCCCAGTGGTTTGGAGGTAACAGCTGGATCTGGCCTGAGGACTCTGCACCTTCGGACTAAAGTGTCACATTCCTCTGACTGAGGGGCCAAAGGATGAACTTCCTTAAAACCACAGCATTTCCTTTATCCTTCACTGGGATCCCACTTAGCACAGCCCTGGAGGCTTTCTGTAGACTTCACAAAGCACAGCACACTGCAGAAATTTCTGCAGAGGGTTCTTTGGGAACCTGTGCCTTGGCCAGGCTGTCTGTTACCACTCCACTGAAACCTTGGAGGTCTCCAACATCTGCTCCACATTCCCATGGCCACAGGACTCCCTGCCACAGAGCTTCCTGGGAGGCACCTCACAGACTGTCCTACCCTCCTCTGACCACTAGAGAGCGCTGCGAGGACTGGGGCACAGGGCAGGACAGACCGCAGGCTCTGCACAAAGTCCCTCAGGGGAGGGCAACAATTCAAGGTCCAAGTTGGCAGCCTTAGGGGTCCTGTGGGGAAGCAGGTGGGCGGGAGCCAAGGGAAGCAAAGGAGGGGAATGATGATGTGAAGGGTGGGAAGGGAGGAGCTGAGAGCCTGAGGGGATGGAGGGACAGAGAGGGTCATAGATTTGAAGAAAGTGTAGGGAAGGAGTGACAGGAGGGGCTGGGACATGGCTCAGTTGGTAAGGTGCTTGTCCCTTGAGCATGAGGCCCTGAGTAATATCTTCAGACCCATTAAATCCCAGTGGTGGGAAGGCATACAGGAGGATCCCTGGGGCTTGGGGGCCGTAATTGAATTGGCCAATTTCTGGCCAGTTAGATACCTATCTCAGAAAGCAAGGTAGTAGCTTCAAGCACAGAGAGAGAGAGAGAGAGAGAGAGAGAGAGAGAGAGAGAGAGAAGAAAACGCTAGGACAAAGCAAAAGAACTCCATCTAGAATGCCTGCTGGGGCTGGAGCAGTGGCTCAGTGCTTAAGTGCTTGCTGCTCTAGCAGAGGACCTATGTTCAGTTCCCAGCACCCACATCAGGCTCACAACCGCCTGTCTCCAGCTCCAGGGGTCCAGTGTCTTCTGGCCTCTGTGGACACTACACTCGCTCATGTGAACAACTCCTCACGCACATAGAAATGAAAATGAATCTTAAACAGAAAATGTGTGTGCAAGTAAGAAGGGGCTGGGGAGTGTGGGCCGGCGTGGGGTTGAAGGAGGGCAGAGAAAGTCTGGGCTGTGGGGCAGTGTCTCGGGATGAGTGTGGATGGAGCCTATGAACCTGGCTGTCAGTCACTCATCCTGATGCGTGTCAAGCATCAGCCCCACTCAGAGCAGGCCCCGCCCACCCCTCACCCACATCAAGGCACCTGTGTCTGGAGTCACTTACTTGGTACACTGACGGCAGATTTCTGAAGACTCCGGATCGTGGTAGAAATGGCCCTTTCGGCACTGGCATATGCGATCCCTGGTTGCAGTGCACTCGGCCATCATTTCCTGGTCTGCAAGTCAGGGAAGAGTGGGTCAGTTCAAGGTAGAGCGGCTTCCTCACACGTGAACACGGACCCCCGGCCTCTCTTGAGGGGACACAGTGCCCACTGCACGGAGCTTTACCAGCCATCGCGGTGCCAGGGAGATTCAGGTAGGACAGAAGTTTTGGAGTTGGGTGACAGTGAATTTAAGATAAGTGAGCTCTGATGAGAAAAGTGGAGATGGAAGAACAGAAGGAGCAGTGGGGAGCGGGTGCCCTTCAACAAGAAAAGCGACTGCTTCAGTGAGCTAGGAGGGTTTCTTTTTAAGTCTTTTTGAAACAGTGTCTCTCTATGGCCCCAGCTGGCCTGAAACTCACCATGCAGACCAGACTGGCCTTGAACTCACAGAGATCCCCCTGCCTCTGCCTCTGCCTCCCAAGTGCTGGGACTACAGGCGCCCACCACCATGCCCAGCTGTGAGCTAGGAATTTTACAAGTAGAGAGAATATTCCCTGGTCTAATTTTTATATTTTCACAAATGATGAAAACTTGATCAATACCTAGCATGCCTGGTAAAAATAAGAGTGTGCATACAGATGCATTACACACACATACACATAAACACACACATACATACACACATGCACAGGCACACATTCACACACAAATCTGCATACACACATAAACACATTCACACAAATACATACACATATTCACACACATAAACATTCATACACAAAAATACATTCACACAATATATGTATATATGTGTGTACACATATACACATAAACACACACATACATACACATATAAACACACACATACACATACAAAAAAATAGCAATTTTTTCCCATGGTGATGAGACTTGAACCCAGACTCTTTTGCAAAAGAGGCAAATACTCTTATCATTGAGCTATGTCCACTGCCCTACCAGTTGCTTAATCTTTAAAAACATTTTTGCGTTACTTTTGTGTGTATGAGTGTTTTGCCTGCATGTATATTAGTGCACCACGTGTGTGCAATGCCCGAGGAGCCGGAAGAGGATGTTGGATTCACTGGAACTGGAGTCAGGATTGTTGTGAGCTGCCATGTGGGTGCTAGGAATCGAACCTGGGTTCTCCACAGGAGCAACCAGTGCTCCTAACTGCTGAGCCATCTCTCCAGCCCCCTTTAATCTTGAAAAAAAATCATTTTATTATATGCATTGGAGCGTGCGTGGGGGGAGGGGTGCACCCCACCCACCCTTTTGGTGTCATCCTGCCAGGGTACAGCCCAAGCCTCCTCTCCAGAGCATCCCAGACACATCCACTGCTCTGCTCTTTCAACTTTTTAAGATTTATTTTTATTGATGTGTGTGTGTGTGTGTGTGTGTGTGTGTGTGTGTGTATGTGTGTGTCTCCTGGTGTCTATGTGCATATGCAAGCAGGAACCTGGAAGGGCAGAAAAGTGTTAGCTCCTTGGAGGCTGTGCTGGACAGCTTTAGTGTCAACTTGACACACCTGGGTTGAGGGAGCTTCAATGGGGGAATTGCCTCCATTGGACTGGCCTGTGGCCATGTCTGAGGGGCATCTTCTTGATGAGTGATGTGGGAGGGCCCAGCCCACTGTGGGTGGTACCACCCCTGGGCAGGTGGGCCTGTGTTGTATAAGAAAGCAGGCTGAGCAGGGGCCAGGGGAGCAAGCCAGTAAGTAGTGTTCCTCCATGGCCTGTGCTCCAGCTCCTGCCTCCAGGTTCCTGCCCTGAGTTCCTACCTTGGGCTCCTGGATGAACTGTGACCCTGGAGGTGTAAGGTAAAATAAACCCTTTCCTCCCCAAGTTCGTACTGGTCAGAGTGTTTTGTCACAGCAATGAAGAATCAAACTAGAACACAGGTAGAATTACAGGTGGTTGTGAGCTGCCTGACATGGGTGCTAGGGATCGAACTCTGGTCTTCTACAAGAGCAGCAAGGGCTCTTAGCCATGAGGCTGCTGCCCGGCTCCTTTCTCACAAAGGATTGTTAACTCTCAGAGGGTGGCTGTGTCCTGTCACTGTGTCCTGCATTCTGCAAGGCCCTGAGGTGGTTAATACACACCATTAGGAGAAAAATGGTCAAGGAACAGACAGGAACTTGTCTTGCCTTTTGGTCAAAGCAGGCCTGGGTTTTCTAACACTGTTCTCACTCTAACTCTCTCACTCATAAGGAACAATTTTTATGCAGTGGAAACTTCCAGGTGCAACCCTGCAGCCAGTAGTATAGTCAGGTGACTGTGCTGTCCTCATGCTGGGCAGATGCACATCTGACTTGAATGTAACTTGTAACAGCTACATGGTGAACATACGTGGCTAACTGTGCACACCCAGGGGTCCCAGTGCAGCCACTGCTGGGTGGAGGGCTGCGTGTTTCCAGGTCACATCCACATGGACTCACCGTCACCACAGGTGGAGCAAAGTAAGCAGGAGTCCAGGCCGTTGGCGGACTTGGTGAACGTCCCCGGCTCACACTTGGCACACTCTCCCTGTGTGTGGGGGCTCACGCATGACTCTCCAACATGCTCACCTGTGCGAGAGGACAAATGGGGGTCAGGGCTGCTGTCCCAGCAGGCCTTATGTTCTTAGTGTATAAATTCAGAATAATCTCCAGACCGTCACAATCTGCCTGGGAACCTGTCAGGGCTGAGGACTCTGGTCACGACGAGTGACTGACAGCTGCCTTTCAAGTCCATGTCCTCCCCTTTGAGTGACAGTCCTGGTGTCCTGGGAGGGAGGCCTGGGTCAAGTCAGGTAACTTCCATCTACCGCCTCATAAACATGGCACTTTACTTAGTTTTTTGTTTTGTTTTCTGTTTTTGTTTAGTTTGTTTTTGTGTTTTTGAGACTGGGTCTCCCCATAGCCCCAGCTGACCTAGAACTTACTATGTAGAGCAGGCTGGCATCTCACAAGAGATCTGCCTGCCTCTGCCTCCCAAGTGCTGGGATTACAGGCTTAAGGACCAAGTCTAGTTATTTTGTTCCTTTTTGTTTTTTGTTTTGTCTTCTCCAGTTTTCTGAAACAAGGTCTCAGTCAGTAGACCTGGAACTTATGCTGTGGGCTGGAATTCATGGCAATCCCCCTGCCCCAGCCTTTGGAGTGATGGGACTACAGGTGTGAGACACCACCCTTAGCATGCAGTTTTTATGCGCTGTCACCCATGCTGGGGTGGGCTTACAGTGATGCAGCCGCTTTGGAGTCTCCCAGGCCTCTGTAAGGAACCCCAATAAACTCAATGGTTCCCCAAACTACACTTGGGTTTCTTTGGTTTTGTCAGTAACCTATCAGGCGTGAATAGACATGTGCTGACATCTCCTGGGTGCTAAAGTCACACAATACTCACGCCCTCTTTAGCTGGGAACACTGGGACATGGTCAGGCCTGGCACTGCCAACCACACATGGTGTGACCTCAGCAAGCTCCCTGAGAACTCCCAGCTCCATTCCCCACTCTGGCAGGGAGCTCTGGGCAACTGTTGGGGTGTACGGAGGTGAGAGCAACCCTCTCAGCTCCCCTTCCTGAACCTTCCCTGTCCCATCAGCTGGGTCCCAGTCCTCATACTTAGAAAGTGTGTCTTTGGGTGACCCTAGACTAGCAAGGCCTCCTTATAAACATAGACATCAACACTCCCACAAAGGACCCTCCTTTAGGGGTCTGCGTATTTGTGTACATAGAAGCCTGCCTGGAGGTTGAAGGAGTAGGCAGTGGCTGGTTAAAGTCAGCTGGCCCACATCCTCCCACTTCTGTACAGCCTCTGGTCAGCTTGAAAGATAATCCCTGTCCACACTCCAGCACTGAGTACTGTCCCTCACAGTACTGAGACAGTGAGTTAAGTGTCCGGTCCTGAGAACTCACCAGCAGGACAGAGCTTGCAGCAGTGCCTAGCAGACCTGTACTCATCCAGGCGGCAGGACTCCAGGTCAGGGGTTTGCTGGCTCTGTCTGGAGAGTGACTCTGGTGTGGCAGACATCTGAAGCTAAAAAAGGAACCAGAACATCTTGGGAAGAGCTCATTCTTACTGGTAAGAGTCCCAGAAGGTGATGGAGATGGAGGCAGGGAAGGGAAAGGGTCTCCCTTGGAGAAGATGAGCTGGCAGGGCAGGAACTGTGGAACTCTGGGACTTGCAACTGCCAGGGCAAGGTTGGGAAAGGACAACACTATGAATCTGGGTGATTCTCAGCCCTTAGCACAGCAGTAGCTCCCCACCTCCCATCTGGAGCCAGCACTGCTGGGAACCATGGTGACCAACAGGAACCTTGCCATCCACACACTGGGCTTCTGTGGGTGATGGCTGCTTAGTACCCTGAGGGGCAGAGGACCCAAAGTAGCTGCGAAAAATATTTATTTATTTATGTTTATTTTACCTGTAGGAGTGTACTGCCTGCATGTGTGTAAGTGCGCCCATGCTGAGCAACGCCCTGGAGCTGGAGTTATGCACAGGTCTTAGCCACCAGGTGGGTGCTAGCATTCGAACTCCGGTCCTCTGCAAGACCAGCCAGTGCTTGAACCACTGAGCCATCTCTCCACCCCCTGGAACTACTTTTAGAAGACTTTTTCTGTTTTGCTGGAAAGCCCATTAAACAAAATAACTGTTCCTGCCAAGTGTGCTAGCTCAGCTTGAATTCCACCTGGGAGACAGAGGCAGGAGGATCGCTCCAAGTTTGAGGCCAGCCTGGGCTACAGACTGACCTGTAGACCAGTGGGGAAATTTAGAGAGAGTGTATCAACATAAGTGTAAGGATGTAGCTCAGTGGTAGACTGCTCCTGTAACAGCCCAAGGCCCTGGGTTTGAGCCCCAGCACCAAGGGAAAGTGTCACTTTCCTGGAGAGCATCTTTGTGGTACATTACCTTTATTTTTATCGATTTAATCTCCTTGAAATGTCATTAGTGAAAAACGCAGGCCTATATTTTCAACAAAAATCTTCATGCAGTGCCCAAAGAGGAGTTACTCAGTCCTTTCACATCTTTCAGGAAGAGACTTATGGCTCCATAAGAGGGCTTCGGGATAGCCTGGGCGCCCTCCCAACCCGGACACCTCTTCCCACCCCACAGCCTGGGGAAGCGCTGGGCTGCAGCCAGGCCCCACCAGAACTGCACAGCCCGCCCCAGCCTGGGCCAGACCTTCGGGCCTCTGTCACCGAGCTGGCCCAGCTAATGCACCCAGGGTGCGGGCGCAAGTGCCCCTGGAGCGGCACTTACACAGCTTCCCAGAACCCACTTCAGGCCTGAGACTCTCACTGAGACTTCTCCCCATGTCACAGTCCCTGGCACGGCTCCCCCGGGGCGGACCACAAGGCGAGGGGCTCCCGCGCCTCCCTGGTCACTCCCCTGCCCAGTCCCTCACGGTGGCCCGGGTGGGCTCTTGGAGTCCACTCTCCTACGGCTCCGCTCTCCAGTCAGGTAGCCGCGGCCACTGACCTGAGCCAGGAGCAGCAGCCACAGCCACCCCACAGCAGGACGGGGAGGACGGGCAGTGACCCACCGGGGGACCAGAAAGGTGCCACCAGTGCTCGCTATACTGTGTGTGTGTGTGTGTGTGTGTGTGTGTGTGTGTGTGTGTGTGTGTAAAACCCATCCTAAATGTCAGCCGCACCACCGCACCACCGCATGGACTGGAAACTCAAACTGTATAAAAAGAGGTCTGCATAGCAGGTTCCAGGCTAGCTGTGGCTACTGGGAGACTCTCTCCAAAAAAACCAAGGTGCCCCTCCCCCCCCACAAGAAGTAACCAAGCTGAGCACCGGGCTTCACCTCTCTGCCTGGGCTGCCTGTGGCCAGAGCTTCCAGCCACCCCCACCCCTTCCCTTCCCGGCTGTGTCGACGGAGGGGGACATTCCGAGCTGCCTCATCATGGGTCGTCGTGGGGTCTGTGGCCCCGCAGATGCAGAACTTTCTGCTGGACGGTTCGGAGGCTGGATTCACTCGGTATCTACCTGGAGAGTTCTACTTAGTAAGGGCTTCAAAAAGACTCATCCACCTGTGGAGAACAGGATCACAGTGGGCTGCAAAGGGTCTGGGTGTGATTTGGGGGAGGTCTGTAGTTCTTGGCCCTCAGTGAGAGGCAGAGTTTTGACACTGTGAGGTCAGTCAGCACATGCAGAGGCCCCTTAGACTAGGCAGGGCTGTTACTTACAAACCATGGGGGGAGGGAGAGGCAGCATGACTCACAGGCCTTCAGAGCTAGGCTGCTCTTGGGAATCTGAAATCTGTGCCTCTGATCAGTTCGTGGCAGGTTCCTCCTCATCTTAATCCAACCTCCTCAAGAGACATTTCTTTACAACTCCTCAAGAGGGCATCCAGGATGGGACTGGTGAATGTCTGTGTCATTAATGAGAATCACACTATGGTGTCTGAGCTGGTCAGGGTGCTGACAGCCATGTGTGCTCCTCCAGTCCTGGATCACACAGCTCTCTAGTGTGGGTCGGACGGGCACCAGGCCCTCTGGAGACCCAGAGCCAGCTCTGCTGCTGATGACAGGGACAGGTCCAGAGGGAACAATGGAGCATCTCTGCAGGTGTCTCCTGGGGATCCCCATCCTCCAGGAATGCAACTCTCCAGTGAACACAGTGTGCAGTTTGACTGCTTCTAGTAAGACAGTGAATGTCTTCTTAGGGAGGTAAAATTCACATAAGATTAACCATTTGGGGGGCTGGAGAGATGGTTCAGCAGTTAAGAGTACTGGCTGCTCTTATAGAGGACCCGGGTTCAATTCCCAGCATCCATAATGGCAGCTCACAATCGTCTGTAGCTCCAGTTCCAGGGGATCCAATGCTCTCTTCTGACCTCCTTGTGCACTGCATGACACAGGTGCACTTACATGCAGGCAATACATTCATATGCATAAAATGAAAATAGTAAAATATTTTTTAAAAAATTAACCATTTCAAAGGAAACCACTTATTGACACTGTATACCATCCATCCATCTTGTTCCAAACATGCATCACCCCAAAAGGAACCTCCGTCCCCATCAGACAGTGACACCCCATGTCCCTGGGAGCCGCTCATTGGCATCTGCCTGGCCTGCCTGCACGGCCCACTGAGGCGGAGTCACTAGGTGTGACTTCTGTGCCTGCCTCATGTTTTACAGCTGATCGAGGGCTGTGCCAGGACTCATTTGTTTTCAAGGCTGAATCATAACTCATTGCTTCATCAAGTTGGAGCTGGGTAAAATGATTTCGTTGGTCCATTTTGGGTGCTTTATCTGGAGTGAAGAGACATTTCTTTACATCTCCCAGAAAAAGCTACACAACATCCACCCGGATACAGACACACGTGCCCTCTGCTGGTTGAAAGTACCAGAGCATTACACGCGTGTGGTGCACTTACATACATGAATGTGAAAATGGAAAAGGACAATTTTGGGAGAAGGGGACCAGCAAGGGGCAGGGAGAGAGGACAGCAGTGGGCAAACAAGATAGTAGATCCGCATGAAGATGTCACCTTGGATACTGTTACTTTGTTTGCTAATTATAGAACAAAATGTTTATCTTTATTTGCATTTGTGGGTGTGCCTTTGAAAAAGCCCTGAAGAATATTTTGCAGTCCCTACTGAGTTAATCTATTGTGTGGTTTATTAAGTTTATAAAGAAAGAAAAAGAGGGCTGGGGAGACGGCTCAGCAGTTAAGAGCACGGACTGCTTTTGCAGAGAACTCGGGTTCCATTCCCATCACCCACATAGAGGCTAACATCCCTCCATAACTCCAGTTCCAGGCGATCCAGTGCCCTCTTCTGACCTCTGCGGGCACTGCACGACACGGGTGCACTTACACACATGCAGGCAATACACTCATACACATAAAAAAGAGAGAAAAAGAGGGAGAATTCAGGACATTCCGACACTCTAGGGTATGTGGTGACGCTGGGGAAGGACAGAGCCTGGTTCTCCATGGGCCCAGGTGCAGGAGGCAAGACCAGGGAACCAGGGCTTCCCGTCCACACCCACACAGGAAGCAGGGATGGACAAGGCAGATATCAGTCTCCTTCAGGCATCCATGATGAACCTGTTTGCCCCAGGGTGACTGGTGACTACGTGGGGGCTCCAGGCCAAGGGCAGGTTCTTTGGGGATGTGACGTGGGGTGCCTCTTCCCTGCCCCAGCCTCTCCTGGGACCTTGAGACCTGAGGGGGGAGGCCTCCCTGCCGCCCTCTCACGGGTGTTGCCTTGCTACCTACACCCCCTCTGGTCTCCTTTACCCTTCATGTGCTGTTAAGGGTGGGCTGCAGCTTCCCTTGGAGTAGTGTGGGCGTCTTGCCAGATGCCCAAGGCTCCTCTAGGGACCTCCGAATTACCTTAGCCTGCAGAGGCATGTTCATTTAGCAAGGTCTGGCTGAGGACAGCACTTTTGAAGGAAAGGACTTTTTAACTCCTTTATAGGGACTTAAAAATGGGCCCACATGTTCCTTTACCTGCCCAGTCTTGGTGGCTGCCTAGGATGTCCTGGCAGGCCACACCCCTCCCATGCCCACAGCTGCCCACCCACTTGTCTGAGAGTCTCTGGCTCCCAGGTGCTCCTGGTGGGCTGACTTCCTGCTCCAAACTGGGAACGGTGGGACCCCCTAGCCCCAGACAGCCCCATACTGGTTTTCAATCTCTCCTGAAGTCAGCCCCTTTGTTCCCAAGGTCCCCCGAAAAGATAACATACAACATGTATGTTCATTTATTTCAAGGCATAGAGCATAGACACATCCCCTGATTGGGGAAGGAGAGACACAAATGTGGGTACAAAACTTGGAAAATGAAATAATCACTTACAGCGGTGATGGCACCCACAACGTCTTAAGGCTCCGAATGTGAATACATGTGGATGCCCACACATGCGTACGCGCACGCACAGAGCGTCATCCGCACAGGGTCTGCAGCTGGATGCCAGAGGCTGGTCACTGTACGTGGCTGCCTCAAGTATTGCAATGTATTAGAAACTGTCAACATGGGAAGACTGTGTTGGTCAGGGCATGGGGTGAGCGTGAACTCCCTTGACTTTGGGACACCCCTTGAGTGGGGTTCCTGCTCATGGGCCTACACTGCAGTGGCCAGGACACACCCCTGGCACAGGCAGGCTCCTTTGCCTATAGGACAGGTATGGATGTGGTAACTACCTGTACTGGGCTCAGGTCCAAACAGCTCACTGGCAGAATAAACCCCAAGTGCCCCCACCAGCATGGCTGCCAGCCTGCCCATGTCCAAGCCTCACTTTTCAGGAGCACAAAGTAGGTAGGTTGCCATCAAAAGTCCATGGCTCCTGGAGCCTTCCTTCCAGCCACTCTTGGATGCTTCCTCGCTCACCACTGGGGGGGGGTGGCTGTCTAGAGCTGGAGCAGACCCACCTGCCCCCCAGATCTGATGTCATGCGGTGAGTGGGAGCTGGCCTGGGAGTGGCCTTGGGGGAAGGCCAAGGGCACACCTCAGTGTGGAACTGCATTTGGCTTTAGCGTTAAGGCCAGTGCTGGGTAGAGGGCCCTGCAGGAGAAGCCAGCGCTCCCTGGAGGGTCCCACACGCTGGAGCCACAGCGACCTGGGGCCCCAGACCCCACCTGCCGTCCTCCTGCACAAGGACCCATCTGTTCCAGTGGCTGTGCCTGGGGGCCTCTCTGCCTCCATGGGGCTGGCGTAAAGTGCTGGGTGCCTAGGAGGGAGTTCAGCAGGTATCGCTTTGCTGATCCCAAGGGCTCTTATTTGAGAACGTAGTTAATGAACAGCTGACATGTCAGGAATACGCAGAGCAGGAACCAGGAGCGAGGGCTCTGCAGGAGACCTGGGGCGGGTGTCTGCCCAGCCCGTACTATAGAGCTCAAGGTGGCTGAGAGGTGTCTGTAATGAAAGGAGTGGAGGCTTAGTCACTGCCAGCACAGGGACCCACCCAGCTCAACCTGTAGGGAAGTCTGTGTCAGGGTGGTATGTCTGCCCTCCAGGGCTACAAGTGGGGAAGAGTCCCTCAGAAGGGCCCCAGGACAGGCTGTGGGGCTGGGCTTCCTGGGTACACATTCTGGGAGAGGAGCGTCCCAGCTGTGGAGCTAGGCCTCTTGCACCCTGCCTGCTCCCCCTGGGGTCATGGCTGGATGGTGTCCCTCCTCCCCAAGCCCATGTGCTGAAGCCCTGACCCCTGGACTCTTTGGAGAGCTGTCATTTCTGAAGAGGTGATTACATTAAGGGTTCACTAGGGTGTTTAGCCTTTAATGTAGACTGGGATCCTACAAAGAAGAGATGATCCGGACAGAAACATGGGGAAGACCACTTGAGGACTGAGAAGATGACAGGCCAGAAGCCCAGGCAGACAGAGGGTGCACCCTCTCCCGGGGCCAGAATGCCATCTTCTGTTCTCACACACCAGGACTCCAGACTGCCTAGCCCTGGGAGCCCGACTTACACCCGTGGCCCTGAGGGGGTCTCAGTTATTCCACCCCCTCCCCTGGCTCTGTGGCCTTTAGGTCTGTTGTAGATATTGCAGGGCCTCGAGTTGGCAGATTTCTTGACTTCAGATACCACAGCATTTGACCCTGGATCAGCCCACAGTCAGGTTATCTAGATCTACATCTGAGCTGCTCTGTGTGTCTGGAGACTGTCGGGTTTAGACGTTAAAGCCACGGAAGACCTTCCTCATGGTACCCCACATCCCACTCCTATCTACATTCTCATCAGTGTGCCTCCCCCACCATGCCCCACCCCATCCCCTTGCCTCTCTGTCCTGGGTTTCCTGGGAGTGTGTGGCTAGTGACAGGGATGGGCACAGCTCCAGTCGCTAGCTGGGTGCTGGCACCGAACTCACCTTCCATTTGCCTTGGGGGTCTGCAATGAACCCCATCTTTTAATAAGTCTTTTATTACTTTTATTTTATGTGTATGAGTGTAATGCCTGCATGTAGGTAAGTGCACCCATGTCGTGCAGTGCCCACGGAGGTCAGAAGAGGGCATCAGAACCCCTGGGACTGGAGTTACGGATGGTTGTTAACTGCCATATGAGTGCTGAGACTCGAACCTGGGTCCTCTGCAAGAGCAGCCAGTGCTCTTAACTGCTGAGTCATTTCTCCAGCCCATCAACCCCATCTTACAGAGGGGAATCAGTTATAGTACATAGTGCCCCAGCCAGTGAGCCTCAGGCTGGCTTGGAGTCAGCACGGCCTGCACTGAGCTGGACACTGTACATGGAAAGGGACCATGTGGCCCTGGCGCTCACACCCGCTGGTATCACAGAGCATGGCTCCTTGATGCCCTGCTTTTCGCCCAGCTTTGCCTGAGGATCCTCTGTACAGTGGTGCTGGGATGCCTCAGGGAGCCCAGAATACCAAGGAAGGCTGCTGTCTGCACCGCCTGCAGCCTGTGTGCCCACCTGCCTCCACATACCTGGGGGTGCCTCCCGACCAGGCCCCACACTTTCTAGGCTCCTTGAAATCTTGGACTCAGAGTTGCCAACTCAGTCCGTTCAGACCAGTTCTCATGTGACCATCTGTCCCCGGCTGGTTCCTGCATGAGGATGGTGCTCCTCCTGCCCTGGCGGCCTCCCTCCACCTCCTCTGGTCTTGACCTACCTGTGCAGTTCCTGCTGAGCCTCCTGGATGGACAGCACAGCCTCCTGCAGCACCCGTAGCCGCTGCGCCTCTCGTCTGCACCGCGGACACAGGCTCTTGCTGCCTGGATGCCCGGCCGTGGAGATACAGCCAGGGAGGGAGAAACCAGGGTGAGCTGCATGTCCTGCCTGACTCAGGCCCTGCCCTGCCACCTGGGAAACCCCAGGAGCCAGACACAGACACAGGGAAGCAGGGGAAGGTATGGAGGAGATCCACACTCGGCTGGCCTCATGCAAGTCCTAGAGACAAGTGAGCACAGAGGCAGGGACTGTGTTGGGAAGGCAAAGTCTGCTCAGTGATGACAGAGGGGCTGGGCAGTGAACAGTGCTTGGTTTGCCTCTCATACTGGGCCTGCGGCTAAGGAAAACCCCAGCCTTTTGTTTGCTTGAGGCTGAGTTTCAAGCATCCTAGGCCGGCCTTGAACTCACTATGTAGCGGAGGATGACTTTAACACTTGTTCTCTTGCCTCCCCAGTGCTGGGTTACAGGCATGCAGCATGATGACGTTGCCATGCCTGGTTTATGTGATGCTGGGATAGAACACAGGGCTTCGTGCATACTAGGCCGGTGCTCTACTACTGAGCCACACATCTGTTCCTTTTTCTTCCCTGTGTCCTGGCTGCAACCCTCAGCAGACCTGGTTGCCCCCACCCCACCCCAATCCAATACTCTGAGAGGGCAAAGTCGGGGCAGGATGAGCAGAGGCACTCTCACGAGGACACCACCCCTGCATCCCGCATCCTCAAGATGCTTCCTGACCCTTCCCATCTTGCAGAGGGGCTACAAGCAGGGCCCAGCCCTCTCCTACCCTCCCAGCTAGTCAGGGTCCAAAGCACCCACGTGATATAGCCAGGGCTTTTGGGGCCACTCACCAGGGATTACGAAGTCCTCATCAGAGAGATCTGGGCAGGACTCGGGTGTGGAACCACTACTCTCAGTGACTTGGCTGTGGCCAGAGGGCTGGTCACTGGCTTTGCGGAATCGCTGGTCAGGGCCAGGCCTCTATAGAGAGACAGAGCTGCCAAAGCTGGGATTTGCTCCCATGGGAGGGCCAGCCAGCTCTCTATGCTCTGGGCAATGGCTGGCACACGGCCAGTGTTGCTCACACCCGGAACTGGGATCAGGTGGTCAGGCACACTGTGGCAGAGGCATCCAAAGTCCCACATGTGCAAGGGCATCTCCCTCCCTTTCTTCCTGGAGCACCCCAACCCTGCCATCTCCACCGCCCTTCCCAGATCCCAGGTGTGTGTGAATGCTGGCGCTTCCTCTTCCTCTCCGGGCTTCCCTGAGTCTCAGTTTCCTCATCTATCGAATGGGACAATGTGGCTTTGGGAGGTAACAGACCGGGAGCCAGTGGACCCCTGCATAAAGCCCTGAACAGTGGGGCCCGGGGTGCCCGAGAGCCAAACATCCTGCAAACGCCGGCATCTTGGTCGGCCACTGGACAGAGTGAGGGCAGGGAGGGGGCTGGGGTCAGTGGAGTCCACTCAGGATATCAGACAGCTGGACACTGACAAGACAGCCACATGTCAGGTGGAGGGAGTGAAGGTACAGGCAGCAGTTACACCTATGGCTAAGACTGAGCCTGAGCTGGGGTCCTGTTGGGGTTGGGGGTGGTGCTGACCTCATGCCCGGACACTGGGCTCCCCAGAAAGGTGGTCTGGCAGGCCATGGTCTCCCGCTGCAGGGTGTGAAGAATTCCATTTTGCTCAAACTGGGCAATGTCCTTCAGGGGGTCCCAGGGGCTGTGGCTGGAGGGTCCAGATGTTGTCCATCAGCAGGGGAGGAGACCCTGTCCTAACCTAGACCCCGACCTCCCATGGTGATCCGGGGGTGACCACTGTTCAGGATCTGCAAGGAGGGTTTGGGAGTTGTCTGGCCATCCCTCCTCATCCCTTATTCTGTGGGGACTGCTGAAGTCAGAGAGATCAGAGCCTCCATGACCTTCCGCAGTCCAGGCAGGCATAGTGGGACCAGCGGTAAGGCCCAGCCCACCGCACAGGCCCCACGGCTGCCTGCTCACTTCTCGTATCGGTAATGCCATTCCTGGGTGAGCGGGTCCAGATGGAACAGTTGTGGTTTCCAGGCCGTGAAGCTCCGCTCAAGCTCCCGGGCCCGCTGGCGCTGGGCCTCCTCCAGTACAGACTTTTCCTGTGTGGCTTTATGCTGGTCACCATCGTGGATGGCCCTGGTGACGTGCTGCCAGAGCCTGGGGGCCAGAGGATCGACCCACCTCTTACCCAGTGTCCAGTGAGCTGGGGGCCAGGGCAGCCTGATCCCCTGGCTCAGAGTCAGGCTTCACCACCCTGCAGGAACCCTGTGTCTCCTGGACACGGATTCCTCCCTATGAGCTGTATTTTTCCTAAGCTGCAGGGATCTCCCTGTTGGCAATGACAGGGTCCTCTCCCCCTAGCTGTCCCCAGAAAGACAGGCTATCTGCCCACCCTGCCAAGGGTATCCTGGGATGTGCTCCCAGAATCAGGGCCCTGACTACCCACCACCTGGCTACCACAGCCTGTGGACGGCAGTGTTCCTGGGCACAGGGCCTCACCTTTCAGACTCCAGCTCGGTCTGTTCCTCAATCAGCACCGTGTGCCGCTTTAGCCTCTGCCCACGCACCTCCTCACTTGGGGTCCAGAAGACCTCCGTGCCTCCGCCGCCCTCTTCCTTGATAAACACATCTCTGTCCTGCCCCAGATGGCCCAGTAGGGTCAGAGCTGCTGGCCTGGCTGATGACCACCCCAGGGCCCAGTCTGGCTTGCCCTGAGGGATCACCTCTTACCCAGTGTCCAGTGAGGCGCGCCAGGACCGCCTCTCCAGATGTGATCTTCCCGGCGAGCTGGTTGATGCTGGTGCTGCCACCAAAGAAAGGCTGCGAGGGCACATCCGCACAGACGGACACCTCGTGAGTGGGCAGTGGTGGGGCCTTATCACAGGCATATCCTCAGGGGCCACTGAGTGGTCAGTCTCATGAACAAGGCCCAGACAAGTCCCAGGCCCAGAGGAGGATGCCCTTCACCCAACTGTCTCAGTCTGAGCTCAAGTTGGCAGAGTCCCCACCACTGGGGACAATGAGGCTTAGGCCTGTCTGGCTTTGCCCTGTGACCTGTGGGCAGCCCCTTTCCCTCTCTGGGCCCTGTCTAGTGGGGATTCCCAAAGCTGAGCTCGGTGTATCTGAACCCTCCCATAGGCTGTACCCATTACCTTGAGTTTAAAGTCCAGCTCAGCTTGGAGACTGTTCTTCTCACAAGCGATGGTCACTTTGCCTCCCAGTTCCATGGTCATGGTGCCATACAGGATCCCTGAAATGCAGCCAGTGTTGGGGTTGAGCCCTGATGGACTGTGTTACCCCAGGACAGAAAGAAGGAGGGCAGAGAGGTGTCCAAAGGGGTTTGTTAGGATAGACCCAGGGGACTGACAGTCCCTCAGTACTGTGCCCCCAGGAAGGAGCCTCCACCCCAGTGGACCTTTGCTCTGGTCTAGAGACTTCCACACCCTTTGCTGGGTGAGCTCTCTCAGGAGCTCTGATCCTAGTGTCTGACTAACTGCACTTGTGGCTGAGCTCTGGTCCTGTGCCAAGATGGATGTGCCTGCCTCCTGCTGCCTCCCAGGACTGTGCCTGGTATATTTGAAAATTCAGTACATCTTTTCTCAGACAACAAAAGAGTGGGTCTTCCATTTCTGGTCATATAGAACCAGCAAAAGGCTCAGAACTTCCTGTCCCCCCAGGGGGCCTGGCTGTGCATGCCAGTGTGTTGGCCACAGTGAACAACACTGCTCAGAGGAAGGCGGGGTCTCCACTGGGAAGTGAGAAGTCAGCTACGAGCTGGACTGGCGGCTCACACTTGCCATCTCAGCCGTGGAGGCTGAGGCAGGAGGATTGTGAATTGGAGGCCGGCTGGTGACACAAGCCTTTAATCTCAGCCCGGGTTCGGGGGCAGAGGCAGGTGGCTCTCTGTAAGTTCAAGGCCAGCCTAGTCTACATAGTGAGTTCCAGGCCAGCCAGGGCTGCCCTGGCTCAATAAATACAGTCAGGATAGTTCTCCAAATCACAACCAGAGTAACTCTGTCTGCAACCGTTCAGCTGTTCTGTTTGCCCAACTACAGCAAGCAGGCCGTCCTTCTCATGGTCGGAATGCTGAGATCAGGGATGCTGGGCACATGGTCACGCAACTTCCCGGTCTGGTTTTCTGTGCTTGTGTTATCTGAGGGCACAGTCACCTCTGAGACTTTAATGCTCTAAGTCAAGGTCTGCACCCATTCTGCTATAGACTGAGCCATGTAAGCCAGGCACTGGGCTGGCAGGGTGTGGAGACTTCAGGATGTAAGACAATCACTGCTCCTCACATTCACTTTTTACCAGGCTGGATTTGTGCAGATCATTCTTAGCTGTTGGAGCGATACCAATGCAAAGGCAGGTTCTGTTTTGTTGTGTTGAGTCAGGCTCTCACTATGGAGCCCTGGCTGGCCTGGAACTAGTTATCTACACCAGGCTGGCCTCGATCTCATAGAGATCCACCTGCCTCTGCCTCCCAAGTGCTGGGATTAAAGGCATGTGCCCCCCCCACCTATTTAATTTTTTTTTCATCTCCTGGGTGTTCACGTAATGATGGTACTTAAAGAACTCTAAGAAAGGATTGTCATGTGACCAAGGAGCAAGCAGAACTTCTGGGGCAGAACCCAGCAGAACCAAACAAAAATACCAGTGAGGAAAACACAAAACAACAGTGGATGAATTAAAGACACAGAAGAGCGAAGGGAGCTCTAAAGAAGTTACTGAGGACACAGAGGTATGATAAAAGTATTAAGAAATGCAGTGTAGAGGAAGAAGCACTGCTCCTAGAAGGAAAAAAAATAGGAGTAAACTTCTGGGGCAGAACCCAGCAGAACCAAACAAAAATACCAGTGAGGAAAACACAAAACAACAGTGGATGAATTAAAGACACAGAAGAGCGAAGGGAGCTCTAAAGAAGTTACTGAGGACACAGAGGTATGATAAAAGTATTAAGAAATGCAGTGTAGAGGAAGAAGCACTGCTCCTAGAAGGAAAAAAAATAGGAGTAAGGCACATTAAGAAAGCAATGGCCGCTTAAGAAAAAAGAAAGAAAGGAGGGA
>NW_008343206.1:140507-150929 GCF_000622305.1 Nannospalax galili | reverse complement strand
TCCATAAAAATAAATAAATGAAAGAAGAATAAAAAAGAAAAGAAAAAGAAAAAAGTGATGGGGAGATATGGGAGGGAGTGGGCATGGATGTGACAAAAACACAATAAAGTTTTTGTAAAAGTTAAAAAAAAAATGAAAGAAATAAGTGTACATATAAGAAAGCACACATAGCCAGGTGTGGCAGTACATGCCTTTAGTTCCGGCACACATGGGCAGGGACAGGGGCAGAGAGGCAGAGAGAGGCAGAGGGGCAGAGGAGGAGGCAGACGGATCTCTGTGTGGCCAGCCTGGTCTACACGGCAAGCTCCAAAGTTCCAGGCCAGTTAGGGCTACAGGGAGACCCTGTCTCAAAAGAAAAAAAGAAAGAAAGAAAAAGAAAGAAAGAGAGAGAGAGAGAGAGAGAGAGAGAGAGAGAGAGAGAGAGAGAGGAAGGAAGGAAGGAAGGAAGGAAGGAAGGAAGGAAGGAAGGAAGGAAGGACACACAGAAAAGGGCTGGGTGTGGCTTCTCCTGTGTGCTGGATGCTTTAGTGTCAACTTGACACACCTGGGTTGAGGGAGCCTCAATTGGGGAATTGCCTCTATTGGTGGCCATGTCCATGGGGCACCTTCTTGATGAGTGATGTGGTAGGGCCCAGACCATTGTAGCTGGTGCCACCCCTGGGCAGGTGGGCCTGTGTTGCATAAGAAAGCAGGCTGAGCAGGGGCCAAGGGAGTGAGCCAGTAAGTAGCGTTCCTCCACGGCCTGTGCTCCAGCTCCTGCCTCCAGGTTCCTGCCCTGAGTTCCTACCTTGGGCTCCCGGATGAACTGTGACCTGGGAGATGTAAGCTGAATAAACCCTTTCCTCCCCAAGTTGATATTGGTCAGAGTGTTTTGTCACAACAATGGAGAACAAGCTAGGACAGCTGCCTTTAATACTACCACTTGGAAGATAGAGACAGGTGAACTGTGAGTTCCAGGCCAGCCTGATCTACACAGTAAGACCCTGTCTCAAAAACAAAAACAAACATACAAAAAACAAGCACTAAAGGTTTACAGGCTTGGGGCTGGACAGATGGCTCAGTGGTTAAGAATGCTTGCTGCCTAATCATGAGGACCAGAGCTTGGGTCCCAGCACCCACATTACAAGCTGGGCACCCTGCACATACCTGTAATGTCAGCTCTGAGGGGGAGAGAGACTGGAGGATCACTGGGGCTTGCTGGCTTCCAGACTAGCAGAGAAAACACGAGTGCTGGGTTCAGGCAGAGTCCCTGCCTCAAAGGAATTGGTGGAAAAGGAGGAAACTAGACACCCTCTTCTGGCCTCGACGCATACACAGGAGCACACACACCCCATCATAAATGGGTAAATCTTAAAAAAAAAATGCAGGCCTGACCAAAGTCATGAAATCTCAGATTCAAGGAAAGTAAACAACCAGCCAAACCCTGGGAGCAGCAAAACTAAATTCAGAGTAACTGTGCTACACGAAGACACGGAGCGCATCTCAATGCCGATGGCCAAGTGAAAGTCAGTCTGAAAGGCTGCACATGGTCTGACTGCGATTCTGAGACATTCCAAAAACATAAAGCTATGAAGACAGAGGAAACAGAACTGCGTGTTGGAGGCCGTAGGGAAGGGATGAACCTGGTGGAGCAGTCCATTCATGCCCAAGTTTTATGTAGTTTAAAAAATTTTGTTTTATTTTATGTGTATGAATATTTTGCCTGCTATGTGTAAGTGCACGTGTGTGCAATGCCCTCAGAGGCCAGAAGAGGGTGTTGAATCCCCAGAACTAGAGTTTTAGACAGTTGTCAGCCACCATGTGGGTGCTGGGAACCGAACTCAGGTCCTTTGCAAGAGCAAGTAGCACCCTGAGCGGCTGAACCGTCTCTCTAGGCCCTCACGTCCAGTTATAATCGATTATTTTGGCAGCTCTGGGGACTGAACCCAGAGCATCACATCCCCTAGGCAAGTGCCGCAATGCTGAGTTCCAGCCTCAGCCCCCAGCACAGAGATTTTTAGGGTAGGGAAGCCTTCTGTTTGCTACTATAGTGGTAGGATCTCATTACGTATTTCTCAAACCTCATAGAATGAGCCCCACAGAGAGTGGGCCACAAATTAAACTCTAGATTTCAGCTAATAACAAGTCTCAGTCTGGGCTCACTGTGAACTTGTAACAATGTGCACACTATCAAAGATTTACTGATGGGAAACTGGGGGTGGACGGGGTCTCTAGGAACTCTGCTTGTGTGTGTGTGTGTGTGTGTGTGTGTGTGTGTGTTGCTGGCGATGGAACCCAGGGCCTTGCACATATAAGGCAAGTACTCTACCACTCAGCTATGCCCCTAGCTCCTTTTCAATTTCTTTTTATTTTGAGTCATTGTCTCATTGAGTTTTCCAGGCTGGCCTTGACCTCTGTAGCTCTGAACTTGCCAGCCTCCTGCCTCAGCTACTTGAGGAGCTGGCTTTACAGGCCTATGGCAATTGGGCCAGGCTCTGCCAATTTTCCTATGAATCCAAAACTGCTATAAAAAGAAAGTCTTCAGGGTGGGAGCAATGGTTGAGGGCCACTGAGAACACTGGCTGCTCTTGCAGAGGACCCGGGTTTGGTTCCCAGCATAAACGGCTGCTCACAACCACCTGTACCTCCAGTTCCAGGGGATCTGACGTCTTCTTCTGGCCTCTGCAGACACTTGCATGGACGGAGTGCCCTTACATGCAGGCAAGCACTCATAAACTAATAAATACGCAAATCTGTTTTTAAAAAGTCTTCATTAAAAACTTGAATCTTACACAGTTGGGAGAGCGTAGAGCATCAAGGACAGAGAACTGTTAACTGCGGCTCCAGACCTAGCAGAGGAGGAGGCAGGCTGAGAGAAGGATGCCCACTAACCTCAACGAGAGCCAGAGGCAAAACTCATGAGGGAAAACAACAGTCTGCTCAGCTCTGAACCCCATCCATGAGCTAAGAATACCTTCACGTGGGCAAACACAAGATGCTCAGCATCTGTGAAGGTTTACCCTTATTGTCTACGTGGGCTTGGAATCACCTAGGAGATGAACCTCTGGGCATGTCTCTGAGGGCTGAGTATTTCCACAGAGGTTTCGCTGTGGAAGACCCTCCTGGAATGTGGGCAGCACATCCCTAGAGTCCTGGACTGAATAAAAGGAGGAGGTGAGCCCAAGCTCCAGCGTGCATCTCTCTGCTTCCTGACTGGATGCGACGTGACCTGCCACCGTGCCTTCCCACCATCACGGACTGTGCCCTTGAACTGCGAGCCAGATGAATCTCTCCTTCCTTAATTACTTTTGCCACAGTGAGACGTCACTAAGATAGCTTCCCATGCCATCAGTGAGGGATAGCCTGAGCCATCCCCGGGGCATTGCACAGCTCTTACCTCGACAGTGGGCATAGGGCATGGTGAGGGTGTACTCCTCCGCACGGTTCAGGAAGGTGAGCTTGGCCTTGCCGTCTAGCAGGGCGGACAGTGAGTTCCCTACAGGGACAGGATGGGGTCAGTAAGCACAGACTGACCTTGGCACCAGGCTGCCCTTGGCACCTGAGGTGTGAGTTCCCAGTACCTTCAGCTGCGGGGTGAGGTACACAACCCCGGGGCCTGCTATTACAAATGCTGTGTGGTCTGCACCCGCTGTGTCCCGAGAAACCTCCCGACTTGCTGCACGTCCGCAGTCTGCCTCAGTTACTTAAACCAAGGAGTTTTGGGCTGGAGGACTCAGGCCTTTTGGAGCCAGCCTGAACTTATGTGGGCTTTTAAATGTCCTGTGGAGGACGTGCCCCAAGCTGGGCTCAGAGTGACAGCTACTTCTAGGAGTGGCACGAAGCACAGGACCTGAATGCAGATGCCATGTGTCACCCTGTGATGGCGCCAGCCACACAGAAGCCCTCAGCACACACCTGCACATGGGTTATGAAGGTGAAGAGCTGCCTGATGGAACTGCTGAGCCTCCTGGGCACCACCACGCCCAGGCTCAGAGCAGCACAGAACCTTGGCACTTTCTCTGATGATGGGCTCTTCCTTCCTGCTCCAAACACGCACATGCTGGCCACCAAGCCATGTGTAGCTGCCAAAAATATCTACTCAACTGAGAGACTGTGTTTTCAGTTTTATTTCACATCCATCCATTCATCACCTATTTGCAGTGCTGGGAATGGAACCCAGGGCCTCACGCGTGGTAGGTGTGTACTTTCCACCAGCAGCCCCGGCCCTCCCTGTAATCAGTACTAACAGCCATACTCGGCTGATGGTTATGAAATTGGGCAGCTCAGTGGAAGCAAGTCCTTTCCAGACATTGTCTCCACAGCATCTCTGCAGAAGGTGCCCGCTCTTGGCAGAGTGGGGCGTGGCCCCGGCTCAAGGTCTCAGCTGTTTTATCATCTCCCTGGTCCCACCATCGAGGTTCTGGCGCCCACTGGCTACTGGAATCTGGTCCTCCCACTTCCCTGAGGCCCAGGAAGCCCCCGGGGTGAGCAGCCCCTCACCGTAGAACCTGGACTTGGCCGTGATGCTGCCGCTAATGCAGAAGCCATCCTTCCGGTTGCTGACATGGAAGGCAGACACGGGTGGGTGGTGGGACACCTGGGTGAAGGAAAAGAGGCGGCTCTGGAGACGGTCCCAGAAAGAGCATCTCTTTGGTCCCTGAAACAAGTGTGGGGTGGGGGGCACATCCCCAGGAGTCCCATTGGCAGGGCCTGAATCCTGGTGTCTAGGAGTAGATTCCAAATTCCTGAGTCATCTCAGGGTTCCTTTGGAAAACCAGTCTGTTTATTCGCCCTCAGGAGATGCAGTCATAACCCGCACCGTGTCTGCACTTTTTAGAGAATTCCCATGGGCTGTGACCAGATGTGGAGCCTTACAGGGCAGCTATGAGCCATGGAGAATCCCACCCTCAGTGAGATATGCTCCTGCCCACCGCCCACTGCCCACACTGGACTGGGAGGCCACACGGGGTGGGGTCTTGCCTGCTCTGCTATGTAGAAGGTGTGGCTGTTGGTCTGAGGGTGCAGCCAGCGGCAGCGGAAGGTCTCCCCCAGAATGGGGTTGTAGGGCTTCTTGATGCCCTGTGGGGAGCACACAGACACACTGGAGGAACCAGGAGGAAGGGGCCACTTGTGGACCCAGACCCTGGGCCTGGGCAAGGTAAGGTGTGGGTGACAGATAGTGAGGGGCGTGCCCAGATAACTAGAAGGAGGGGAGTTGCTGTTAGCACCTAGTTTACACTTTGGGGAGACTAGTCTTTGCCCATGGTTTATATTTAGGGGAGTGGATTTGGGGAGTCCTGTCCACTTTCTAGCTCAGAGGGGTCTCAAGACTTCAACCAGGGCATGGCTGACCCATAATCTGTTCAAAGTTGAGTTTGGGAGGTGCCAGGCACCCAGAAGACCTGCCGTCCTCCAGCCCACTGTGTGACTGTGTTGGTCACTCCTCTCTGGGCCTCAGGTTCCCCCATCTATGCAACAGATAAATGGAACCAGAATCAAACTCACTGCAATCCTCCTGCCTCTGACTCCTGAGTGTTAGGATTACAGGTGTGAGCCACCATACCTGGCAATGTGTGCCTGCGTGCGTGAGTGTGTGTGTGTGTGTGTGTGCGTGTGTGTGTGTGTGCATGTGCGTGTATGTACATGCCTGTGGAGGTTGGAGGTCAACCTTGGGTGTCATTCCTCAGAATCTATCTACTTTGTGTTTTCAAACAGGGTTTCTCACTAACCTAGAACTCTCCAAGCTGGCTCAGTTGGTCAGCCAGTGGGCCCAGGGATCTTCCTGTCTGTACCCCCAGCACTGGATTGCAAATGCAAACCACCACACCAGTTCTCTTCTGTGAGTCTTAGGGATGGAACTCAGGGCCTCACGCCTGCATGGTGAGCAAGCACGTTACTGAGCTCTCCCCACCCCCCCACCCCCCCTTTTAAAGCCAGGGTCTAACTTATATAGATTAGACTGGCCTCAAACTCACAGAGGTCTGCCTGCCTCTGCCTCCCGAGCCCTGGGATTAAAGGTGTGTACCACCACACCCAGCCCTTTCTCCCATTTTTAAACACGGGGTCTCACTTAGCTCAGACTGGCTTTGAACTCCAGGAAATCCTCCTGTCTGTGTCTCCCAAGAGCTGGGATTATAGGCATGTGCATGTACCATGCCTGGCCAGAATCTTGGTTTTCAAACTAGTATCCTACGGAACCCCTCTTTCTGGTCCATTCCCATCATTACATCCAAGGTGGATCTGTTGTTGGAGAGTCCTGGGGTTGTGATTCTCAAAAGAGATTCCATGATAAAAAGATGACCCCCGGTCTCAAAGGTACCTGGCAACCTAGGTCACATGCTCCTTTCCTGACACCGCTGTGTAGGGCGCATCTCTCACACAGGCTGAGGCTATTTCCTTGAAGGTTGGGAAGGGACCAGTTGGGGTCCTTCAGAACATGGGGACCACCCTTGGGGGTTCAGCTTGAGAAGTCCAGGGGCCCCTCCATGGGAAATCGGGGCCCGTGTCCATCTCTGAGGACCTGGAGCCAAGGCGGGGATGACTGGACTCCTCCAAGGTCATGGGGCAAGGGGTTGCTCCACTCACGCTGGGCTCAGGACAGACTTCTGGCTGCTACCCTGACTCCACTGGCCCCTCTTACCTTGGGCTTCTTGTAGAAGCCAGACAGGTACCACCTCAGCACGAGCTTCATGCGGCAATAGGGATCTTCCTCTGCCGCCGCCCTGCAATGGGACGGGGAGCTTTGACTCAGGTTGGGGCGCCCAGCCTCCCTTCCCAGTGCTGACCATTCCTTCTAACCAGCCCAACCTCCTTCATCCGCTCAGCCAAAATAGGTGGGCACAGCTGAGAATTCTGCACACCCCTGTCCCATCCTGTCAGGCAGCGGTGAAGCGGGGGAGTTTCCCCTGGGGAGTGGGTTCACCACCTAACCAGAAAGTAAGTGCAGGGGCTCCCTCACTCTAGGAAGACCCAGACATCCTGCCCTCACCCTTTCCTCTGCCTGGCCCTCGAGCCTACTCCTCCTTCCCTGCCTCTGGGCTTCAGGGCCTCCCTCCTCTGGGTGGAGCACCTGGACAGCAGGTCCGCATGGCAGTAATAATCTGAGAGCTTGTTGAGGAAGGATCGAGGCTCCAACACAAAGGTGGGCAGCACCACCCGAGACAAGTCCATGCCCGGCCGTAGCTGTCGCAGCAGCACCCACATCAGGCTCTTGTTTTCCTCCGACACTGTCTCCACCTGGG
Source organism: Nannospalax galili (assembly GCF_000622305.1). Classification (NCBI taxonomy): domain Eukaryota; kingdom Metazoa; phylum Chordata; class Mammalia; order Rodentia; family Spalacidae; genus Nannospalax; species Nannospalax galili. The sequence continues at coordinate 143,709 of NW_008343206.1, read as the reverse complement.
ATCCCTCGCCCAGCTGCAGCAAAGGGACAAAGTCAGGCCCAGTGGGCTGGACCACAGCTGGGTTGTCCAAGGGCGCTGATGGCCAGGGGGCCAGGACAGCACAGCTGGCCCTAGAGGGAAGGGGCATGGTGAGAGAGGAGAGAGGCATCTGTTCCCCTGAGCATGGACCTCTGGCCAGGCCCTGAGGCCTCAAGAGCCGGCTTGGGCTCTGCTGCACTGACATTTCCCTTCCCACAATGCCCATGTCCACCCTGCCTGGAGGGGTGCCACTGCCCAGGCTGGTCTGGGTTCCTCAGAGGGTCTGATAAACAAGCCCAGCTCTTCTTCACTCTCCCTCTTACCTACGCTTGTCATGGCACACGTGGCACAGCCAAGGAGACCCTCACCAGAGGCCAAATCCATGCAGCAGTCTGAGCCTGTAAGTCTGGCCTCCAAAACTCTGAGCTAAATGTATCTCTTTTCTCCATGAAGTACCTGCCCGAGGTATCTTGTTCTCTGAGTCCTCTGTGTTTATGGTATGCTAATCAGCTTTCTGCTACTGTAAGAAATACCCAAGGCAGTCAACACATAAAGAAGAAAGGTTTGGGCCAAGCATCAGTGACACCTGTCATCTCAGCACTCAAGAGGATGAGGAAGGAGGGTTGCTGTGAGTGTGTGGCCAGCCTGGGCTATAGAGTAAGTTCTAGGCCAGGCCAGCTAGGACTACATAGCTCTGTCCAAAAGAAAAAAAGAGGTTTATCTGCAGTTCAGGAGGCTTCAGTGCATGGTGGGCAGGGGGCTCTTTGCTTTGGCCTCTGGTAAGGTGGTACAACATGGCGGGAGCACTTAGTAGAGCAAGCTACTCACCTCATGGTCAGAACGCAAAAGAGAAAGGGGGAAACCAGCATCTCAGACCCCTCTGAGGTCACACCCCCAATGACCTAACTTCCTCCCGCTAGGGTCCAGCTCCTAAAAGCTCCACCACCTCCAGGTGCCAAGCTGGGAACCAAGTCTTCCACACTGGCCTCTGGAGGACACTCAACATGTGGGTTACAGCAGCGGGCTTACCGTTTTCTGTTGACAGACGCCTGATCTGATTAGGGTCAGGAGCCCAGGGCCATCTCCCCAGATCAGGGCCATGCTAGGTATTTATAGGTGCCCAGGGAGGACAGGAGCTTGGTCCTGCTTCTCAACTGCCCAGTAAGGCTTGGGCCCTTCCCAAGCTTCCTGTCCTCTAACCTCAGTGCATCTCAGCCCAGCTGTGTGTTTGGAGCTGGAACCCCCCCAGCCTCACCCCTGCCTCCCATGCTAGGTAGGATAGAGCTCAGTTGAAGGGGCATCTTTCAGCCACTAGGGATGTCTGTTCATAGACACAGCTGCTGGCCACACTGAGTGACAGGAGTCGCCAGTCCTGGACCCCCCAGACGCTCACTGCTGCCCTGCCCTGGCACTCGGCAGCTCTTACCTCTCCCAGCTCCTCCTGGCTCTGTTCCACATAGGTAGTCCCCCTGTGGGGCCCCCCAGGGCTGTCTGACGGGTCGCTCCCACTTTCATTGGTCTTTTGACTGTGGTCCTGTGTCTCGGCATCCGAGTCTTCGGCATTCTCTCGCTCGGACTTGTCTGATAACGCATCGTTCTCCAAGGCAGTCCCGTTCAGCCTGGGGGGTGGAAAAGCACATGGGCCCCTGGTCCCAGACGAACCAAGGCATGAGCACCCACCTGGGCACCCGACCCCTCACCGCAGGGCCCTCGCATGTTGCCCTGTATTAAGTGACGTGTGTTTGGTACTGTTGCTTCTCTTTTATGGGTGAGGAAGTTGAAACTGGAATCCATGGCAGGGAACAAGCCCGCCAGCCACCTTCCGCTGGCCTCCCTCTTCCCACCTATGAGGACGCTCGCTCTCGCCCAGCCCACTCACGGGAATAGATCTTGATCCGACTGGACGGTGGCTGAGGCGGGCAGTCCATAGAGGGAAGAGGGTGACGCATCCGGTGAAGATCCCGGGTCCCCATCGCGGCTCTGCTTGCAGGAGCTCAGCCGCAGCAGGCTGGAGCAGCGCAGGGCTAACTCCAGGGCATCCAGCCAGCAGCGGCCTGGCAGGGGTGGGGTGGGGGTGGAGGACACAGGGTGAGTCCAGTGGGGAGGCCTCCCCAGTCCTCCTCACGCCAAGGAGACTTGACTGACCAACTCTCCTCAAAATAGTCTCTGGAAGGTTCCCATCCTGACCAGAGAGTGCACTCTTTTGGCTGTGCCCCTTCTGGTCCCAAGGCTCACTCCACCTACTGAAGTCTAATTAAAGATCTGACTTCCTCACAGACCCCAGCCATTGCGCGCGTGTGTGTGTGTGTGTGTGTGTGTGTGTGTGTGTGCGTGCGCGTGCATGTGTGTAAAACCATTCTGTCAGGAGTGGAGCTGGTCTAAAGTGACACTTGTGCCCCAGTCTTTGGCTATCATACTATTGAAACAACGGACCCCAATAATATAGTTACCCAGGAATCTTGTGCTGGGGAGGGAAAGGCTGAAGCTGGTGCCAGCCAGATGGTGAGCTCGTCCCCCAGGAAGATTTCACACAGTTCTGGCACTTGTCAGACCCCCTTGCAGGAGAGACTGGAGCTGAGACAGTGATGGGCGGGACCACACCTTGACCAGCACTCTTAGACATGCAGACCTCCTGTCTCTGTTTAAACCTAAGCTCATGTCAGGACCAGAGGTGGGCTTGGGGGTCAGCAGACCTTTGTTCCTCTTCCCCATGTGGCCGCACTGAATTTCTTCTCTGTTTAGTTGATCTCTTTAGGACGGGTGGCCAAGCCTAGCTAGTTAGGGCTGCCAGGCCTCAGGCTCTAATCTCATAGGTCTAGGAACATGTGCGCACACATGTGCCCTGGGTACAGGATGTGGGCAAACATTGGGAATCCTGTGTGACTGGGGACTTTCCAGGCAGCCCCAGTAGCATCCAGGGCGGGTCTCAAAGGAGGTGCATTCTTTTATACCGGTGTCAACAGGAGGGGCTAAGGCCAGGGTGGGAAGGACCTATCAAAGTCATATGCCAGAGCTGACTTTACACCCTAGTGGCCTTCCCATGTTCAGAGGGTGCTTGGACCACAGAGGCTGGGCAGAGTCCTTGCATGCTAGTGAGGAGACATCGACCAGGCTTCCTAGAGTAGCAAGACAGCCAGGACTGGGGGATGGCAGGGTAGAGGAGGGCCTCTGCTGCCCTGTGTGT
>NW_008343206.1:138337-140486 GCF_000622305.1 Nannospalax galili | reverse complement strand
GTGTGTGTGTGTGTGTGTGTGTGTGTGTGTGTGTGTGTGTGTGTGAAGAACGGTGGGGGGATTGGACCAGTGCCATACCACTGCCTGTCAGGTGTGGGTGGTGTTGACAGCTACAGGGACATGTGCGCACGCAGGTGACATCGGCCTCAGGTGCCCTTGAGTTGTCTATAAAGAAGTCGTGCTGGTCCAGAGGGGTTCATGTAAGCGAGGGCTTCCAGCTTGCCTCCCACGCCTGTATGGACACCGTGACTTTCTTGAACACTGGAGTTTCTTTCCCTAATTTAAAATCATGGAGTCCTCTTGGTGGGGTACCTCTGGGGCCTGGCACTGGGGCCACACTGGGAAACTCGGGCGGAGCATGAGGATGGGGGCTCCTGGTACTCTAGAGCTGCCCTCTTGCTGAGGGATGCCACTGCAGGCCTGATTGGAGCACAGTGCTCCCTCCTGGACTGGGCATGTGTGGGGACAGCAAGCGTGTCACGGGAGGCAACACAATCCAGAATAATGGGAGGTCACTGTGGAGTTGGGACTTTTGTGGCTGCCACAAAAGACTAAACATCCTGAGGAGACCTATCCCAGAGCCTCTGCCTCCCTCTGCAGGAAGCTCACCCTGATAGAGCTGGGGTTGTGGATACCCTTCCTGCAGGGCCCTGGCCCCTGACAATGAGGGTTTCGGCTCAGGCTCCTCATCTGGCAGTTCACTACTCGCAGACACCCCCCCTCCCCGGGTGCAGACTACATGAGGGCATGGGCTGTTTTGTCTAGCCTAGGGTCCAGAAGGACTGAGTTGGGGGAAAATGATATCAAAGGTGGTCAAGGCAGCCTGGGAGGGTCAATATGGCATTCGACCACCAGGGGGCGGCGTGGCAGCAGCAGACAAGAGCCCAGCGGGATGCCCAGCGGGCGGTGCCAGGCCTGAGGCTTACAGGAGGGGCACAGTCCTGCCTCGTGGCTGTCGCTGAAGAGGGTCCTCTGAGTTGTAGGGATGAGTCTGCTATGCTACCCAGCCCGGGGGCCTCTGGGACTCAGGGAAGCAAGCTCCTATCTGCAGCCGTCTGTTGCTAGGCTGTGTGTGGACTACCTGTGCCTCAGTTTCCCCACTCATCGAACGTGAAAAACCACAGTAGAACCCATTGGTGGCACCTGGCCGCTTCCATATGACCCTGGGGTTCCTGTAACTTTGGGGGGACAGGTACAACTAGTCTCTCATTTAACCCATGGGGAAACTGAGGCTCAGCTGAGAGAGGGATAGCCGTGTGAGGCAGACCCACACCTGGCTTGCCCCAGGAATTCAGCCTTCCCACTTGGGTAGCTGAGGGTCTGCCCCTGAGCTACAACCCACAAAGCAGACAGACTCCAGGGGACCCCCTCAGAGTCTGCAGCACTTACCATCTGACTCCGAGGCCGCCCTGAAGATCAGGTAGCTGCTGGGGAGGGGCTGGGTGATGGAGCCCACACTCTCACCCTTGGGGCCCTAGAGAGGCAGAGACTACAGGGTCAGGCACCAGGCCAGGCAGACAGAGGGAAGGGGGCAGGGGACTCTGTCTATCCCACACCATCCAGCTCTGAGTTTCCTCATGACAGGGGTCAGAACAACCAACTGGAATCCAGAGTGCCCACTTGAATTTGAACGACAGACATGGTGAAGAGTTCTTTAGGGTTAGCCCGTCCATCTTTTGGAGAAAATTTATAGCTAGCACTTTCATATAAAATAAGCTGTTTTTCCCCAATCTTTTCAAGTTATTGAGACAGGCTTTCTGGGGGGCTGGAGTGACGGCTCAGCTATTAAAGAGCACTGACTGCTCTTGCAGAGGACCTGGGTTCGATTCCCAGCACCCACACGGTGGCTACAAACCATCCTTAACTCCAGTTCCAGGGGAATCCGAAGCCCTCTTCTGACCTCAGCAGCATTGCACGACATGGGTGCACTCACATACATGCAGGCACTAAACTCGTACACATAAAATAAAAATAATAAATTATAAAATAAAATAAGCTGATTTTCCCCAATCTTTTCTTGTTATTGAGAAAGACTTTAAATTTTTTTTCATTTTGTTCTGAAACAGGATCACTCTCTATATCCCAGGCTGGCCTTGGACTTCTTAAGTAGCTAAAGATGACTTTGAACTTGCTACGTAGCAGAGGATGG
>NW_008343206.1:135956-138296 GCF_000622305.1 Nannospalax galili | reverse complement strand
CAATCCCTTAAAAGATATTGAGGAATAGTATATTAACTATTTTTTTTAACTTTAAATAATTTATTGAGAATTTCATACATGCACATAAGGTGTTTTGATCAAATCCATGCCCACTCCCTCCCCTCCAACTCCTCCCATATCTCCCCATCATTTTTTTCTGATAACTTCATGTACTCTTTCTTCTTTATTTTTTTTTATGGGGCTTTTGGCTATTCTAACACTCCCCCTCTGAAGAGGCAACCCTAAAATCTTTTAAGGAATAGATAAAAGCTCCCAAATATTTTTGACATTTTTGGCCTTTGGAATGGAGTAGGTTGCTAAGAGGCCCAAGGACACTGTGAGTTTTAGCCAAGAAACTGGCTGCTTTTCTTTGGGGTCTTTTTACCCTAACTGCCTAGCCAATTCCTACCTCCTATTCTTATCACACCATCCTCTGAAGAGGTTACTCAAATTGCCGATAGGGAATCAAGACACAGACCGCTCCGGCTTCTTCCATGCTGAATAGGGACGCAGGGTGAGGCAAGTGGGGTACCCCCTTCAGTGGGTCTATCTAAAAGACTCCCAAATTGCATAACTCTTATCTCTAGTGGAAAAGAAAGTCCTTGAATCATGACTAGGAGAGGTGAAGGAGAAGTAAAGGCAAGAATAATTAGCATTCCTAGACAGGGAACTAGAAAAAAGTCAGAACAGGGCAATTTTCAAATGTTCACATGAGAGTCCATTGGAATTTCTTGACAAGGGCTTCCAAAACATCCCTCTATCGGGTTCCTCCTCCTTTTTCTTTTCCCTTCCAAGGCTGGACTCTAGAGTGATGGATTCAGGATTTGCTTTCAGGCACTTTGATAGCTGTTGGAGTGGTTAGAATCAGTGTCGGTTCCCTCTCAAAGGCTTCGAGATAACTGAGGGGCTGCTGAGGTGTATATATGAGCTGAGGGTATGCACACCCAGCATGGGTCAAGTCTTCTCTTCCTAGCCTTCCCCAGATTGTACACTTTAGCCCTCCCCAAGTCCAGGGGGCCATGTGTGATTAGGGTCAAATTACATACAGTTGCTGGCAAGAGTGGCTGGATAATGCAGTGAGGTCCAGTGACCCTGCTTGGCCCTCCTTTAATGAACAAGCACAACTGTCAACCAGCCCAACTGTGACGATGTTTAGCGATCAGACTCAGCTGAAGTTGTGATGATGGCATTTATTTCATGCAGAAGGGACTGCTCTATAGCATCATCTCATTAAAAGGACCTGGAATTTAAAAGGATTTGGCTCTAGGATCCACATATGAGGGAGAACATATGTCATCTGTTTTTCTGAGTCTGTGTTACTTCACATAGTATAACAGTTTCTAGATCCATCCATTTACCTGCAAATTTCATTATTTCATCTTTCTTTACTGCTGAATAGAACTCTGTTGTGTAAATATACCACATTTTTGTTAACCACTCGTCAGCCGAGGGGCACTTAGGTTGCTTCCATCTCTTAGCTACTGTGGAAAGAGCAGCAACAAATAAACAGTACAAGTGTCTCTGCAATAGGATGAGTCCTTTGGGTATATGCCCAGGAGTGGTATAACTGGGTCATACGGTAGGTTCATTTTTAGTTTTTTAAGAGTTCTCCACACTGTTTTCCATAGAGGCTGCACGAGTTTGCAATCCCACCAGCAGTGAATGAGCATTTCCCCTTTCTCCACATCCTCACCAGCATTGGGTATCATTTGTTCTCTTGATCCCAGCCAGTCTGATTGGGGTAAGGTGACACCTTAGGGTGGTTTTGGTTTGCATTTCCCTAATTACTAATGATGTTGAATGCTTTTTGAGATGCTTCTTAGCCATCCTTATTTCTTCCTTTGAGAACTCTGTTTAGATCTTTAGCCCATCTTTTAATTGGGTCATTTAGTTTCTTGCTTCTTTGTTTTTTGAGTTCTTTATATATTCTGGTTACATATTCTGGATGTTAAGTCTCTGTCAGATGTGTCACTGGTGAAGATTTTTTTTCCCATTCTGTGGGTTTTCTCTTCACTTTTTTGATTGTTTCTTTTGCTGTACAGAAGCTTTTTAGTTTAATGAGGTTCCACTTATTGATTGCTCACCTTAAATCCTGTAAGTTACTGCCAAAGTTTTCTTCTAATAGTTTCAGGGTTTCCAGTTTCACATTGAGATCTTTGATCAATTTGGAGTTGACTTTTGTGCAAAAGTATCTAGTAGGATCTAGTTTCATTTTTCTACAGATGGAGATCCAGTTTTGCCAGCACCATTTGTTGAAGATGCTGTCTTTCCTCCATTGTGTGTTCTTGGCACATTTGTCAAATATCAGGTGGCTGAAACTGTATGTACTTGGATTTGGAT
>NW_008343206.1:134815-135724 GCF_000622305.1 Nannospalax galili | reverse complement strand
CTGTGACGTATGTTATGGGGATTTTGATTGGGATTGCATTGAATCTATATATTGCTTTTGGTATGATGGTCATTTTCACAATATTAATTCTTCCAATCCATGAGCATGGGCGGTCCTTCCATCTCCTGGTGTCTTCCTCAATCTCTTTAACGATTTACAATTTTCATTGTAGAGATCTTTGGTGTCTTTGGTCAGATTTAGTACAAGATTTTTTTTTGGCAGCGATTGTGAATGGGAGCATTTCCCTGTATTCTTTCTCCAATTGTTATTGGCATATAGAAAGGCCACTGACTTTTGTAGATTGATTTTATAACCTGCCACTATACTGAAATTGTTGATCAGTTCTAGGACTTTTCTGGTGAAACTTTTGGGATCTCTTAGGTACAGTATCAGATCATCTGCAGAAAGTGATAGTTTGACCTCTTCTTTTCCAATTATTACTCCTTTAATTTCCTTCTCCTGTCTTATTGCTCTAGCAAGAGTTTCGAGCACTATGTTGAAAAGGGGTGGAGATAGTGGACAGCCTTGTCTGGTTCCTGACTTTAATGGGAATGCTTCCAGTTTTTCTCCATTTAGAATGATGTTGGCTGTGGTTTGTTGTATATGGCTTTAATTATGTTGACGTATGCTCCCTCCAGTCCAGTTCCCTCTAGGACTTTGAACAGAAATGCATGCTGGATTTTGTCAAAAGCCTTTTCTGCATTTATTGAGATGACCATGTGGTTTTTGTCTTTGGGTCCATTTATATGATTAATGACATTTATTGACTTGTGTATATTGAACCAACCCTGCATCTCTGGGATAAAGCCTACTTGATCATGGTGAATGATCTTTTTTAAATTTTATTTACTTATTTATTAATTATTTTTTGGTCTTTTTGAGACAAGGTCTCCCTGTAGCCACAGCTGG
>NW_008343206.1:133934-134435 GCF_000622305.1 Nannospalax galili | reverse complement strand
TCTATTTTGTTAATTTCTTCTCTGATTTTTGTTATTTCTTCTCTTCTGCTGCGTTTGGGTGTCATTTGTTCTTGCCTTTCCAGGGTCTTGAGTTGCAGTGTTAGGTCATTTATTTGGGCTCTTTCCATTTTTTTTAATGTAGGCACTTAGAGCTATAAACTTCCCTCTTACGACTGCTTTTAAAGTGTCCCAGAGGTTGTGTTGTGTTGTCCTTTTCGTTGAATTCCAGAATTCTTTTATTTCCTTCTTAATTTCTCCTTTGACCCACTCATTGTTTAGGAATGTGTTATTCAATGGCCACGAGTTCATGTAGTGACTAGGGCTTTGTCCAGTGTTGATTTTGAGCTTTATTGCACTGTAGTCTGATAGAATGCATGGGATTATTTCAATATTTTTGCATTTGTTGAGGTTTGTTTTGTGGCCCAGTATGTGGTCAGTTTTTGAAAAAGTTCCATGGGGTGCTGAGTAGAAAGTGTATTTTTTGGTACTTGGATGGAATAT
>NW_008343206.1:126715-132301 GCF_000622305.1 Nannospalax galili | reverse complement strand
AAGTTGAAGTATGCTTCTGTTTGTATTATCCAGGTGCCTAGATCCTTTCTTTATTGGTTATGTAAAGCTGGTTGGTACAGGGTTCAGGTTCTCTCAGGTTTAATTTGGAGGGAACTGATGGCTTCAGATCATCTATTCAGGAGTACCTACAGAAGCCCAATTCAGGTTTCAGTCAGGTACTCAGGCTTCCTTCACCACGTGGAGGCAGGATCTGGGCACTCTCAGGAAGTCTACCCTCTCAGGTTGTCTGCAGGGATCTTAGCCTTTGCCTACCAAAGCCAGATCTGCCCTGGGGCCTTGGGAGGGGCCTCACAAAATCCCAGGTAGGGGGATGGGTATGGTGCAATTAGGGGAAGCTCACCACCTCCCAGAGGCAGGATGGGGGCTGTCAGGCAGTCCCTTGCATTCTCAGCCCCTCTGTCAGAGAGGGGCCAGAGGGAGGCCAGAGCTCTGCACTCTCTGGTGGTCTGCTGAGATCAGAGCCACTACACCTTGGTGGACGGAGGTCAGAACCCACACCCTCTCAGGCTGTCTGCTAGGATCTCCAGCTTGAACTTTTGATCATTCTGCCTCCATTTCCCAAGTGCTGTGTCACCTTTGGGCTGATGTGAATGCTCTCAGTGTGTTGAAGGTGGGCTGGTCTGGGCCAGGTCAGACATGTGAGATGCATTTTTGCCCGGCAGAATGTTTACCTTACAGTGGGTTTATTCAGCTATAAATTCATCAAAAGTCAGAACTTTAATTTTAAAAGTGACCTAACTCAGGCGTAGTAGCTCAAGGCTGTATTCCCCACATTTGCAAGGCTGGGGCAGAAGGACAGTCACAAGATTCAGGCCAGCCCGGAGTCACACAGTGAGTTTACACACAGTGAGTTTACACACAGTGAGTTTACACACAGTGAGTTTACACACAGTGAGTTTACAGAGGGAGGAAAACCACGTCTCAAAACTACTGAGCCAAGCCAAAAAAATAAAACAAAAACTCCAACCCAAGCCTGGCATGGTTATGTCACACCTACAATCCCAGCATTTAGGAGGCTGAGGTAGGGTGACTGTTGCTAATTCTATGCTAGACTGGGCTACAGAGTGAGACTCTGGTCTCAAAAATTTCAAACAATAAACATCAACAAACAAAACCAAAACTCTGACATTTCTCTGAAATCCAAATATAACTCCGTGCTTTGGGTTTTCCTTAGTCCCAGCCCCGTCTTGGCAGCCCTGGTAATGAAGGGGTGAGGTCTGAGCCAAAGATAGCCCCTTCCCACTGGACAACACTGGGGTTTGCAGGGGTGAGGGGTGTACTATGGAGCTCTGCCCTCCCCCTGTCCCCGCTCCCTGCAGCCTCCATGGGGGCAGCAAGTGGAGGGCCAGCGACCACATGGGGCATCCATCCCAGCAGGTACCAGGAGGAGCCTCCAACCCCGTGGCTGGCTCCGCACCCCTGCCCAGGCGCCCCAGCGCCCTCCGCTCACCTTCACAGCCCACACAGACTGGTCCAGCGGGTGGAAGAGCTTGAAGCAGAAGCCATCCTTCTTGGAGGGGCGCTCGATGAGCTCGCAGCAGTGCAGCAGCACCGTGCCCACCCACTGGCCCACCTTGGGTGTCTTGTAGATGAGCAGCACCCCGGGCTTCAGCACACACCACAGCTTCGTCCAGCTCTTCAGGGTCCCTCGGATCTGCAAAGAGCCGTGTGGTCAGGATCACCCATGGAGGCTACCTCCGGGCCAGCTACACAGCTTGGTAGGGGAAGACTGGGGTGGTTTCCCCTCCCCTGACTTCCCAGGGATATGTGCTGCGTGCCCAGCAGGCTGGTACCACTAGGAGAAGGGAAAACCGAGCCACAGGTGGCTTAGCTGGGTTCCTTTCCCAGCTATTTATTGATAGTCTCATGTAGCCCAGGCTGACCCTGGACTTTCTATGTAACCAAGGATGACCTTCAACTCCTGATCATCCAGCCTCCACCTCTAGAACGTTGGGATGCCAGGCGTGCACCACCAAGCCTTGTTTTGTGTCTTGCTGGGGACTCACCCAGGGCTTCGTGCACACTGTGACAATACTCGACCAACTAAATTCCAGCTCCAGCCTGATTTTATTAGTTTATTTATTTTTTAAATATTTATAATTTTTATTTTATGTATATGAGTATATTGCCTGCATGTAAGTGCATCTGTGTCGGTCAGAAGAGAGCATCAGATCCCTTGGAACTGGAGTTACAGATGGTTGTTAGTCACCATGTAGGTGGTAGGAATCGAGCCCGGGTCCTATGTGAGAGCAGCCAGTGCTCTTAACCACTAGTCCCTTATTTACTTATTTTTTAAATATATTTTATTTATTTTACGTGTACGAGTGTATTGCCCGCATGTATGTGAGGGCACCCTTGTCATGTAATGCCAGGAGGTTAGAAGAGGGCTCCAGCTGGGCGTGGTGGTGAACGCCTTTAATCCCAGCACTCAGGAGGCAGAGGCAGGCGGATCTTTGTGAGTTCAAGGCCAGCCTGGTCTACGTAGTGAGTTCCAGGACAGCTGGGGCTACAGGGAGACCCTGTCTCAAAAAGACCAAAAAAAAAAAAGAAAAGAAGAGGGCTTCAGGTTCCCCTGGAACTGGAGTTAAATGGTTCGTAACCACCATGTGAGTGCTGGGTATCGAACTTGGGTCCTCTGCAAGAGTAGCCAGTGCTCTTAACCACTGAGCTGTCTCTCTAGTCCCTATTTAACTTATTTTTGAGACAGGGTCTTGCTATGTAGCTCAGGCTGGCTTTGAATTTGTGGTCCTCCTGTCTCAGTCTCTTAAGTGGTGGGATTACAGGCATGTGCATGGTGGTTATATGAGAAAAAACAGGGTTGCTCCAGATAGACTCATGTAAGGGCAGGGCAAGTTCAAAATCAGGGCAAATCCCTCCCAGGGGCCTTGGCTGGACCCGCGGGGGCCTTGGCTGTTCGAATCGTGAGATGTACCAATGATGAAACCAAAGTCTTCTCTAACTTCATCTTCAGTGGGAACCCAGTGTTCTACACAGAGCTCTGAGGTGCAGGAGGGGGAGCCCCACAGGCTGGGCTCCTGGGACACTGACTTTGTTATCTCTGTAGACCCAGAGTTGAGATGTTCAACCTCTACTGTAGGGAGGAGAAACTGAAGCCCAGAAACCGGGTGCCTTTGTAAGGTCTGAACTCAGCTTTGTGACCCCAGCTGGGAAGCCAGAGGGACGACCCCTCTGGGGACTCTGACCTAAGCCAGCAGGCCAGCCCCTCCCTGAATGCCTTAGAAATAGGTTTTTGGCACATGTGGCAGAAGGATGGAAGGTCCCAGTCCAGTGACAGCGTCCTTACAGGAGAGAGAAAAACGAGGCAGGGACTGGGGTGATGGGGCCACAATAAAGGGACACAGGAGCCCGAAGGAGACAAGAGGCAGGAGGAAGATCCCAGAGCCCTGTGGGGAATGTGGGTCTGAGGACAGCATCTTGACTTTGGAGAAGATGGCTTCAGTGTGTGCTCATCTGCTAGGTCAGCCCAGGGACATCAGACAGCTTTGCAGTGACAAACACATGGACCTGTCTCTCGAGTGTCACAGATGTCCCCAGCCTGTGGGAGAGACTGTGAGTGACACCCGCTTACCTTTAGGCTGTCAGCCATGATGACCACACTGGGGTCCGTCAGGGCACTGAACAGTTGCTTCGTGGCCCGCTTCTTTTCCTGCCGGTAGCTCTCCTTCTGGGCCTGGGATGGGCAGGAGAGGCGGGTCATGGAGAGCCCTCAGCACAGGGAGAGAAGAGGGTGCAGGGAAGTGACCCCCACCCCTCCCTGTGGCAGGCCTACCTTGAGAGCATCCTTCTTGGAGACCCTGGCCGTTGGGGAGACACATTCTTTGTCAGATCCATTGCATAGCCTGTACTCAGCCTGCAAGAGAGAGACTTGGGAGCTGGGGGTGTGGTGTACAGACTGGGGGCTAAGGCGGCTGGGGCAGCAGGGGTCAGGTCCGGAAAATACACACAACTCAGAGGCCAGCGAAAGGCATCCTGTCTGTCACAGCCGAGCACCCTCTGCTCAGCCTGTCAGCACTTATAGGGATGCTGTGGGTGGATAGGGAAATTAGGGTGGCAGATTATTTCCTGGGTACCACCCTGGGCACCCAGTAAGGATGAGAGGACTCCCACCTCTAGGCACCCAGGATGAGGCTTGGGGTCAGGGCCCGAGGAAACATAGGGGCTGTGGAGGGGGGAAGTAAATTCCAACAGTGTCTGACCCAGTCCTGGGGGATAGTCCTCAGGAAGGGGACAGCCAGGAGGTCCCTCAGTTCAAGGTTCAAGGTGACCACATGCCAGAGGGCTGATGTGATGGTTAGTGTGTATGGTCAACTTCACAGGTGTTCTAGTTAGCATAAACTCTCAACTTGACACAGACGAGAGTCACCTGAAAAGGGAGTTTCAACAGAGCGATTATCTTTATCTGGTTGGTCTTGAGAGACTGTCATGATTGTTAGTTGGTGTAGGAGGGCCTGGCCCATTGTGGGTGGTGCCAACCCAGGGAAGCTCGGCTAGGGCTGCATGCGGTCTAGCCAAGCAGAGGCTGAGTGAGCCAGTGCTCCTCAAGGTTTCTGCTGGAGCGCCTGCCCCGACTTCCCTCAGGGATGGACTGAGGCCTGGAAGTGTAAGCGGAAATAAACCTTTTCCTGTCCTGAGTTGCTTTTGGTCAGAGTATTTTATCCCAGGAACAGATAAGATTTAGAATTACCATGGAAACACGCCTTGGGGTGTGTATGTCTATGAAGGTGTTTCTAGAAAGGTAAAATTAACTTAAGAAGTCCCACCCTGAATGTGGGTGGCAGCACAGACGGGGGTCCTGGAGGAAGCAGGGCTGGAGGCTGGCTCAGTGGTTAAGAGCACTGGCTGTTCCTGCAGAAGACCTGGGTTCGGTTCCCAGTACCCACATGGTGGCTAATTACTTCCATAACTCCAGTTCCAGGGGATCTGACACCCTCTTCTGACCTCCATTGGGCATTGCATGACATGGGTGCACTTACATGCAGGCAATACACTCATACACATAAAAATTTCCAAACAGGAGGAAGCCAGCTGAGCACCAGCGCGCCTCTCTCTCTGCTTGCTGACCAGGAATGCAATGCGACCGCCCCCTCACCCCGGTAGACTGCGTGGGGGCGGCAACCTGTGCCGTTGACCCTGCAGATTCCACAAGTGTCACTATATGATATCAGTAAAGTGTCAACCACTATTGGAGCTCACGGAGAAGCATGTTTGTCTCAAAGTGTCTCCCAGGCCCCCCAACTCTGTGACAGGGAAGAGAACAGCAGAACGCCCCAAGAGTAAGGACACTGGAGACGGGCTAGAGGGTACGGCTGTTTGTCCCCCGAAGTGACCGAGCCGCAATGGGAAAGAGACAGCAGAAGTTCAGCTCTGGGAAGCTGAGCGTGGAGAAGCTCCATGGAACATGGGCTGACTGCCTCGCTTCCCTAGACTTCTGCTGGGATCTGATGATGCACCCGTCTGCCGGGCGCCTTCAGTAGTCTGCCGGGCGCCGTGAGCACCTGACTTGATGTGTTTCGCTGTCGTCTCCCCCTCCCCCTCCGCTCCCCC
>NW_008343206.1:105422-126383 GCF_000622305.1 Nannospalax galili | reverse complement strand
CCTCCCCCTCCCCCTCCCCTCCTCCTTTTTTTTTGTCCTTTTGAGTCGCCCTGTAGCCCCAGCTGGCCTGGATTCACCATGTAGACCAGAGAGCCGCCTGTGAGCCACCACACCCACTCTCTTGCAATTAAAAAATAACTATTTATGTTTGGTTTATGTGTATGAGTGTATGGCCTGCATAAGTGCACCTGTGTCCTGCAGTGTCCATGGAGGGCAGAAGAGGGCACTGGGTCCTCTGGAACTGAATTATGAATGACTGTTAGCCACCAGGTGGGTGCTGGTGCTCTTAACCACTGAGTCATCTCTCACTACCTGTCCTGTATGGAGCAAGTTTAATGAATGATATTTCCTGCTGTGAAAATTATACTGTGGGGGGCTGGAGAGATAGCTCATCGGTTAAGAACACTGGCTGTTCTTGCAGAGGACCCGGCTTTGAATCCCAGCACCCGTGTCGTGCAGTGCCCACGGAGGTCAGAAGATGGTGCTAGATCCCTTGGAACTGGAGTCACAGATGGTTGTTAGCTGCCATGTGGGTGCTGGGAATCGAACCCAGGTTCTCTGCAAGAGCAGCCATCCCTCCAGTCCATGTGGGGGATTTTCTTAACTGGGTTAACTGGGTTGGGAAGACCCAGCCTGAATGTAGGCAGTGCCATTTTATGGGGCTGGGCTGGACGGAAAGGAGAGAGCGAGCCGAGCACTAGCACACACACATTGATTACTCCTCTCTACTCTCGATTACAAATGAAACGTGACCAGCGGCTTCCCCACCACGTCGGACTATAATCTGTGAGCTACATAAATCCTCTCTCTCTTACAGAAATGGAATTATAAATTCAAATTTCAGTGTCCATAAATAATAGTTGATTCACAGAAAGGCCATTCATTTCTGTTGTCCATGGCTGCCTTCCTGCTGGGATGGTGGCACGGGGCACCTGCTGCAGAGACCAGCACAGGGCAGCCTGAGATACTGACTGCCTGGGTGCCCTACCCCCTGTTCTGGCTGGATTCCCCTGTCCAGGTCCTGGCTAGGTGATTTGTCTGTACAGGCTGTGGCCCAAGACCCCCAGTGGACACTTAACACCACATATAGCACTGACAGCTAACTGCTTCCCCACGCACATGTGTGTATGATAATTTTTTTAATTTGTAAATCAGAAACTTTAAGAGGTAAGCAGTAATATAACATAATTAATAAAATATGATATGAGGCTGCCATTGAAGTCGTGTGTGGTCTCCCTATCTGTCTCTCTGTCTCTCTCTGTCTCTATCTCTCTGACTCTCCAACTCTCTGTCTCTGTCTCTCTCTGTTCCTCTGTGTCTCTATCTTTATCTCTTGGTCTCTCTCTGTCTTTATCTCTCTGGCTCTCCACCTTTCTGTCTCTGTCTCTGTCTCTCTCTCTCAACCATTGCTAGGTGACCAGTGGACAGGCAGCATACACAGCTTGGATACTCTAGACAGAGGCGGATTCACATCCTGGACAGGATGGAGCCAGATGGAGGGAGACTTCATCAGCTATGTACAAGCGAAAACTTACGAGTGGTTTATTTCTGAGCTTTCCATGACGGATGCTGCAGGAAGCAAGAGTATGAGGCAGGGACAACTGTGTCCTTTCAGTGAGCTTGCTGTCAGCCATGAGTGAGGTGGGTCCTACGACAGCCCCCTCTGTGGACTAGGAAATCTAGGAAGGGAGAGGTGTGGCAGCTCCCCAAGCCTGCTGAGGCTGTGACGTTTGAAGGACGCAGGCTGCACAGTGCTGAAGGTGGGGCTTGGCCTCAGGCACTGGGCTGAGGAAGCAAGGCTTGTGCTTGGCTTTCAGAGGGATGATCATCCACAGGTACGGGCACTCAGGGCCCCGGGGCCAGGGTGGGGATGGGGGGAGTACTGCGTGCAAGGTTTTGTTCTTACAGGCACCCCTGTACACCTTAATCCTAAGGACTCAGGCCGCCACTACCCACGTCCTGTGGAGACGGGGACCAGTGCACAGAAAGGCTCATAAACCTGCCAAGGTAACACAACAACTAAGGAGCCAGGCTGGGGTTGGACCCCAGCAGTCCAGGGACGTACCCTCTTAGCCACATAAGAACACTCCAGATCACAGGAAGAAAGGGACACAAGGGGTGCCCGGGGCTCTGCTCAGAGCAGTCTTTGAGCTGAGGATGCGTGATGACGCCCATGTTGGACTTTGGACAGGTGGCTGGCCTCCAGGGACAGGCCCTGTGGGGACTCTGTGGGCTGCAGCCCAGCCTGTGCATCCCTCTCTGTGGCTGGGCAGACACTGACCTTCCTCTGTCCATGAAAGGCCTGTCCAGGAGGAGGACAGCCCTGACGCCCGGGGCTCTGCTCAGAGCAGTCTTTGAGCTGAGGATGCGTGATGACGCCCATGTTGGACTTTGGACAGGTGGCTGGCCTCCAGGGACAGGCCCTGTGGGGACTCTGTGGGCTGCAGCCCAGCCTGTGCATCCCTCTCTGTGGCTGGGCAGACACTGACCTTCCTCTGTCCATGAAAGGCCTGTCCAGGAGGAGGACAGCCCTGACCGGCCTGCAGGTGGCACACACGCTCGGCCTGCAGGTGGCACACACGCTCGGCCTGCAGGTGGCACACACGCTCGGCCTGCAGGTGGCACACACGCTCGGCCTGCAGGTGGCACACACGCTCGGCCTGCAGGTGGCACACACGCTCGGCCTGCAGGTGGCACACACGCTCGGCCTGCAGGTGGCACACACGCTCGGCCTGCAGGTGGCACACACGCTCGGCCTGCAGGTGGCACACACGCTCGGCCTGCAGGTGGCACACACGCTCGGCCTGCAGGTGGCACACACGCTCGGCCTGCAGGTGGCACACACGCTCGGCCTGCAGGTGGCACACACGCTCGGCCTGCAGGTGGCACACACGCTCAGCCTGCAGGTGGCACACACGCTCGGCCTGCAGGTGGCACACACGCTCAGCCTGCAGGTGGCACACACGCTCGGCCTGCAGGTGGCACACACGCTCAGCCTGCAGGTGGCACACACGCTCGGCCTGCAGGTGGCACACACGCTCAGCCTGCAGGTGGCACACACGCTCGGCCTGCAGGTGGCACACACGCTCAGCCTGCAGGTGGCACACACGCTCGGCCTGCAGGTGGCACACACGCTCAGCCTGCAGGTGGCACACACGCTCGGCCTGCAGGTGGCACACACGCTCAGCCTGCAGGTGGCACACACGCTCGGCCTGCAGGTGGCACACACGCTCAGCCTGCAGGTGGCACACACGCTCGGCCTGCAGGTGGCACACACGCTCAGCCTGCAGGTGGCACACACGCTCGGCCTGCAGGTGGCACACACGCTCAGCCTGCAGGTGGCACACACGCTCGGCCTGCAGGTGGCACACACGCTCAGCCTGCAGGTGGCACACACGCTCGGCCTGCAGGTGGCACACACGCTCAGCCTGCAGGTGGCACACACGCTCGGCCTGCAGGTGGCACACACGCTCAGCCTGCAGGTGGCACACACGCTCGGCCTGCAGGTGGCACACACGCTCAGCCTGCAGGTGGCACACACGCTCGGCCTGCAGGTGGCACACACGCTCAGCCTGCAGGTGGCACACACGCTCGGCCTGCAGGTGGCACACACGCTCAGCCTGCAGGTGGCACACACGCTCGGCCTGCAGGTGGCACACACGCTCAGCCTGCAGGTGGCACACACGCTCGGCCTGCAGGTGGCACACACGCTCAGCCTGCAGGTGGCACACACGCTCGGCCTGCAGGTGGCACACACGCTCAGCCTGCAGGTGGCACACACGCTCGGCCTGCAGGTGGCACACACGCTCAGATACACACACACATACACACACATACACACACACACATACACACACATACACACACACACACACATACACACACACACACACGCAAAAAGTCAAATAAAACAAATTGTAATTTGGAACAACCTCCGAATGAGAGAAGATATTTACAAATCACACGTCTGAGAAAGGTCAAGGATTCAGAATATATAAAGAACACTTGTAACTCAACAACAAAAAAGACAAATGATCCAATCCAAAGACAGGTGAAGGAGCTAGCAGACATCCGGGACACAGAGATGACAGGTAAATACATGATGCCACCCAGATCTGAGTCAACACAGAAACCCAACCGCAACTCGATACCAGTCAGGAGGGCTACGGCACGTCAGAAACAGAGGATGGAGGAAGTGAGACCCTGTGTCCTACTGGTGCTCACAGGTGCACAGGAATTTGGTGGTTCCTCAAAGATTAAACACAGAATGTTTTAGAAGTCTGTTACCATAGAATTACCTTAGCACATTCTCAGAGGGCTATGGCCCTCACACAAGTACATGGGAGTCCACTGCAGCTCTGACCACTACAGCAGAAGTGGGAACCACCAAGAGGTGGTGAAGGCATGGAGGGAGAGATGGCGCAGGCGTCGAAACCCAGAGGGTCTCCCTAAGCAGGCGAGCCCCTTTCATGGGTACTTTCCGCTCCCCAGAGGCCCACATCCTTTCTCAGGTCCTCTGCACTGCGCCAAGCTTTAATAAAACAGCTAAAAAGCTCTGTGACTGATCCCACTCCAGAGTGGTGCAGTCTGGGCTCTGCAGCTATTCCTGGACCTGGGCGGGGGGTGGGGAACCACAGGCTTAGCCGGCACCCTGCTGTTCCTTGAGCCGTGCTCCCTGCCCCTGGTCCTCCCACGGCTGGCCTCTTACCGGTGGCACCTTCGTGGCAGAGCCTGGGGTCAGGGGTTCTTCATCTCTGGGTGGTGACTGGCCATTGGAATCCATGTCCCTTCCTGTAAGACAGTGGGCAGGCAGGGCTCCTCAGAGAGGCAGGGGTTCCCTGATGGCTGCCTGGGAGGGGCAGGAAGCCACCAGTGTGGCGTGGCCCTGAGAGGCGGAGCGAACTTCAGCAGGAGGACTGGGGGCTCTGGCCAGGCCCTCACAACCAGGGAGGAAGCAGAGGGAGGAGCCGCAGAAACTAGGGCAGCTGGGCCAATGGGGTGTCTGACTTGGGCCCTTGGTTCTCCAAAGAAGAGTAGCACCCAGGCTCAGAGGCCCACTGGGTTCAGAGTACAGCACTCTGATCTTGCCGCAGGTTAGCAAAAGAGGCAAGAAGGATGCTTGGTGTCTGTGCCCTGAAGCCTGAAGGAAGGGGATGGTGCCAGGGGCAGCCTAAAGCCTGAAGCCAGCCACCTAATGTGATGTGAGGTGATGTGGCCGCTGCCTCGGAGACCGTAAGAAATGGAGTACAGCTCTTCCTGCTAACGCCACAGGCCAGGGATGGGTATGAAGAAGTGGAACCTCAGAACCCGCTGGGAGACAGGGGCTCTGCAGGCCGACTCCCAGGAGCTCCGGGAGGAGCAGGGTGGAGCTGGGCACTGGGGACATTTTCTCCGGAAAAGTCAGGGCAGTGACCTGAGGAAGTGGTTCTGCCCACAGGTCAGAAAGCATCCACCACTCAAAGGTCACATGTCCCGGTCTGGCATGATGATCGCCCCTCATGTGACTCCTGCTCTCTGCCCACACAATCTGAGGCCCTGACTCAGGCCTCAGAGGGACAGCAGCTCTCCACTTGTGGGCCCTTATCTGGTTCTCAGGACCCATACCCATCAGGGGCCACCTGTGGGGAGCTGTATCTTGGGTGGGGAAAACTTGTGGTCGGAGCATCCAAGAAGGCAGAGGTGCCACATCTGTGCCAACAGGCCAGTGCTGGTTCTGCTCCGAGCCACCATCCACATCCTGTCCATACCCCTGTTCATGCCCTGCCCCTGCCCCTGCCCCTGGGACCTGTCCCCTCCACACTGCCAAGAGAGCCTGACCCCACCCAGTTCCTGCACCGCCCAGGTCAGCTGCTCTGAGGACCAAATCCCCAGAAACTGACCGCTAACTGGGACGTGCCACCCCCCCACCACTGGGACCCACTCCTCCTCTCTCCCTCCTCCCCACCGGGACCCACTCCTCCTCTCTCTCTCCTCCCCACCGGGACCCACTCCCGCCTCCCTCCTCTTCCCTCTTCCTGCAGCACAGGTGAATGAAAGCACAGGGGTCATATCCAAGCTATCAACCTTCCTGGCATTCTGGCCTCCATGTGACTGTCCAAAAGTCCACGCCTGCCTCAGTTTCCCCTTCTGTTGGCTGAGACTGTGGATGGCATGACTCCAAACCCCCTTCCCATCTTGACCGTCCACTCCGCCACAGTGGACAGGGATGGGTATCTCTACCTTGTCCTGTATTGAGCAGTGGGAGGTGGACGGGGGGAGATCTGGAGTTCCCCAGAGCAGTGTCACCCCACCTCCCACTTTTCAGGGACCTCTGGAGGAAAGGGCTGGGTCATCTGGGGTCAACAGTCACCCACAAGGCAGAGAAGGCAGCACAGACTTGGCTATGGGTCTGGACACGCATGGAAACCATGGGTCTAGCAACCAGGGAGAACATTAGCACAGTAGGTCCCACATTCCAGTATGCAAAACTTCACCAAGTGGCAGGACAGCATCATGGTTTGAACTGTCCCCTCCCAGAGCCCAGGACCCCTCAGAAAGGGGGCATAAGTACTGATACTGCCTCTGTGTTACAGACCAGTAAACTGAGTCCCAGCAGCGGACCTGCAGGCACCCAGCCAGGAGAGCAGGGCTGGTATTGGGCCTTTGAGTCTCCAGAATCAGTGTTTGAGTGATTGGTCCCTTGCCACCTCCCAGAGTTAGACAAGCCAACCCTTAGGCTGGGCTGTGGGTGTCCCTTGCTGTCCTACTTGGTAGTTAAATGTGTTGCCGATCCCTTTGTCCACCGAATCCATGGTCCACAGGGTTGGGGAGTTGCCCTGACTGGTATGAGGACATTGGAGAGGAGCGACACTTGCAGAGTTCACATAGCTGCAAAGCCGGCGGACCCCAGCTGCCCACGGCCTGTACCAACCTGGGCTGACCGGGCTGAGCTCATTCTCACAGCCAAGAAGCAAGTTCCGTGGAAGTTTCCGGGGATCGGTCTTCTGTGGTGTGGAGGCCGGGGGGCACAGCGAGAAGCGACGCCGGAGAAAGGCCTCCTCCTTCATGGCGTGGGTGCTGGGGGGCTTCTGGAAGGAAGAAAGGTAGAAAATGTATGGTCAGGCCTCTTCTGAGGCCAGGGGTAGTGTTCCTGTCCACAGAGAGGCCCAGAGAAGACAGACCCATTAGTCCCAGAGTGCCAGGAAGCAGCTCATAGGGGATCAAGGTATCCCTGGGCCTGCTGATGCCACTGGGACCACAAGACAGATCCCTGGCCCTGCCTGATTGTCTGTCTCTGGTCCTGTGTCTGTCCCTGGACCCAAAGTTCTAAGCAAGGTGAGAAGTTTCAGGTGTGCTCAGCACCCAGTCCATGATACGTCACCTTCCTACTGGGAACAGACAGGAGGAGCTATAGGGGCCTGGCAGCAGGGAACAGCTGATGAGCCACACCTCCAAGGCCTTTCCCTGTAGACTACACAAAACCCACCCAATCTTAGTCTGTCTTATAACTGAGGCCCTGCTGGCGGGTGCTGGAGGATGGATTCTCTGACATCCTGCGTCTGTCTGCTTTGCCAGAGAATAAGTTCTTCAGTGGTCTACTGACCAGCTTTCCACCTTACCCAGGTTTCTAGGGGTGTGACCTGAGCCTCCCTCCCATGGTCCTGGCCCCAAACACATGTGGCCTTTTCTGCTGGATTGGGTGGGGTTTCAGGAGCGGGCAGCACACTTGGGGTGTCGATGGTCCCAGAGGGTATTATCCACAGCCCCAAATTCATCTGTGGTCCCTGCTTGCTCACTTAGTCAAGCTTTCTTAGACACCCAGAGTGTACCAGGTACAGGGGAGTCAAGACAAGGGGACCTTCAGGATCTGCAGGGAGCAAGGGGCATCCCTTGCATCATGACAAGATGACAAAGGGTGGTAATAGCTGGTCTGCCCCACTCAGAGCTTCTCTCCCTCCAGAGGTGGAGTGTCACAGGCCTGGGGCAGGGTTGACAACTCCCTCAGCTGACCAACCAGGCCATCTGCTGTGCCAATGACTAGGGGACCCATCAGGCAGTGGTTCCATTGTTCCTTCATCTACACACACTGTCTTGTCTTCCTTCTTTCCATCTATCCTGCTATTCTCTTATCTATGCACCCAATGAACCCTCTCTCCTTCCCTACACCACCCACCTATATGTCCATGCCTAATGGGAAAGGTCTTTTTTTTGGATCTAAAACTGTCCATTTGCCCCTGCCACTACCAATCATTTACTGATACATCACACATCTGTTCACCCACCCATCACCCACCCATCCACTCATCTATCCATCCATTCACTCATCCATCCACCCACTCACCTACCTACCCATCCACCCCTCCATCCATCCATTCACCCATCCATCCATCCATCCATCATCCATCCATCCATCATCCATCCATCCACCCATCATCCATCCATCATCCATCCATCCATCCATCCATTAATCCATCATCCATCCACCCATCATCCACCCATCCACCCATCATCCACCCATCATCCATCCATCCATCCACCCATCCATCATCCATCCGTCCATCCATCCATCCACCCATCCATCCATCATCCATCCATCCATCCACCCATCATCCACCCATCATCCATCCACCCATCCATCATCCATCCATCCATCCATCATCCATCCACCCATCATCCATCCATCCATCCATCCACCTACCCGTCCATCCATCCACTTACCCATCCACCTGTCCATCCATCCATCCATCCATCCACCTACCCATCCATCCATCCACTTACCCATCCATCCGTCCATCCATCTGTCCATCCATCCACCTATCCATCCATCCATCTACCTACCCATCCATCCGTCCATCCATCCATCCATTCATCTATCATCCATCATCATCCATCCATCCATATAGCCATCCACTTACCCATCATCCACCTACCCTCTCATTTTCCCTTCTTCCCTCCCTAAATCTTTCTGTCAGTCAAGCCTAGTTCCCACTTTCTTCCCATTCACCCCACAATCAGATACATCAGTGAAATCTATTGACTGCCTTGCTGATAGAAAGACACCCAGCACCATTCAGATGTGCACCAGAGACCTGTCTATGGCTGATACCTGCAGGCCAGCAGTGGCCCTGCAGAGTCCACGAACCTGCTTTAGCGGGGTGTGGGGGTGGCTCAGACCCATCAGGGGCTTCAGCTGTCCAGAGCTCTCCTGAAACCCTGACTTTGCTGCCCCTTCCTCTTGCCCTGCCCTGCTCTCCAAAGGCCACTGTCACACACTAGGTGGGAACTTGCATTTCAAAGGCCGCCAGGTCACTCGGTATACAATGCCTGTCCAGTCTCCAGGTCTCCTGACTCTGAGCCCCTCAGTCTTGTTCCCACGACCTTCATCCACCTGGTTTTATCAGGCCCCTTCGTGATCCTGGCAAATGCCAAGCCCAACCCCGCAGAGGGGACTGTGCATGGACCCTCTCCATCTCTGCATTGCTGAGTTTTGTCACATTCCACTCAGGAGGGAGTGTCCTCTGGGGTGGCCACCTCTTAGCTGCGCAAAGCACATTCTCCACATAGCACTGGCGGTTCCTAGAACTCCTTGGCATGCTCTTATTACTGGTTAAAACTCTTGGGGGGTGGGGAGGTATAGCTCAACTAGTAAAAAGCTTGCTATGGGAGCATGAAGACCTGAGTTCAATTCCCAGAACTCATAAAACACCTGGGGGGTGGCAGGCTTGTAATCCCCGTGCTGGGGAGATGAAGACGGGCCAATCGCTGGGACTCACCGCCCAGCTAGCTCTTCTCCCCAAAGAAGCTGAAGGTTAACAGGTCCCATGGGTGCCCACCCGTGAGGGGAGGGAGGAAAAGGAAAGGAAGAAGGGAGGAAGGGTGGACAGAGAGAGTGCTTCTGGTGGCCCGAGGCAAGCAGGATCCAGGGCTCACAGTCCCACTGGAGCCCTCGGTGGGTAGAGTTCAAGCTACAGTACATTGCTCCCACTGTCCTCTGCGGCCCAGGCCAGCAAAGTCACCTTCCAGCCCTCAGTTACTCAGAGACATATGGACCTGGCTGGTCCGGGTCACGATGCCATGTCTGTGGTCAGCTGTAGCTCTTCCTTGCCCTCATGATCCTGAAGTCTAAGTGCAGGAGGGGTCCTACTGGACCTGAGAGGAAGGAGCCCTGGGCAAGCACGCAGCACATGTGTAGACACACCTACAGGTGCTCGGGCCACAGGGTGGTGCCATTTCTGCTCAGTGGCGACCTAGCCCAGAGACCCTGGTCCCTTGGGGTGGACTCATACAGAAGGCCATGAGGCAGGAGGACTGGGCAGTGGCTAGGGAAGGGGGTGTTAGGCATGTATAGCCAACACTCCCAAGCTCTGGCCCAGGCCTGGGAAGAGGAGGTTTTCCAACCAGGAGCACCAGCAAAGCCCACAGGCCCAAGATCAGGCCAGGAAGCCATGACCTAAGCCAGCCACCTCCAGAGTTAAGGCCATGACCCCTCACTGCACAGGTCAAGGTGTGGTCAGCTGTGTTCCTGGAAGGCCTACAGAAACTTCCAGAGCAGCCTTCCTGCCTCTGCCCTGGATCCTGTGGCTTAGGCCATAGCTATCAGCCAGCCGTCTAGAAAGCAGGAGTGAGACCCACCCTCCAGCACTCCTGTTTAAGGGTAACGAGATTTATCCAGCTCAGGACAGACCCTGGGCGGCAGCAGGCTGTCTTCCTGTCCAGTGTGAGCCTGCACAGGCTATGGGTGAGACGTGGCTTCCACCCACCCTCCTCTGGTGCCTTTGGCCTGGCCCTACCCACATGGCTACCTGGCCTGGTCACTCAGGTGTCTTTCTGTTTTTGTTCTGTCCAGTCAAAGCCCACGAGAGGGAGGGGCAGGCTGCCTTTAGAAAGGGACACGTGACTCATGGAAGAAAATGCTCTGGGCAGGGGCTGGGCCCACAAGGTTGAAGCCAGGTGTGTGCAGAACGCTCAGGTTTGCTGGGACTATGTGGGGAGTGTGGGGCATGATTTCCTGATCCATAGGAGAGCAAGGCTGAGTGTCAAGTCAGGGCCAGCATGGGGGCCATGAGGCCTGGGCAGAGTCAGCTGCCCACTGGTAGAGCCTGTGAAATGGAAGTGGAGGGCAGACCTGCAGGGTCTGAACCCTGCTAGGATGGGGCAGGTGGGGGCAGGGGGGAGGAGCCACGGTGCCCATTCCAGGCAGGTAGCTGAGGTGTGCCTCTGCCTCCACTGGGCCCTCTGGGCTCCTCCCCTTCCTTGTAGAATTCAGTCCTTTCTCTGACGGCTTCCACAGGCCCACTGTTCCGATACCTCCATTTTCCTTTGGTCCATGTGGGATCTGCGGCTGGCTAGACTGGACCTGTCCTGCAGCGCCCACCCCCAGCAGATTTTGACCACTGGAGCGCCACTGTACCCTGTGGGCCGGACACAGTGTGGCTTCTCTATAGAGGATTAGCTCATGGTTGGAAACAGGGCTCAGGGGAGTCCAGAGCTGTGGGGTCAAGGAAAGTTCCTGAAGGACTTGAGCAAGTGGCAGTGGGCAGTGTCCCGCGTGCAGCTGTCCTTGGCAAAGCTGTCTAGCCAGGGTAAAGATGGACACAAACTCTGAGACCTTGGCATCCTGTTCCAGACCGTCTCTGGACCCCTCCCCATTTATACCTACAGCTGAGTACCCAGAGCTGATAGGCATAGGGCTCTCAAGGCCTCTGGTGCTGTGACAGTGTCCACGACTCCTACTGTGCTGCTGAGGCCACAGGTACATCCACAAAGCTGGGCCTGTGGGCAGCAGGGACCTGGACCACTGACCCACATGGCCATTTCCCCTGACTGCAGACATCTCCTGGTCCCTGTTGTCGGGGCTCCCACTCTCCTGCCGTCTAAGGTTCACAGGCCACCAGGGAGCTGGGAAGGTAGCAGGGCAGGCACACAGGCAGGAGCCAGCTCCAACTCCTGGCTTAGCCCTGCCGTCTGTGTCGGCCTGTATCACACTCACGGTTCCCATGTAAGACACAGAAGCCTCGCACCACTTCAGGGGGTGATGCGCCTCCCAGAACAGACAAGGTAGGGGTGAGTGCTACCCCCTCAGCCTCAAGCCCCTGAGGACCACCTCTCCAATTCCAGGTTAAGGCCAATTGGAAGGTCTGGGAAGTAGGCTGGACTCCTGTCGGCTGAGACGTCGAAGCACAGTGGGGACACACCCAGACACCCCATTACCAGAAGGGACACCCTTGCCACCTGGGTTACCCCATCCTGAGTCGGTGCACTGGCTTCTGGCTGCCTTCCAAGCAGGGATCTGGCCTCCAATGCACCCCTCCCTCCCTTCCTCCCTACAGACGCCCACCTTCAAGCCACAACAATTGGTTCTTTGAGGAGAAAGGTCAGGGCCACACAGAGAAAGTCACCGAGCTGTAATCTGGACAGGGCTGGCTGAGTCTCTGAGGAGTCAAGGAAGTCTTTGTTCCCAGACACCTGTGGCATTCCGCCTACCTGTGCTCAAGAGGAGGGGGGCAGTTCTGATCAGTCTTCCCACAGAGGACAGGGTGCCACACAGAGCTGAGGAGAAGGCGACTGGAGAGACTACTTAGTGGTTAGGAGCACTTACTCTCTTTCGGAAGACCTGGGTTCGGTTCCCAGCAGCCACACGGCAGTTCACAACTGCCTGTAACTCCAGATCCAGGGGCTCTGATGCTCTCTGGGCTCCTGTATATACATGGTGTATGCACATACATTCAGGCACACACACCACACACATACATGTAAAATAAGTAAATATAAAACAGCTGGGGTGAAGGGCCTAACCTTTCACTAACCCTATTCATCTTGTGGCCCTGGGTAGCTTTCTCGCCCATAGCCCACAGCACATGGGCAGCGAGGCAGGTCAGGGTACCTGGGGGAAAGATGAGGCTCCAGCTGTCAGGTCTCTCTGTCGTTGTGGGGGTCAGAAAAGCAAGGGCTTTCAGACGGCCTCTAGTTAGTGCCTGAGGAAGTTTCTGTCCTAACTCAGATGGAATCTCATTAAAGGCTGTTGGGATGCGAATCCTTAAAATCAGCTCACAGCTTACAAGCTCAGCTCTGTGCATCCCTGATAGGGAGGTCGGCAGATGCTACGGAGGACACAGCCATCACTAAAAGGACAGCAGACCATCCTGTTAACACTCCAGACCTGAGTTCTAAAGCCCTGTTACAGACCCAAGGCCAGTGGAAACCGCTCAGCTTCAGGGCTACCACAGAGAGCACAAAAGCTCAGCCAGTAACACCTGCCCTTCCTGAGCACAGACAAAACCACTAGGGACCAGAAATGTGCCAGGCTGCTGTCTCCAGGTCAGTACAAGCAGTCCCCAGGGGGAGCAGCACCCCATCTGCTGACCTTGACAGAGTCTTGAAGCCCGCCCCCCATGTCCCATCTGGTCTGGTGAGATCCTTGCAGTAGGAGGTGTGAAAAGGGGGTGACCAGCACATTTTAAAGATGTAGGATACCCAGTTTGCTCTGCGCTCCTGTGCCCCACACTACGCCCGGATCCTCAACGGAGCCTAACCCCAAAACCTACACACCTCTGTGCTTTGACTGAGGGCTGATGAGGAAGGTGGGAGGCCAGGCCCCTGGGTGGAGCAGTGGGGTGGGAGTGGGTCACCTGGGAAACATTTTCCAGACATGGCTGAGGAGCGGCTAAGCCTGAAGGGGCGGGAAGCTGCCTGCTCTTCCCTGCCCTGCTCAAGGGATGATGTACCCCATGCCTGAGTGTCCTAAGAGCCGACTCAGTCAAGTCACGTGTCCGTGGACCCGGCTAGCCCGGCCCACCCTTGGCATCCAGTCACTCAGCCTGATTGACTACATCCTCGGCACAGCTCTTTGGCACTGTGGTCAGCTAGACTGTAGAGTCTACTTGTCACTTCCCACAAGGCCACTCCTCAGCCATCCTGGGAAGCCCCGAATGGGGGCTGGCCAGATGTGGTCTCCCCCACCATGTCCAACTGAGAGACTCTGGCTTTCAGATGGAGCAGGGGTGGTGTTCTGGGGGGGTGCGGTTCCATGGGAGCCAGGGAGAATGAGGAGAAAGGTGGGAGCCAGTGTAACCAGGAGAGGGGCCCTCTGGGGGTTGGCAACCCCACCCGACTCTCAGCCTAGCCTCACTGTGAACCTCCACACCTTGATTTGAAACAGGGATGGGGACCTGGGTTCCTAGAGATGGGCACCTCCTTCTGGAAGAGGCTCTCCTGCAGTGTCATGGTCAGCCCTGTGCCCAAACCCCTCAGCATGCTTGGGGTCTCTGGGGGGGGCTCTTAGAAGGGGGTTATTATGCAGATACCCCTAAGTTAGCTCCTCCACTCCAGTGCTCAACAAGCCATCAGTGGAATGACTGCAGATTACTGTCTGCCTCGAGCACGTAGTGGGGGTGGGATGGGGTACGAGGAGCATTGATGGAGAGGCGACTAGCTACTGACCGGTCACCCAGCATAAAAACTGGGCAAGTGCTGCCTGGGGCCCACAGCTATTTGCTCGCCTGGTCTAGCAACTCGTCATTCCCATGTGGGGTGGCCACCAGGATGCACCACTAGCAGAATGAAGGTGGCCGCGGCCCCTCTCCCATCTCCAGCCAGAGAGGGGGTGCAAAGATCAAGGGATTCTGAGAGGACGTGGGGCTTGATCAGGACTGCACACTGCCCCAGGACCACCCCCCTCCCCACGCACTGGGACCTTCTGCAGCTGCTCCTGCTCAGGAGATCCTGGGGCGGGCATCAGGCAGTGGACCTCAGGGTGGTGTGAGCAGACCCCGGAAAGTAGTTAAGTGCTGCACCCTAGAGGGAACAACGACAGTCTCAGCTCAGAGAGAGGAGGCTAGGGGCTGGGATCACTTGTACTGGGTTGTGCATCAGCTGAGGGGCCAAGCTGTGTTTATTCCCTGGAGTGGGGGGGTGGGGTGCAGTGGGGCACTCAGCTGGTTATTTTTGTCACTCCGACATAAACCTAGGCACACCTGGAAAGGGAAAACCTCAATTAAAGAATTTCCTCCATCAGCCTAGCCTGTGGCCATGTCTATGATTTTCTTGATTGATAACTGATGGAGGAGGGCCCAGCACACTGTGGGTGGTGCCATCCCTGGGGCCTGGGCTGTATAAGAAGGGTAGCTGAGCAAGTCAGTAAGCAGCGTTTCTCCATGGTCTCTGCCTCAGTTCCTGCCTTGAGCTGGGAGTGTACGCTAAATAAACCTTTCTTGCCCCAAACTGCTTTCGGTCAGTGTTTTGGCACAGCACCAGAGAAGCTGACTCCAGCAGGCACTTTGTGGCTTACAAGAGGAAGGAGAAAAGGAGGGGCCAGGCCACCAGGCAGGGGTAGATTGCATGTGGAGCTAGGAGTGGCCTCATGAGGTAGGTGAGTCAAGGGCACCCTGCCCAGCCCAGTTTCCATGCTGTTCCAGATGTGTGGGCAGGGTGGGGTCTCTCCAGTCCTGGACATGCCCCACCTTGGAGCCTTGCTCTCCTGAGTGGACAGCATACCTCCCTGTCTTGCCCAGTCCTCAGGTGCAGGCGGGGCAGGTTTGCAGTCCAGGCTTCGGTGTGTGAATGACAGGAGGGTCACCTTCTGTCACTCTTCCCTTAAGAGCATAGCAGGCTTTGGGGGTGGCTGCTCTGCTGTGGGAGGGTCTCAGGGGAATGCTCATCTCATAGTCCCCTCCCCATATGGCTGGGCGAGATGGTAGCAGGTATAGACATGGGTCCACTAAGTATCATGGCTTCCAAGGGCCCCCTCCACATAGGAGACTCTGATCCCCAAGAGCAGCCCTTGAATTATCAGAAGGATGGAGGAGTAGACTGCAGGGGTCCAGTGGTCAAAGTGCCAAATGGTTCTTTGTATCCCAGGCCAGGGCTGCTACAGGAAGGCTGTCTGTGAAGGGCCAGGAGGTGGCACGTGGAAACAAGGCCACCCATGAATGGCATTCTCAGACGCCTGCCTGGTGGTGTGCACTCAGGCAGACCAGGCCAAGTGGTTCCTGGAGACAGACACCCCACTTTTGCCTCTTCCCAACTCCACCTGCTGAGTGTTAAGGGTCACAGACTATAGAAAGGACACACTCCTGGTCTGTAGGACCCTGGGAGTGTTGGGGGCAGGCCAGCCCAATGCCAGACATTGGAGAGCACCCACTCAGTTGTCCCCATGCAGGCCCTAGGAGGTACTTGGTGGATGGGGCTGGTAGATGCTGAGCAGTAACCAAGTTCTAGTTTTGTTCCAGGTCCAGCCCTGGTTCAGGCCTGAGAGACTTGCGCCATAGGCCGCAGGATGTCCCAAGGTCACCTCCCATCCTCCCTCCTCCTGTTCAGTGTCAAGGGGCATCCCAGCTCTGGGAGGGCTGAGGAGAGATATGGGATTGTATGTCTGGACTGTGGCAGAACGCACAACCAAGAACCAGCTATTTAAAATGGGTAGGGTAATGCCCCAAGACACACCCCTTTGGGGTTCAACTGTGCAGCTCCCCTCCTTTGTACCCAGATGGCTTCAGGTGCTGTATTAATAGCTTTCTGGCCTGGTCCCTGTCAGGGTGGGAACAAGGCCCAGATCTGGGGCGTGAGGATTCCCCCACCCCCCAGATGGCACAGAGCAATTTTGTCCTTGCTCACCAGAGGGGTAAACTGAGCCCCCTTCTGGTCCCCTGACCCAAGCTGAAGCATGAATCTCTACCCCAGAGCCTCCTGCCTACCTGGGAGTGGCCCAAGGTCTGGCTCTCCATGCAAAGCTTCAGACCCCACACACCCTTCTGCCCCGGCACACAGGGCCAGCTCTGCAGGCTCCTCCGTTACCCTCTGAGAGGGGCTTCCAGAGACCTGATCATTCTTATGTGGCAGAGTGGACACGGAACCAAAGACCTTCCTCGAAACTCCAGTAAGCCTGGGAAGGGGCTTCCCCAATGTGGAAAGTGAACTGCTTACAGACCAACACTCTCGTGGGCTCCTGGGCTTACCAAGTTCAGTCTTATCAACAGCTCTTTCTGGGCACTAGCCCAGCACTCTCGCCCTTACTTGCTGAATGTGGCAGATGCCGGGCAGGCAGAATCCCCCTCCCCTTTGCTCTTCTGCCTTAGTCCTTGCCCAGGGCCATAGGATCCTAGGCACTATAAGCATTAAAGACACTGAAGGTTTGGAGGTGACTCAATTTAAAGTGCTCACTATGTGTAAGTGTGAGGACTGGACTTTGGATCCCCAGAAACCCAGGTAAGTGCCGGGTGGGCGTGGCAGTCTACCTGAAATTCAAGCCTCAGAAGGCAGAGGCAGCTGGCTAGTGGGACTAGCCATATTGACAAGCTCTGGGTTTGACAGAGACCCTCCTCAATGAATAAGGTAAAGAACGATCCCATCAACCTTGGGCCTACACACACACACACACACACACACACACACACGCACGCACGCACCCTCACAACCCACCCCTACACACACACACACACACACACACACACACACGCACGCACGCACCCTCACAATGCACCCCTACACACAAAAACATGCATATGCACACATAAATGGAAAAAGAAACACTCTCTCCTTTCTCTCCACTGAAGATGTGGTAACTAAGGCAGAAGCATGCACTGAGTCACCCAGATCCACGAAGCTGGTCAGAACAGGACAGACACTGCTGGGCCCAGACATCCCCTGAGTGACAGCATTCCTGGAGAGTGGGAGGCAGGTCCGGGTGTCCCACCTCCCATCCTGCCCCACTTGCTCCAAAACCCCAGGACTCCTCCCCCTCCTCAGGCTTCACCCCAGGTGGTCAGCTTTCTTCCCGTTTTACAGATAGGGAAATTCTGGCAAGGGAAACTGAGGAATGGAGAAAAAGAAGCCAACTGATTCCCAGGGCAAGTAGCACTGGTTGTGTACTGCTCTGCCAACTCCACCTCCTGCAGCTCACCTAGAGCCCCCGGGGCTCAGCTGGGCCCCACACCCACCCCTCAGCCTCTTTAGATCACCTCAGTCACTGGCTGGTATCCTGGTGGGTCCAGTACTGCTCTGAGCAGTGGAGAAAGGCAGCAGGTGGGAGAAGGAGCCTTGACTTCTAGGAGGACCCTTTGTGGATAAGCAGTTGTAGGTGAGGAACGCATGCTGTGGGTTACAGCCTCAGTCAGTAGGCCCCTCCCTGCACTTTGTGGGGAAACTGGTTCTGTTGGTCAGGTGAAAGCTAGAGGCAGTGAAAGCCACAGGAAGTCCCAACAGGCTAGAGGGGCACCAGGCAGTATTCTCTACCACACCCTACCAAGGCAAGAACAGTGTGTGTGTGTGTGTGTGTGTGTCGGGGGTGACTAGCCTGTGGGCTCTGCCCCTGGACCCTCTGTTCATAGTTCCCTAAACCCATTCCACCTCCCCAAATGCCCACAGGTAGCCTAGTTTCCCAGATGGAAGAGTGAGCTGACCACAGGGCCTGTCCTGTCCACACTGCACTGTCCTCCCATGCCCCAGGTACAAGGCTGGCTGTCCAGAGCCTTCGGCCTACATGCGACAGACAGTGGGTGTTGTCCAACCTCGCTGGAACCAGCTGAGACCAGAAGGCCAGAACCCCAGCAGAATCTGAAGATTGGATCTGGAGTGTCTCTGAAGCAGCCCCCGACCCCAGGACCCAAGCTGCCCCAGAATAGCAGCAGTATTATGTGTGGCAGAGTCTCTGTGAGGTGGGAACTAGTGGGCGGTCTAGGTCCCTGGGGTGAGCCGAGGACTGGACCAGCCCCTCCTCTTCCTCTGTCACTCCTTGGCCACAAGATAAGCAGCTTTAAAAAAAAAAAAGTTTTTTAAAATTTATCTTTATTTTATGTGTATGAGTCTTTGCATGTATGTAGGTGCCCAACATGTGAGGTGCCCACAGGGTTCAGAAGCGGGTGTCGGATCCTCTGAAACTGGAGTTAAGGACAGTTGTTAGCCACCATGTGGAACAGAACCCCGGTCCTCTGCAAGAACAGCTAAGGCTCTTAGCCACTGAGCCATCTCTCTAGCAACAGGCAAGCAGTTTAAAATTTTTTTAAATTTAATTTAAAACAAAAGGTAGATTTTTGTTTTCTTTACTGATTTTTCTTGAAACAGGAGCTTGCTATGTAGCCCAGGCTACTCTGAAACTCCCAGCAATCTCAGCCTCCAGAGTGCTGGTATTATAGCCTTGTGCCATCATGACCAGCTCAGGTGAATGCTTTGCCCTACCACCTGCTCCCAGGGGTCACAGGCCCAAAACACTGCCACCAACCACCAGACACTAGAACTCTGAAATCGTGAGACAATATGAACCTTCCCTCTTCCTAGGGTGACTGTCCCAGGAACGGTGGTGCTGTATGATTGGCAGCAAGCCAAAAGGATTCCTGGGGCTCGGCACCCAAGAGGACTCCTGGCCAAGGCTGCTCGGAGGATGGATGACTGGAAACCAGCTGTCATATGATGATGCTGGGGGTGGGGTGATGGTCACCCCAATCACTGTGCTGTTTTCCTCCATGGTGGGCATCTGACATTACCCTCAGGTCTACATGGTCAGGATAGGGCACTGAGGGGTCCCTTCACCTTCCTGGACCCTCACTGTAGTTTCGTTTCTGTTGCTGTGGCAAAATGCCTTTACAAAAAGCAACTTAGGTGAGGAAGGGTCCTTTTAGCTCACAGTTCCTGGTTACGGTCCGTGACCGTGGGGAAGCCAAAGTAAGAACGTTTAAAAACAATTTATTTTATGTGTATGAATGTATTGCCTGCATGTGTGTAAGTGCACCCGTGTCATGCAATGCCGGTGGAGGTCAGAAGGTGCTAGATCCCCTGGAACTAGTGTTGAGGATGATTGCTAGTCGCCATGTGGGTGCTGGGAATCGAACCTGGGTCCTCTACAAGAGCAGTCAGTGCTCTTAACCACCGAGCCATCTCTTCAGCTCCAAGAACTATTTTTTTTTAGATCTGTTTCTTTTTATTTTATGTGTATAACTGTTTGCCTACATGTATGCAAGTGCACCATGCGTGTGCAATGCCCACAGAGTTCAGAGGAGGGCATTGGGTCCCCTGGAACTGGAGTTACGGATGGTTAGCCACTATGTGGGTGCTGGGAACCGAACCTGGGTCCTTTGCAAAAGCAGCCAATACTCTTAACTGCTGAGCTATCTCTCCAGCCCCCTCAACCTGCTTTCTTTTTCTTTCTTTCTTCTCTTTCTTTCTTTCTTTCTTTCTTTCTTTCTTTCTTTTTCTTTCTTTCTTTCTTTCCTTTCTTTTTTTTAACATATTTTTAACATTTTCTGTGTATGAGTCTATTGCCTGTATGTGTGTAAGTACGCCTGTGTTGTGCAATGCCCATGGAGGTCAGAAGAAGGTATTGGATCCCTGGAACTAGAGTTATGGATGGTTATTAGCTGCCATGTGGGTGCTGGGAACAGAACCTGGGTCATCTGCAAGAGCAGCCAGCGCTCTTAACCACTGAGCCATCTCTCCAGCCCCCAAGGTGGGAACTGGAAGCAGTTAGTCACATCTACAGTCAAGGGCAGAGGAAGATGAACGCAGGCACGCTTAGTCTTCAGGTCACTTTCTCCAGGAAATGGTACCACCCACTTTTAGGCTGGGTCTTCCCACCTTAATTAACATAATCTCACCCACAGACATGAGCACAGGCCAACCAGATCTAGACAGTCTCCTACTGGGACTCTGCCCAGGTGCTTCTCGATTGTCAACACTCAGTTCTCTCTGCAGCAGTGACCCCTTCCTCCAAGACCACCAGAGCGTCTGTGAGGGCAGCCTGTCTCTCTTCTCCAAGGCTTCACCCCTCCAGCCAGCACCGGTAGTACCACCCAGCCCAGTTCTGTCCCCTCCTCTCCTTCCTGGTCAGAACCCATCAGAAGTCCCAAGGCCTTCCCAGAAAAGCCCCCAATGCCCAGAACAGTACCAGAGCAAAGTACACAGTTTACTCTCCCAAGGACACACCCTTGGCCATCCCCAGGTCTCCACCACCCACCCCAGGGTCCACAGTACCTTTCCACCCTTTTTTTTTTTTTC
>NW_008343206.1:84819-104262 GCF_000622305.1 Nannospalax galili | reverse complement strand
CACTGGCTGTTCTTGCAGAGGACCTGGGTTCAATTCCCAGCACCCACATTGCAGTTAGCATCCACAGTGCAGTTAGCAACTGTCCATACCAAGGGGATCTGATCCCCTCTTCTGACCTCTGTGGGCATTGCATGACATGGGTGCACTTACATACATGCAGGCAATACACTCACACACATAAAATAATAATAGTAATAATAATAATAGTAATAATGAACCCCACTTGGCCTGTGTCCCTCAGCTTACATGGTGAACAGGCCCCCATGTGCACACTACCCCCTAGTTCCTCTACAGCCTCTGAGTTCCAGATCCCAGGGACCCCTGTCCCCTTCCCAGTCTTCCTCCAGCCTTCCTCAGGGGTCTGGCTTCTCAGAAAGCTTCCACCCCACCCTGCCTACCTCCTGGTCCTCAGCTCAATCCCAGGCCATGCCCTTCCTTCCTCCATCACAGAGCCTGGGGAACCTTCTACAGGGCATTTCACATATTTGCACCCTTAGGCTCCAAACCACAGGACAGTGTATTTGACACAGATCCGGGCCTGACTGAAAGGAGACCAGCTGTGGGCTAAGCCTGGGAAATGCCTCAGGTCAGCTAGCATCCAGCAGCAAGGACTGAGGATATGAGGGTTATGAGGGGACAGGAGCCATGGCCTGGGGGTGTTGGAGGAGAAGACAGCGTGGGGTCCCACTGTCCAGCTCCAAGTTTTCTCTGTATCCACCACCATGCCAGCCTCACTGTACCCATCTCAGGCTGGACCATGCCCTGCTGTAACCCTAAGGCTCTAATGTAGCAGAGCCACGGTCCTGGGGCCGCCGTGTCCGAAGCCCCACCCTTCTACGTACTTCCTGTCATGATGTCGCCATGGCCTTTTGGGCCACAGCAGGGCTCTAGCCCAAGCAGACCTGGGAGGGTAACGTGGGCCTTGCAGGACATAACGTCAGCGGCACTGGGCTCTTCCGTCAACGGTGCAGAGCCGGCCGAGGCTGCACCCTCTGTTAGTTCTCAGGCATGAGGAGCAGGTGCTGTCATTGTATAAACACAAAGAGGTAAAGCTGTGGGCTGCCCAGGGCTGACCTCAGGGTCTCCAGAGCTCTACGAGGCTCCACCCCAACATGCAGTGCACCCCAAGACAGACAGGTAGCCTCCTAACCTTCCCAAGACAGATAGCTTCCCGTACTGGGTTCATCTGCCTCTTGATCAGCAAAACAACCTGCCTCCTGGGGACCATCAACAGGTGGTCACTGCCGCATGTGGTACCAGGCACCTGGGGGCCCAAGGGCTCGGTGTGGTCACTGCTGATGAGCTCTGGGTGCTGGCAGAAGGCCCTTGCCATCCGTCTTCCCTCCTGACCACTCATGGCCCCTTTTCCAGACACACAGACCACTGCACACATATGGACACACAGACACATGCAAAAGCATGTGTATAGGTAGCAGGTCAGGGGTGCCCAAGCACCTGAGCTATCAGTTTCTGTTTCAGGGTGGTGAACTTCTGCCAAAGGGCTCTGTGGGCAATGGAGGCAGCCCCCTCCACAAAGTCAGTAAACAGTCTCTCAGAGTGGAGTCCTGGATCCACAGGGAACAGATAGTGTGGTTTGTTTTTTGCTTGTTTGGACTAGAGCTTTTTGTTGTTTTTTGGGGGGACAGGGTCTCCCCATAGCCCCACCTGACCTGGAACCCACTATGTAAACCAGGCTGGCCTCAACCTCACAGAGACCCGCCTGCCTGCCCCTACTTCCCAAGTGCTGGGACTAAAGGCATGCGCCACCACAGCCAGCCCTTGACAACAGCTGTATTAAAGACTATTTTTTGGTTCCCAGGTAAACACAACTGACGCAATGGCTGCTGCTCTCTCTCAGGCTGTCCTCTGAGACAGAGGATCAGGCTAAGAGCCCCACAGTCTAGGAGGGGCCCAGGAGGCTCTTGAGAGGGAAGCAGGGACCCAGGTCCCCAGTGCACATCCAACATGGCCAGGCTGGCCACTTAACACACAGGGGTACAGGCCAGGAGGGGTGGGATGGGATAGGATGCTGAGGCCCAGGGCCTGTGCCCAGCAGGACTGAGTGCAAGATGGCTCAGGCCACCTCCCTCCTGGGGACATCTCCCCATGGCCGTTGTTCTCAGCTCCTTCCCACGCTGAGCTGCCCAGGTCTCCTCACTCCCCTCTGTGCCCTCACTAATATCATTCGTAAACTAGTTAGGCATCTCCTTCTCTGTCCCAGTCCTCAGCCCAGGGCCATGAGCACGGTTCACTTCAGCTGTCCTAGGTCCCAGAGCCAACCCCTTCTCGCCACCAGTTCCATCAGGTAAGAGCTGGCTCTTAGCCAGTCTCCCTGAGAGGTCACAATAGAAGGACTGGGGTCCTATCAGAGACAGAAGAAGGACACAGGCACAGAAAGATGTGAAGATGCAGGCAGAGGCTGGAGAGATATGACTACAAGCCAGTGACCCCTTGTTCCTGGAAGCTAAGGAGGCCCTGCACACAGGGGCTGGGAGAAAGTCCCTCTCCAGGGGTCCACAGAGGCAGCCTGCCCCTCCACTCCGGATGAGAGACTACACAAGAAGGCATTCCTATTGTCTTGGAGCCCAGTGCCTGGTCCTCTGTGGTGGCAGTCCAGGATGCTGACATGCCGGGCTGGACCTAGGCACGGGGGCCCTGGCTGATGGGAGTTAGACACTTCTTCCTCAGCCCTCAGCAGCATTACAATCTCCAGCATCAGGACCGCCTTAGGAAAGCCACCACCGTCCAAGCAGCTCAGGAATGCCTTAGGAAAGCCTACCACCGTCCAAGCAGCATCAGGAACGCCTTAGGAAAGCCACCACCGTCCAAGCAGACCAACTGCCACATTCAACCCAGTACGCCCTGTGCTACCTGGGAGGCACCCAAACAGCCCCTGTCCTCTTCCCACAAAGAGCCAGAGTCTGGAGGTGGGTCTCTGCCCTGACTCCCCACCTGGCACTAATCCAGTTCTCCTGCTCCTCCCAGATCCGTTGTTGAACACACCGGCCTGGGGTGACCCAAAAGGGAAGAAAGGTTCCTCAGAGAACTGTAGTTGGCACCACAGACACCAGCGTGTAACCAGGGGAGGTGGGGGTGGATCTCCAGGTAATGTAGCACGCTGGGCAGGCCGGATTCCTGGCCGTGGAGATGCAGTTCACCTTCTCCAGCCCCTGTGTGCAGGGCCTCTGGTCTAGTCAGCTCCTGGGCCCTCACTCCTGGAGAGGGGCCCACACTCAGAGCCCCTGTGACTGGCCCATGAGGCCCCTGCTCTGCTCCCTGTCACCTGTGTTTCCTGATGACACCAGCAGCTGGGATGGCCTTACCCAGCAAGTCACAGGAAGTACGAGCCTGTCCTCTTGATGCCGTCAAGGGACAAGCATCTGACTCTTATGCGTCCGACCCTGTTCTTCCCTCTATCTGTTAGAAACCATGGCCTTGGAAAAGCCCACAGTGAATGAACCAAGTCCAGGAGGGTACACCATGTGTGGTAGTGAGTGCCTGTAATCTCAGCACTCAGGAACCTGGGGCAGGAGGACTGCTGAGAGTTTGAGGTGAGCCTAGGCTACTTAGTGTGTTGGGCCAGCCTGAGCAACATAGTGAACCTCTGAGTCAAAAAAAATAAAATAAAATTACAGGGGCTGGAGAGATGGCTCAGCAGTTAAGAAACCATGTACTGCTGTTGCAGAGAATCCAAGTTCAATTCCCAGAATCCTCATTAGATGACTCACAAGCACTTGTAACTCCAGATCCTGGGCATGTGACATCCTTTTATGGAGGGTACTTGCACTTATGTGTCAGATAGACACGTATACATATACATAAAAATAAATCTCAAAAAAAAAAAATCACAGGGGCTGGAGAGGTGTCTCAGCAGTTAAGAGCACTGGCTGCTCTTGCAGAAGACCAAAGTTCAGTTTTCAGCACCCACGTGGCAGCTAACAACCATCCACAGCTCCAGTTCCAGGGGATCTGACACCCTCCTCTGGCCTCTGTGGGCACTGTTCACACGGGTACACTTACATATATGCAAGAAAAACACCCATACATGTAAAACAAAAATTAATTAAACAAAACTGTTTTAGCTGGGCGTGGTGGCGCACACCTTTAAACCCAGCACTCAGGAGGCAGAGGCAGGCAGATCTCTGTGAGATCAAGGCTAGCCTGGTCTACATAGTGAGTTCCAGGTCAGCTGGGGCTATGGGGGGACCCTGTCTCAAAAAAACAACCCTTGACGAAAAAAAACAAGTGGTCAGACAGCATCGCTGATTGCAGCATGGGCAGGCTTCGTGTCCCCTGGGTGTGATTTTAGTCACCCTTCATGTGGCACAAGAGAGGCTAGCCAGGTGTAGGGCTACACACCTGTAGTCCCAGCTACCTGGGAGGCAGCGGCAGGAAGGTGCTGAGTTTGAGGCCAGTGTGTGCTACACAGTGAGACCCAAACCATCAAGCCACCCAGAGCCATCCATGCATGAGTGGGTCTCAGTCACAGCCTGTGGCCTTCCCAGGCAAATACCCAGTTGCATGCTGGGGAGCTCCACCATATTCCTCCATGACTTCCTCTCCCCAGGAGGGTCCTTAGGGTCCCCAGTCCAGCCCATCTCTACACCTCAACCTTTTCAATCTCTCCGCCCCATCCCTCCAGCCCTACCGCTGGGCTCTGAACTCTCACTGCCTCAGTGAGGCAGGAAAAGCCTCTCAGAAAGTTTAAGAAGGAGTTTGGGGCCGCCTAGCAGGGGACAGTCAGGGCGGCCCAGTGAGGCAACTCTAGGTAGCAAGTGTCATGGCTCAAGTGTCACTGTGTGGGAGAACCCATGCTGAGCTGGTTCCATTCCCAGCCTTGTTGTATTGACGGTGACCTTGGAGCGGTCATCCCTTGTCTGAGCCTTAGTATCTCCATCTGTAAAGTATAAATAACAACGGCATGTGCTGACGGTTGTTTAAGGATGAGCGGAGGCCAGTCCCAGCCTACAGTGGGGCTGGGGAGTTGGCTCAGCAGTTAAGAGCACACACTGCTCTTGCAGAGGACCCAGGTTCCCTTACCAGCTCACAACTGCCTATAACTCCAGTTCCAGGGTATCTGACACCCTCTTCTGGCCTCCATGGGCAATGCACCCACATGGTGCACATACAGATAACCACACACACACACACACACACACAAACGAAAGTAAATTCAAAACAGAAAGGCCTATAGGGCTGGGGATGCAGCTCTCAGCAAAGCACTTGTGCTGGTGTGCATGAAGCCCTGGGCTTGATCCCCAACACTTCATAAACCAAGTAGGGTGGTTTACACTTGTAATCCCAACATTTAGGAAATAAAGTCTGGAGGATCAGAAGTTCAACGTCATCCACAGCTACATAGTGAGTTTGAGGCTAGCTTGGGCTACATGAGATCCTATATTAAAAAGGGCCTATAAAATGTGAGTCATATCAAAAGTAACTGCTGTAATAACTCCCATCACAAGAAGAAGGTAATTCCTCATGTGAACCTTATGGTTTACAAGGAATTCATCATGTGGTGCCTTTACGTCAACGTCCACAGAATACAGAACTTAAAGCTCAGAACTCAAAGCTTAGATTTCAGTAGGGTTAGCAGTGTGAGCTAGGAAAAAGCAAGAAAACAAACAACAAAAACTCAGTGCCCTGAAGAAGCTCCCTGGACTGTGGCCTATTCCTCTTCCAGGAAGAGCCTGAGCCATCACGGTTGGTGACAGACACGAGCACTCTCACAAGGCAGGACCCTGGGGATGATGCATGGCTACCATTGGTGCCTGTTGGAGACACACAGCATGTTCCTCTTACAGGCAAAGTTTTCAAATAAACAGAAGCAAGTTAAAAATAACGGACAAAGCGGAGATGGTTATTTGTGTGTGGTCATTCATTAAACTTCCATTTATACTGACGACACTCAGGCTGCTGGGTGATACAGGAACAAGTCGGGAAAATTTCCAAGTGACCCATGTGGCCAGGCCACCAGGGATGGGCAGGCAGCCATCCCCTATGGCTGCCTGGGAGGAGCCTCCAGATTGTCCCTTTTGCTGACCTGGGAGTTCTCAGCAGAGCTGGGAAAACAGAGGCCCCAGCACCAGTACCCCTTGATGCCTCCCTCCACCTCTGCCCGTGTTATCCATGGGTGTGCTGAGAACGCTGTCACGCATTTGTGGGTACAAAAGGCTCTGATTATGTTGCAGGCACACACACACACACACACACACACACACACACACACACACACACACGGCAATTGGGGACCGCAGGCTTGTGGCAGCAGTGGGTCTGTACTGTGACTGAGGCCATGCAGACCCTGCACCCATCAGCCAGACTCCACCCCTCCTGGACTCTCAGCCTTGGGGAGGGTTGGGCCAGTGGCTTGGTATTTTATTAACAAAATGTATTAGTTACTTAGAAGTAGTAGCGGGGGGGGGGGGGGGGAAGGGAATCTGCTGGGGGGGGGGGGGGTGGTGAAGGGAATCTGCCAAGCATCTGTGTGAACAGCTCTTCATCCTGCAAGCCTGGGCGGGCTTCCCTCTAGAGTCCTTTCTCTAAAGGGATAAGAGGACTTGGGATCTTCCTGGACAGAGGATGGACAGATGTGCAGTGAGGCCCCAAGACCAGGAGAGTCAGGATCACACCCCAGGTGGGATGTAGCACCACCCTAATGGGCCACTGATTACCCTGAGTACCCCTCCCCTCCAGCCCACAGACACACCCAAGGAGAGCTGGCCGTGGCACTCAGCCAGGGAGGATGGACACGAGCCAGGAAAAGACATGCGCAGAGCAGAGGTCAGTCGCACGGCTGTGTACCGCTTTCTGCAAGTTTTCTGTGGGTCTGAGGTGTAAACAGAAGATGACATGGACAGACCCGCAAGCCTAGCACTCCAGAGGCAGGAGGATTGCTGTGAGTTCCAGACCAGCCTGGGCTACAGAGTGAGACTGTCCCCCCAAACCCAAACAAGCAAACAAACAAACAACAGGATGTAAAAGGGACATCTATAACTCAAGCCAGAGAACTGCGTTTGTGAAAATCCACTGTCCTACAGTAAAGCACCCAGGCAGGGCCCCCAGGGGAGTGAGATGCTGTGCTTGAGGGACTGGATAGGAGCCTGCCTTCCTCTCCTGGTACCTCAGCTCTGTGCTCTCACAACCAACCTGAAGCAAATATAAACAAACGTCGTGCCTTGTTAAAGCTGGTCTGTTTCGACTCGCAAGGCTGGGATCACATCTATTATTTTGGTGGGTTTTGTGTTTAAAGCTTTCACAGTATTTAATTAATCGATGTTTTCATTAGTGAGAGGAAATGGTTTTCCTCATTCTGGGAGCCCCAGTCTTATCTATCCAGAACTGAGGCCTGGCTAGGTGGGGCTTGGCTGGTTTCTGTGCTCACAGTAGACCTGGCTCATTCTCCTGCTAAGTCCTCTGAGCACCCCGAGGAGACAATTTCACAGATGTGGACACTACGGCCTGGAACATCAGGGCCACTCAGGGTGGGAGTTCCCATGAGGTTTGTTGGCCCCACATTCTAATCATATGACAGCATCCATGAGGTCCTGCTGGGGACCACTTGGTCAGTGTCTCAGATGGAGGCAGGGATAGGCTTTCCGGCCAGGAAAGGGCATCTGTGAGCGCATAGAGATGCAGGTGATGAGAGGCCCAGCTGGGCTGGTACCATGGTCTAGGCAGGTCCCCAGAGCAAGGCCTATGCTCATTTTAGGTGAGCCACCGGGGACCATGACTAACCCCTCTACCTTCCAGATGAAACAAAAGAGAAAGTCGCCCAGGCTACACAAGTTCTGGGAAGCTGGGCCCAGGTCACGTAGGGTGCCACCAGGGAGAGAACCAGCCGCACTACAGGCAGGAAGGGACAGTGAGGATGGAGTCCCGCTAGCCTGAATCCAGGGTGTCTGGATCAGTTGCCAGGCTCCCTCCCCTCTCTTCCTCCCTCAAAGATTTATTTACTTTTATTGTGTGTGTGTGTGTGTGTGTGCA
Source organism: Nannospalax galili (assembly GCF_000622305.1). Taxonomy (NCBI): domain Eukaryota; kingdom Metazoa; phylum Chordata; class Mammalia; order Rodentia; family Spalacidae; genus Nannospalax; species Nannospalax galili. The sequence continues at coordinate 96,276 of NW_008343206.1, read as the reverse complement.
TGTGTGTGTGTGTCTGAATGAGTTGACATGTACTACACATATGCAGGTGCCTGCAGAGGCTAGAGAGTGTTGGATCCCCTGAAACTGTAGTTACAGGTCATTGTGAGCTGCCATGTGAGAGCTGGGAACTGAACCCCGGACCTCCACAAGAGCAGTAAGCACTCTCAACATCCAAGACATCTCTCCAGGCCTGCCACTGACTCCTAGGCAGCCCACCCGAGCTGTGCACACCAACACCGCCCTCGGGTGTCAGTCATCAAAAGGGGCGTCTTCTGTCCCTTCCCACCCCCCACCAAGCCTCTACAACAGTTCACCTGCCTGGCCAAAAAGGGAAAACCCACGGTGGCCACGTGGACCCGACCAGCAGCCAAGCCCTGCCCTAACCAGCCTCACCCTCAGATTTCAGCACAGGGGCTGGATTCTCACATTTCTAGGTCACGGTAAGGCCTCTTCGCACCCTCAAGCTCCCTGTCTGTGTAGCCGAGTACCCTCCTCCCCCTCACAGCAGCCTCGCCTGCCCTTTGGGGACCTGCCTGCCATTCCGTTGCTATTCAGAGGCAGAATCTAGGCCTCGGAGCGGCTGGGACCCACGCGCTCCGGCAGGCGCCGGGTCCAAAGTGGAACGTGGCAGCGGGTGAGGGCTCCCTTCAAATCTGGCTGCTCTGTCCCTCTCTCTGCCCACAGAGGTCAGAGGACACCACAGGGAAGCAGGCCAAGGCTGGCTGCTCATGGTGGAACCTGCTTTCCACATCTGCCCTTGTGGTTTCTTCTCTGTCCTGCTCCAAGAACTGCAGGAGCCCCTGAGGAGCCATGGAGAAAGCCGGCTTTGCCTCCAGAAGCAGGTGCATCAGCCCCAGGAAAGCCACACAAGGCCACGGGTGCAGACGGCACTGAAGATGCAGCTCCACTTTTCTGTGTGGGTGTGACACAAGGAGCAGCAAACAGCTTTCAAACTCTTTAAAATCAGCAGAAACTTTTTTGCCTAAAACTTAGGGGAATCTTCAAGACAGAAATTGGCTCAAGGAACAGGGTTGGGGCCCTGTGGAGAAACCTCTGCTTCAGGGCTATGGAGGCCCCAGTTGCCCTCTAAGCACCTGCCTTGGCCGTCATGCAACTTGTAGGACACTCCCAGATCTGCCGGTTGTCGGGGGCGGGGGGTCAGTATTGTGAGAGAGAGCCTTGATGATGGAGGACCTGAGGCCCATGAGGGGCAGCATTGCATTTCTGGGGTTCCATTTCCTCTGGTCTCGAATGGGAACTGGGACAGACACCGAATGCTGGGCTGACCACCTTTGGCAGCTGCCTGTGTTTGCCCGGGCAGCCTGGGAAGGGTTGGAGAAAGGCATTTAGGATTAAGTATGTGGCGCTCTGGAGCAGGAGGGTGGAACCTGAGGATGGAGCACTGCTGGGCTCTTCGCAGGGCCATTTCTCCCCAGGAGGCAGTGCATGCTCTAGAGGCCAGCAGGGCCCAGAGACTGTTACCGCTCTGTCAGCTTGGAGACTGAATGCTAGCTCTGGCACCCAGGCCTGAGCTAATGAAGTCTGGTTCTTCAGCAAGGTCTGCTTGGTAGGGAGGTAGGAGCCAGAGATAGAGGCACCCCAGTTCTCCCGGGTCAGGGAGTCTAAATGGACCTGCTCCATGTGTGACACTGTGCTAGGGTCCCAACCCTCCTGGTGATGACAGTCTATTCCAGAAACCCAGGCCCAAAGTAAGCACCTCCTGCAGAATTACTGCCTTTTCAGACTGAGCATCCACCCACGGAGACAGCCTAGGACAGCTGGGGACCAAGGCCAAGGTCATAAGTACAGGAGGGGCTGCAAAGAGGAGGGAAGGGAATAGAAGTTGGGTCTACCTGGGGTTGTGCCCTCAGGGGGCCCATGGTGACTTCAGGTAGGAGTGGCCTAGGGAGGCGATGGCTGGAGAGGACATCTTTGACTGAGTCCTAGGGGTCATAGATGCTAGTCATCACATAACAGATGAGGCTACCCAATGTTGGGGACCTCTTGTGAGCTTGCTGGGAGCTGGGTACCGTCCACACAAAGGGAAAGGCAGCTGGAAACAACCGAACACCACTGGCAGAACTTCTGGGGTGCAGTACTCTTGGGTGGTTCCCACGGCCAGGTCTTCAGATCTATTCATCCCACCCAGGCCCCTGGTCTGCCCCATGAATCCCACAGCCCAGGATCTGTACCAGGGCACTGGGGAGCCAGGGGCTCTGGCACTAGAGATTGTGACTGGCTGGAGGGATCAAGGGCAGCCCAGAACGGAGTAGCCCCTCACCCCCTTACTCAGCCACCAGGGATGTGAGGCTCCCTTCTAGGGCAAGGAACACAGGCCTAACTCTGGTCCCTGCCCCACAGGCTTGGATCCCGCTGGAGTAGGGTGACTGCCTGGCACAGCTAAGCATAAAGTTTGTTCTATAAAACCACGACTCATGCCTTCCTACCCTCTGCTCTGTGCTCAGTGGTCAGCCCCTGGCTCCCCTACCTCTGGACTCCTGGTTATAGGCTAGTGACCAGCGCATGGGACCTAGGAGGCGCCTGGTTTCCCCTCTGCCCACAAGAGGAAGGTAGAAGGTAGGGGGCTGACAGGAGCCACCTGCAGCCTACAGTCTATCAGCAGCAGACTGCTTCCCAGGCCTGCCCTCCTCAGGGACTCAAACTCTCCATGCGGCCCTCACCCCAGTAAGTATGCATCAAGCCCAGGGGTTTCCTGCTCATAGTCACCTAACACGTGTGCTTAGAAATACTCCTCCAAGGGCCTTGGGGCAGTGGGTAGGTCTCAAAGATACTCAGCCTTTTAATGGAATCTGCTGAATACACCCCAATAATTGGGCCTCCCAATTCACACCCCCCCAATAATCAAGAGTGTTTCCATTGCAGGGGACTGCAGGTGGGCTGCTTCCTCAGGACCACATTGCCCCGGTCCTGCAGCAGACCTCCCCAGACACACACCCCCAGCATTCGCTCTAATAGGTGGGCATATCAATTCATGCCATATACTCCCCCAGACTGAGTGGGGGGACCTGTCCCCGGGTGAAAGGGATAAAGGCATAGGCCACCTAATACCATCTGTACCATCCCTACCGGGTTCTAGAGGCTGGCTTCTCCCTGTGTGGAGGCCCTGGGTGGCCATCTGTCCCTGGACGCAATGATACTGTCTGTGACCTCACAGGAAGTATGGCCAATTCAGGCCTCCAAACTTCCTTGGCCTGGACCCAGAGAAGGCGACTCCACACCCAGCCAGCAGTCTGCGGTCGGGGCACCCCATGTCTCTACTCAAGTTACGAATCTGATGAGCTAATTCCCTCCTTTGGTCTGGCTTTGGGGCGGAGGCAACAGCCACCTGCAAACACTACATAGCTCAGGAGCTTCTCTAAGGCCTGTCTGCAGACGCTGTTCCTGAGTCAGAGCTGGGGGAGGCCGGGAGGAGGTCACAGACCATTGGGTGGCAGTTTTCCTCCCAGTGCTGGAGCTGGTGAGCTGGGGGTGAGAGGCAAGACAGGCAGCTGGCCTCAGACCACCCACTTCCCAGGTTCCCCTTTCAGCACCTTACCAGCGCACCTACTGTGTGCTAGGCCCTGGGAACAGAGCCTGGAGCTTCCATTCACACCTCAGAGAATGTCTGCACATGACAGCACCACCCCCCCAATCAGGGCTGGTAGGGGCCAACTGCTCTCTCCATATTTAGACATCCAATTAAATAAATAACAAGATGTCAGAGACAGATACATGTTGCTAAGAAATCGGACCTGAAGATACTGAATTTCCTCCTTGGAACCTGGATCGGATGGAGCCTTGTACATTCAGATCTGGGGGAGGGGTGACAGTAGAGTACAGCAAGTGCAAAGGCCCTGGGGTAAGAAAACCGGGTTGGGCTGAATCCCTGTGAGGGTGATGAGAGCAGAGGGTAGCTCAGGGGTGGGGAGGGTGGGGGTGGTAGGTCCATTGTTAGCCACGGACTTATCCTGAGGCCCACAGTGAACTAAGAAGGGCTCTGAAGGGTAATTTACATGCTATCACACAGATATACACACACATACACCTTAGCGGTGCTGGGAACTGAAACCTAGGGCCTCACGCATGCTAGGTAAGTGTTCTATCACTAAGCCCAGGTTTATAAAGGCCACACAGCCTGGTGGCTGGAGGATTGGTGACGGGCCTGTGAGCTGGTGAACAGTGGTGCCCCAGGCAGGAGTCGGGTAGGTGGTAGGTCAGGAAAGCTTGGCAAAGCTTGAGCCTCTGGCCTAGGTGGCTCTGAGCCTTGAGTAAAGGACCCTGTGTAGTCTAGGTCTTTCTACGCTGGTCAGATGGGCTCATGTCTTCAACAGTAGACGTTCTCATAAGTCTCAAAGACCATGGTGACCTTAGTAAGGCTGTGCTGGCCAGGGCCACCCTAGGGGTCTGACTGGGCGGCTCCAAGGCCTTTCTCAACGGTCTTCAAGCCCTCCACCCCATCTTCTCTCTGGGATCCCCAAAGCAGTTCCAGCCTCCTCACAAGTCTTCCAACGTCTCTGCTCTTGGACAGTGGATCCCCAGCTAGCTCCAAGGACAAGGAAACTCCAAGCTAGAACCGAAGCTTTGACTCATCCCCCAATCCTAGCCCAAACCCTGGTACCCATGTGTGCATGCTCTGGAGTCCTGGCTCAGAGCTGCAATGCAAATAATGCTACCCCAAGTCCAAAGGCTCCGACCTTGACACACACCCCCGTGCATGCATCTCCCCAAATGAGTGGGCAGTGTGGTTAACAGTCACCCCGCTGTGTTCCAGGGCCACCTGTAAACCTCAGGGACCCTGGCAGCCCAGGACTTCACCAGCAGGTCCATGGCTGAGTGTTTTATCCTTCAGCTACAAGCTCAATATGTCACACAGCCGATTGTTGGCAAACAGCATCCCTCCCAGCACTCCTCAACAGTGACAGGACATCCCAGAGCATGAGCACACCCCTCAAAGGCCTGTTGGACAACCAGCTGCCTGGTCCTGCCAGCCATATCCAACACAGAAGGCGCTTACCAAGGCTAACCCTACAAACAACCTGCAGTGCATCCAGCACCTGAGCCCCAGACACCGAGGAGGGACCTGCACTGACAGCCCCCTTTAACAAGGTCCTCTGTCCGGCTGACTTGAGTCAGAGCTCAAGCTCTCAGGCCTCACTGGGATGACTACGCTTCTCATCAGCAACCCCATGCTCAGACCCACCTGTCCTTGAACAAAAGATGGTAACGAAGCCTCACCTCCACCACCCTGAGCAAGAGCAGCACCTGTATGTCAGGAGTGGCCTGTGTAGACTTGCATGGGGCAGAACCACAGAACGCACAGATGGCTCAAGTCCCTCAACACGGCTGCCAGACACAACACTGCACCACTGGCATATCACATGATGCTTCTGCCCTCCCCCACCCCACCCCCAGGCATGTCAAATCTCCACTGCGGCTCAGAGCGCGTCAGGGAAGGAGAGGCTGACCCTGGATATCCTCAGCGTGGTGGATACAAGTGGGGTGGGGGGAGGCGATGCCTCAGCAGGAGGGTTGCAGAGAGCCCAGAGCCAGGCTCTGAAGGACTCAGTCCACTCCTGGTCCCACCTGGGCCCATCAGATCCCCCAGGCTGGGAAGAAGATCCTCCTCAACGTTTAGGTATGTTGCTAGGGTTGGACCTAGGCACAACAGTCTCTCAGATGAGGCACAGCATTTCGGGGAGGATCCTCACCCGGCTTGGCCACTTCGTCACCCTCTCTAAGCACAGCCTGGCAAAGCCAATCAGACAGATGCATGTTCTTGCCTCCTCCGGACGAGGGCCTGGTGATCAAAGGCCTCACTACACTGCTCCACACGTGAGCAGGCAGACAATGGATCTGCAGTCAGGGGCCTGGACAGCCAGATGTCACCACCTGGTCCCCAGGGTCACCCTGACTTGTCCGCTACCTGCGAAGCCTTCTGGGCTCCTTTGTAAGTCTGCACAGCTCAGCAGGTCCTCCCTCCTGGCAGGGAGTGGTGGGAGCAAAAGGTACTCAGGACTTGGTTGCTATTCTAGGGGAGCAGGGCTTCTGCTTGGTGAGTGGGGGTCTAGACCCACTTGGAGCAGACAAACATGTCCATCTCAAAGGCCATGCCCACTTCTCCAGGCCCTGGTGCCCACCACCCTGCCCCTCTGACTCACAACAGGTACTTTGCAGGGGCTGGGCCCAAAGGCAGGAACACATAAGAATTCTTGGGTGACAAGTGGGTGCTAAGTCTTGGGTTGAGACCTCCCCCCCAATGGCAAAAGAACAGAAAGTCAACCAGTAGTTCCAGTAAGACCAGGCCCAGTGTGGCCCAAGCTGGGTGAAGGGGCCTCAAGAGCCCCACCTTGACCCTGGGAGAGGGGGGTATATCCACATCCTAGGAGCCAACCACTTACCGCCCTGACTCCAAGGACCTGGATCCAAAAAGCCAGCTGTGTGGACTGGGAGGCATGTGGGATGCCAGGCTGGACCTGTGGCTGGGAGAGGTTGTGGCCTCCCTCCCCTGGCAGGTCCTACCTGATTGCAGTGCCAAAGTCCTCAAAAGGCACAAGACCCTCTTGCAGACTCAACTCCCCAACACACTGCCTGATGCTCCCTCCCTCTCTTTAGGGGTCCAATCGAGGACCATGGGTGGGCAGAGCCTAAGGGCAAGGTGGGTTAGCAGCCCAGAGCACCAGAGACCCTGCTCTGTGGACCCAGGCGGAGCACCCTGGGAGTCAAGCCAGGGAATCTGGGACCCAGAATCCTGATGCGCCCAACCCCTCTTGGACACCTCCTTCCCAGCTTTGGCTGGCCTGAGGTAACAGACCCTTCCACTCGAGGCAGCCAGGCCAGCCAGGTCCTGGCTCCTTTAAGCCTCACCATGAGGGAAACCGGGCAGGGCATGCCGCACCCACACGCGGGCCCCACCCGCCACCCAGACGTCCCCAGGCACCCCCGGTTCTCCAGCCGCGGAGGGGCGCGGTTCCCCGCTCTGGCTGCTGCAGGGGTCTATGGGGCAGCACCCCGGGGGTCCCCAGACCTGCCCAGCCCCTCGATAGCTCCACGGCCCTGCAGCCTCCCAGGCCTGCTCCGAGTGCCCTCCTTGGCCTTGCCCCGCCCTGCGTTCCCTCCCGGTCCCGCCGCGTACCCGGCTGCAGGGCCCCTACCGTGCCGCGCTCGGGTCGGTGCTCCGAGCCGGGCCGGGCTCCACTGGGCCCGGCCGAGGGGGCTCAGCCGGCGGTGGCCGGGGCAGCAGGAAATACCAGAGGGCTGATCCAAGCGCGCTAGGCGGAGCGAGGGAGCGCGGAGGGTGGAGGCGGAGGGAGGAGGGCGCGGCAGACGCAAAACCCCGGCGGATGGGTGGATCGGCTAGTCTGGAGAGGGTGCTGGGGGCCCCAGTCGCTGCCAGGAGCCTGCGCCTCCTCCCCTGTGAGCTCTGGGGCTCACACGCACCTGTGGCCAAGGGTGGGGACACTGCACCCCGCCTCCAAGTAGCCAGAAGATGGTAGGGGTAGTTTGGGGGGCTCTTCTATTTAGGGGTGTGGAAGTGCTTTTCCATAGATGCACCTGGGTGCAATGACCCCCCCCCTTTCCTCAGCCCAAGACACAGCACCATTTCCCTATCGCAGTCGCTGGGAGACTCCCAAAATCCAAACCCACTGGTCTTGCCCTACACACAGGCTTTCAAAAGGACCCCTCCGTCACGGCCCACGATGCCCGCTGTACTGTCCTGAGGATGCTTTGGCTAAGATCCGCCTCTCCCCTTGTGTTCCCAATACACTTTACTTTTTAAATTTTTATTTATTTTTTATTTTATGTATATGAGTGTATTGCCCGCGCGTGTCTAAGTGCACCCTTGTCATGCAATGCTCTCGGAGGTCAGAAGAGGGTCCTGGATCCCCTGGAACTGGGGTTATAGATGGTGGTTAGCTGCCATGTGGGTACTGGGATTCGAACCTGGGTCCTCTGCACGAGCAGCCAGTGCTCTTAACCACTGAGCCCTCTCTCCAGCTCCCTAAAAGACACTGTTCTAATTCTAAACAACCCCAGATAGAAGCCGAGGTGGTGAGTTCCCCGCTGACCCCCGGTATCGGCAGCAGCAGCCGGCAGCCTGAAGGGCTGAAGGTCCTTCCTGTAGTTTCTGTCCCCAAGGGCCAAGCAGGGAGCTGGGCCTCCCCCTATGGACCCCTGGATGGGAGACATCAGGCAGAACACTGGCGGCAGAGAGGCTTTTCCCAATTGACCCTTCCTCTGTTGCAGTGTGGGCAGAGCCCCACCTGCTACCCACACTGTTGTTGGGTGCCTCTGTCAACAGGTGCATGTCCAGCTCTGCCCAACCTGAGGGTCTGCACTGGCATTCAGGTGTGTCCCCAGCCTGGCAGCCGTGGATGCTAAAGGCCACTGGGCAGGGTTGTGGAGTTCAAGCCTGAGATATTTGACTTCCAGGCCCTGTGGACCCTTCCCCATCTAGCCTCAGCCATCCTGTCTACCCTGCTGGACCAGGGGTTGGGACTCCACCCAGGGGACAAGCACCAATCTCTTGGGCTGGTCAAAGGGACCGCACTAGAGCACGCCAGGTGGTCTGCCTGGTCTTGTTCTTGGTTCCCCCCAGGACCAGCCCTGCCCAACCCGTCACCTGGCGAGGCCTTGGGATGCAGAACTGCTCAGACAGTATGCTCAGGGCCATGGTGTGACCTGCTCCTTGGGTTCTGAGGGTCGGCTCTGGTCTTCTAGCAGGTAATGTGGACAGCTACACGGATGGAGACCAGTCTGTCTGCTGGGTCTGCTCCAAGCTCAAACACAGAGCTGGGTGTGACTGCCAGAGCCTGGTGAATCAACAGTTACCAGGGCCCATCCTCGGGGGAACTGAGGAAGAAAACAAGCCCCTGTCCCCTGGGGTGAGGTCTCAGAAAAGTTGCCTTCACTTGAATGGAGTTATAGGGGCCAGATACCAAGAAAAGACACAGCTGAGGGCGGGGGGGGGCACCTGGAGAGATGGGGAGGGATGCACATGACGGCAGGGTGGGCTGGGGGAATGGGGTCTGAATGACATTCACCTGGCACCAGATGGCCTCCTGAGAACTGAGGAGGAGCCCCCTGCCTGTCAGGTGTCTGTGAGGTGCAGAGCTGGAGCATCCTCCTTTTGGCCTGGTTGGCAGAGGCAGGGACATGACAGGAGGTGCATCCGGATCTTGCTGTTACCTGAGCATGATTTTGTCACTGGGCAGCATCTTGTTCTTTCTAGGTCTTTGTTTTAGACAGGGTCTCATGTAGCACAGGCTGGCCTCAAACTCACTATGTAGCCGAGGGTGACCCTGAAATTCTGATCCTCCGGCCTCCACCTCTCAGGCGCTGGGATTTCAGGTATATATCATCACATCTGTTTCATGTGGTGCTGGGATGGAATCCAGGGCCTCCTGCATGCCAGGCAAGCTCTCTACCAACTGAGCCACCTTCAGTTTAACTTGTTCCTTGGACTTTGTTTTCCTTACCTGTCAGATGGACAGGGTACATGTGGTGGGCCAGGGGCCAGTTGGTGGGGGGCAATGGTGAACTTCAATGCCCAGGAAGGCCCTGGGCAAGTTTGTACAACTCTTGGTGCCTCCGTTTCATCACCTGCAAGTAGTGATAACAAGCAGCTTCCAGCTGCTGGAGCGAGGGTGTGTGGCAGGTGGGCCTCATGTAGCTCAAGCGAGGAAATAGCCGACCTCAGGCGTGAGGCCACATTCTAGGTGGCATTTGTGAGGCTAGATTCAAATGGTGATGGAGAGTCCCATGAAAAGATGAAGTCCTATCCAGGCTAGTTTAAGGGCAGTTCATCAGGAGAAGAGATATATTCATGTGTATTTTGAAATAACCAAGGTTAGGTTGGAAAAATGGCTCAGTGGTTAAGAGTGCTGACTGCTCTTGCAGAGGACCTGAGTTCAGTTCCCAGCACCCAGGACAGGTGGCTCACAACTTCCTCTAACTCCAGCTCCAAGGATCCAGTGCCCTCTTCTGGCCTCTGCAGGCAACTGCACTCACATGCACATCTATACACATAGACACACACATAACTAAACATGAAATGTATCTTTATAAACAAAGGGAGCCGAGGCTGATATGCACCCAAGCCTGTGACCTTGAAGGTGGGGCAGGATGTTCCGGGGAAGGCAGTAGGTCTGGAACAGAGTCCAGGCTCCAGATGGCTCTACTCCAGCCAGATGGTTTTGATCTGTTGGTGCCTCAGTTTCCCCATTGTCCTTTCCTGATAATGCACAATCCAGATTTCAAGTGAATTTTAGTCTCCATGGGGAGACTAAAACAGAGGGAAATGTGTTTTTAAAGTACCTATTGAAAGGTCTCAGGCTTGGGGGTTCAAAGGGGACACTGAGGCAGATGTCCTTTTGGGTAAAAGATTGGAAGATTACTAACGCCATGGACAGACAGACAGACAGCAGCACCACAGGGCCCCTGAGGAGAGTTCAGACCCATGAGGCAGAGTTGGGAGGACCTTATATGTTTCAGAGGAAGGGGAGTCTGTATGGAGTCAGGCTGACTCTGGAGGGGGCCTTAAGTGGCCAGGAAGGAATGTGGGGGGATGTGGGAGAAAGGAGGAGTGTAGTTGAGTGTACCCATTATATGGATGGAGGATGTGTTACCCTCTGTGGTCCTGGAGTCTGGCCACCTGAGGCCTGGAAAGTTCCTTGGTACTTAAGCCTGCCACTGTTCTGGAATCTGGGCACCTGGGGAGTCTGTTAGGGGACAGGAGAGTCACAGACAGGCTCTGGGTAGGGGCTGGCAGTAGGTGGGCATGGTCGGAGCCACAGCACCGGCTGGATTCTCACATTTGTCTTCTGTGATTTGGGTGCAAACTGTCTGAGACCTTGCCGGCCAACCAGAAGCTCCTCAAGGTCAGAGCCTGCTTCCTCCTCACACGGGTTCTCTCCACAGAACCAGATCCACAGCAGATGCTTTGAGAGTGATGGAGAGCTACAGACCACTATACATCACGACGTGCAAAAAGTTGATGCACTATTTTCAAATCAAATCCAGCGAGAGCGAGGCCTGGTGCTGCACACCTGCAATCCTGTACTACAGAGCTGGGGACAGGAGCAAGGCCAGCCTGGGCTAAGTAGGGAGACCCTGTCTTTAAAATAGTAGGAGGATAAATCCAAACACACAGACCAAATCTAACAATGTGTAAATACCCCCACACATGGAATTTCCCACACAGCAAGGCTCCAACCTTCTGTCCTGAACCATCACAGCATCCTGAAGGGTGAGAACCAGAGACACAGAGTGCGGGTTCAACAGAATTCAGCATCCAGGGGCTCAGTTGTTAAGAGTGCTTGCTGCTCTTGTAGAGGACCATGTCCAGTGAGGGAAAGCAGAGGAAAGAAAGAAAAGCAGACTGACTGGGAAGGAGGAGGGGGAGGAAGAGGGAGAGGAGGGGAAGGAGGAGGCGGAGGGGGGAGGAGGATGGGGGGAGGA
>NW_008343206.1:82068-84732 GCF_000622305.1 Nannospalax galili | reverse complement strand
GAGGGGGAATGGGAAAGGAGGAGGGGGAGGAGGGGAAGGAGGAGGGGGAAGAGGGGAAGGAGGGGAAGGAGAGGGAGGGAGAGGAAGAAGGAGGGGGCAGCTATGCACATCGGGTAGGAAAAAATGACATTGTCTCTGTTTGTAAGGGATATAATTATCTACACGAGACATCCTACTAAATAAATAAAATGCTAAAACTCAGTAAGTGGTTTGGGCAGGTCTCATAGAAGGCAAGAGGACGAAGCTCACTTGCTGTGGATGCACATATTGAACATTTAAGAAGGAAGATTCGAAAAAGACCCCATCCCGCCATCCTATTAGAACAGCATCAAAACGCATTCATGAGCTGCTCAGGTGTCATCTGATGGCAGGAACACGCCTGTCTGCCTAACAGAAAGGGTTTGGTTACAAGCCCTAAGCAGTCAGAGGGCTCCCAGGAATCGGAGCACTTAATGCCCATGTTTCTTTTCCCCAAACCGATGAATAGACTCAGTGGGATCCTAACAAAAGCACAGCAGGAGGGTTCTAAAATTCATACCAAAAAGCAAATCAGGTAAAGGCGTTCATGGGAATCCATCTCTGGTTATCTGAGGTAGCCTAGAGGTGTGCCAACAGATGAACAGGGAGAGAAATGGGTATATAAAAGAACTGCGGTTAAGGATGGTTGGGAGCTGCCATGTGGGTGCTGGGAACTGAACCCAGGTCCTCTGCAAAACCAGCCAGTGCTCTTAACCACTGAGCCATCTCTCCAGCCCCGGGCCATTGATTTTTGACACAGACGCAAATATACAGAAGGCAGCTCAGTGGAGAAAAGACAGTCTACCAAACAGAAGGTACCGTGACCATTGGCTTCCCTTAGCAAAGAGACAAGGCTTGACCCACACAGCCATCATTTGGACAAGTGTTACCCAGTGCCACATGTGGAGGGCTTGTGTAAACCTGTAGTGCTACTGGAAGGCGGCAGGACCCTTAGGAGATGGGGCCTAGTGGGAGAAAGTCCAATCACTGGGGGTGTGCCCTTGAAGGGGATATTGGAACCACGGCTTTTCTTAGCCACTGGCCAGATCACTGGGGCTGCGTGGGTGGCCATGGAGCAGCAGCGCCCCCACTCGTCGCTGGTTGGAATGCCAAGTGGGTCTGATCTTCGGAAGGTTGTTTGGCCATTTCTGGTTTACACACTCGGCGACTTCACTGCCCTGCACTAGGGGAAACTAGGGGCAGGAGTGGATAGATGTGGCCTCTTGTGCAGATGAATATCTGCACAAAACCTGCGTGTTTTCTGTGGCCTCATCATGGACACTCGAGACAAATGCAAGCTGACGTGCTTCAATGTGATGGAAGAGCATCCCCTGTCATTTGGGGGACAGACCACCGTGATCAGCAGTGCGCTCGAATCTTCCACTGCGTGGGAGAAACAACAGGGAATGACCACCCAACGTGGGGTTCACACCATGTCCTAGAAAAGGCAGAGGTGATCAAACAGGAGCGTGATCCAGTTTGCTAGAGGCAAGAGAAAGGGGGACACCTCAGGGCAGGTCTTCAGTGTCGCCAGGGCTGTTCTGCCATTGTACTGTAGGGGCAGTGACACCATGAAGACACAGCCACACACTATCGAAGGTGACCTGGGCGGAGTATAACCATCTCCCATGTCGCTTTAACCGTCAGCTTGACACAACCTGGAATGGCCTGGGAGGAGTCTCAGTGAGGGACAGTCCACATTGAGTTGGCCTGTGGGCGTGTCTAAGTTAGTTGATGTGGGAAGACCCAGCCCACTGTGGGCAGCACCGTTCCCCAGGCAGGGGGTCCTGGACTGTGTAAGAGAGGAGAAAACGACCTGAGTAGTAAGTATGTGTGTATTTGTTCTCCCTTGACTGTGGATGTGCTGGGACCAGCTGTTTGACATTCCTGCCTTGACTCCCTGATCTCATGGACTGTGACCTGGAATTATAGCCTGACATTTGCCCTTTCATCCCTAAGCTGCATCTCATCAGGGTATTTTATCACAATGACAGAAAGGAGACGCTCCAGAAAGGCATAACAATGGAACTGTGATCGGGTCTGCGGTGATCGGTGATCGGGAGCTATCTGATCACGAGCACACAAGAAGCAGAGGGGCTGTGGGCCGGATGGCATCAGGGAAGATCCAAAGGCCTGACCTGTGCAGGGTCAGACCCAGCCATGATCAGAGCTGCTCCTATCCTGGTAAGTCTTGTGTCCAATCATCAGGACCCAGCTTGTGGCCTATACCCCATAAAGGTGTGGTTCTCAGGATACGGGAAGGGACCACAGACACTGGTCATTGGGAAGGTGGCAGGACAGGCCTGTGGTGGCTGTCTGAAGACCTCATGGGGCAAACTAGGGGCAGGAGTGGATAGATGTGGCCTCTTGGCATTTTCAATATCTAAAAATGATACTGGGGCTTCAAGCAAGCATCTAGTGGGGCCATGAGCACAGCCTTGTCCTGACCTGGGGGAGGGACCTATCAGAACACAGGGAGCTGGACAGCAGGTATCAGGGGTCCTCCCTCCTAGGCAGAGCAGCTCCTGGCTCAGGGCCTGACCTGATCCCAGGCCCAGGTGTACAGATGGAGGCTGAGTAGTATCCTGCCCTGTTGGAAGCCAGCGTAACCTTGTGACAGGCTGATAGCCCAAGTTCAACGGCTGA
>NW_008343206.1:66532-76968 GCF_000622305.1 Nannospalax galili | reverse complement strand
ACCAGCAGGTCAGCCCCACCACCCAGCAGGACAGCCTCACCACCCAGCAGGACAGACCCCCCCACCCAGCAGGACAGACCCCCCTACTCAGCAGGACAGCCCTCCAACCCAGCAGGACACCCAGCCACCCAGGACAGCTGGCCACCCAGCAAGATAGCCCACCACCCAACAGGTCAGCCCCACCACCCAGCATGACAGCCCACCACCCAGGACAGCCTGCCACCTGTTAGGACAGCCCTGCCACCCAGCAGGTCAGCCCTCCCACAGAAGCAGCTCCCCATGCCGGTCTCGCAGCCACAGCCCTGTCCCTGTGGGTGACTTCGGAGAAGAAGGTCTACACCACCATGCACAGGGTACTTGTTTGCCTGGCCATTGGCTCACTGGGCTCTGTGGGGTTGAATGAGAAGGTCCCCCATAGGCTCATGTGTGTGAACGCTTGGCCCTGGTCAGGGGTGCTGTTTGTGGAGGTTTAGGAGGGTGTGGCCTTGCAGAGGAAGCGTGTCACTGGGGGACAGGCTCTGAGAGTTCGTAGCCTTGTCCCACATCCAGTTTCCTTTCTCTGTACCCTGCACACTCCTAAAGATGTGCATACTCAACTTTCTGCTCATGCTGCCTCCTGCGTGCGTCCCCGCCACGACAGACTCTTGTCCCCCTGGAACCATAAGCCTTGGTCGTGGTGTTTTATTATGGCCGCAGAACTGTAACTAACACAGTGACCCACACCACACCAAGGTGAGACCCAACTTGACTCTTGGGAAAGCTCTTCGTGGACACCTGTGGTGCCACGCAGCTCACGTGCACAGAAGAGGACCACCAAAGCAGTGTACCGCTCAACCCGACTTTTTGGCCTGGTTAGGGATAGCCCTCATCAGGGTCCCCAGAGGACCGCTGTGAGGCGCCCCAAGCCTGGCTGTCTAGTCAGAACCCTCCCTGCAGAGGCTGGAGAACAGGCTCTTGCAGAGGGCTGGAGTTTAGTTCCTAGCACCCACATTGGGGGGCTCACAACCACCTGTATCTCCAGCTCCAGGGGATCTGACACCTTCTTCTGGCCTCCATGGGCACATGCATATATATACACATACATACACATACACATACGCATAAGTAAAAATAAAAGAAATATAAAAAACAGAAAGACCCCCTCCCTGCTGCTGACTGTGAAGGACTAGGATAGGACACAGATACCCTGAAGTCAGCAGGCCCCCAGTTGATCATGTTTACCACAGGGCAGGTGACTCACTGTCCACATCGCTTGGCAGTGCCGCTGGCCCCCAGGTTTTAGGGTCCCCAGGATGTGCGTGCAGCCATCTACGTTGGCTGACTGCAGGTACCCAGGCCACAGCAAGGGGTTCACAGCAGCTGGTGTGCGGATGACAGCAGATAGGGTTCAGAGCACAGCGATGCTGGTCGTGGGGCTCTGTTAACTGGTGGGAGATCGGCCCTGGCTGCAGCCACCCTCTGCTCTGCCCTCTCCACTCACGAAGGTAGAACGAGCTATAACTTAAGGCAGCTGTCCAGCTCCGCCCCCACCCCCACCCCAACTCGCTGGAGGACTGTGCAACCTTGCTTTCTCTGCTCACCTGACAAGGATGGCGGAGGTAAAGTGTGGTTGGAAGCCGCAGGACCGCAGTGACAGGGACAAATCCCAGGCAGGGAAAACGCAGAACCTACCTGACCCGGCACCATGCTCAGGCAGGCCCTTGGCTCAGAAGCCCAGGGAGGCCATTCCAATGCCTAGGTGGGCAGCCAGCAGCAGGCAGCCTTCCAGCTGGTCAGTGCCAGGGCGTGACCTAAGGTTGGCCATGGCCAGGTACTGTGTATCCCTTGGGAACCCACCTGATGGTGAGACTGAGTACCACCTTCCAGACTGCCATCTGGGGGCATATGTTTAAGCACACAGACAGACAGAAGAGCAGCCTGCCTGGAGATCCCTTCCCACCTGCTGTCCCCCAAACCTATGTCTCCTGCCTCATGTGATACCCAGGGAGTCCTAGCCTGAGATGGTCCCCAGACCCTGATCCTGGACTCGGAGCCAAGAAGACGCAGCAGTCACACGCTCCTGGAGCAGCAGGGTCTGGAAAGACAGATGCCAGTGTGACAAGGACGAATGACAGGCCAGCCGGGGACTGCTGTCCCCAAAACACTGGCTCCTGACTCAGCCACGATGTGACTCTCACCAGATGGAGGCAGAGGATTGGGCCCAAGTAGCAGGTCACCCTGACACTGGGTGCCCTGCAGGTTCCTCTGGCTGGCAAAGCTCCCGTGTCCTTGTCTCTGCCCCAGCCTCGCTCTGGAGAATGTGAGGAGGGGGCACACTGAGGAACCTGTCTTATCTGACCTACACAGTGGGGGGATCCAGAGGCCACGAGGGTCTGAATGGACTGTGCAGGCTTGGGGTGCATGAGGCCTGGGGGACCCTGTATGAAGAGAAGCACTATGCCTAACAACGGATTGGGGCTGCCCAGTTCTCACTGTCCCTGCCCCAGAGAAGCTCGCTCCTCCCCAGCAGCCATTAGCCCAACTGCACCATCCAACTGTCACCCCTGCTGCTGGCTTCTGTGACTCCCAGAGCCTCCACCCCAGCCATGTCCTGGGCTCAGTGCAGAAGGAAGCCTTGATTTGACCCTCACCAGACGGGGGCCATCAGGGGCAGCAGGAATGTGTCCTGCCTTGAGTACCTGCTGGCCTCATGTCCCACCCCACTGCTTCCCTCTTCCTTGGCTGGGAACACAGTTGAGTTCTGGAGGCTTTGTTCAGCCCAATTGCTATTCCTGTCTTCACCTCCTCCTGCCCGCCAAGGCCAGGAGCTGGCCAGAGGCAAAGGGGATGTCGAGGAACTGTGAGCTGAGGTCCCTGAGGGACAGCGCACAGACCCAGCTTCCTGGGCATCAGCAGATAGCTGGATGGGGCCAACCAAGTCCAGGGTTGGGGGCCCAGACCCAGGATTGGTTTCTGCAAAACATGGCTGGTCCCACCTCTCAAGGCCAGCAGCCCCTGGCACAGGGCCCAGCATGGAGACTCGAGCAGGTTCCTCCACATAGCCCTCATTTGTGAGGCTTCTTACTGTCGGGCAGATTGAGGGGCATTTTGCTAGCGGGTCCTATGGGTGCAGCGTCTTGGATCTATGTGCACTATGAGAAACATCCAAACTCTGAGCCTTCAGCCAGATGTGCTGCTGCAGCCCTGTAGTCCCAGGACTCCTGGGAGGTGGAGGCAAGGTCAGGCGTTCCAAGTCAGTCTAGGCTATACATAGGGGGTTTGACCAGCCTGGGTTATATGAGACTGTCCACCAAACCCCAAACCAAAACAAAACCTAAACTTTCGATTTGTCTACATCTAATGATGTCACATCAAAATCAGTGACGCTCTAGTGACCTGTCACCATAGCCATCAGGCACAAAATGTCTTACAGTGTACCCAGGAAACAGCAAAGCGACATACAATGCACCCGGCACCTCACACTGCAGCTCATTCAAGTTCAACATACACAGCGGGGTGGTCACAGTCGGTAATATTACCCACAGGTTGGAAAACCAAGACTGGAGGTGCTTATCCTAGCTGGGATTTGAGCCTTTGTCCCGAAAATATGACCCCACCCCACCTGCCTGCCAAGGTCTGCTGCCGCCGCTATCCCTGACTCGGCCTCCGCCACCGCCCTACATTTGCTGTTTGATGTTTGCATGCAGGGCTGACAACAGGTCAGACAGCTTCCACAGCAGGCCTTCCCATTCCCATGTCTCAGCCACTATCCTGGGGGGTTGACTGCAGCCCCATTCCAACCGCTGATCTCAGGGCTAGCTCAGCTCACAAGAAGGGAGCACTTCAGCCTGGGGGTCCTTCCCAAGGGTCTGGACTGCCTTGATTGGTCAGTAGGAGTTTCAGAACTCCTGGATTTCTGGTACACTCTGAGAGCTCACTTGTCTATTAGACCAGGAAACAGGACGAGGGTAGGATGCATGAGCCAGAGAGGCCCTGGAGGACACTGGAGAGGACATCTGGCAGATGGCAGTCACGGAACCCCCCATCACCTCAGATGTGGCCCGGACTGCCACTTGGAGTATACCAAGGCTCTCAGAGGGACAAAGAGGCTGATAGGGAGGGCTGGGGAGGGACAGGGAGGCCGTGTTGTCCTCTGGGCTCCCATTGCCCCCCACTGGCCCTGCTTGTCCTCTGATGCCTAGCTTATGTGTTCCCAGAAGAGAGTCACAGGGGAGTAGTGGCTGGTGGAGTTGGGGACTCTTTGCTGTCCTGTCCAGGTGGGGGACACAGCAAGGAGAGGTCAGAGGTGTGGGTCTAGGGACAGACCCTGCCCTGAGGAAAGAGAAAGTCATGACATGGGTGGGGGGCGCAGCAGCAACACTACGAGGAAGGCTGGGGTGCTGTGGAGGGACAGGGAGCTATGGCCAAAGAAAGCCATGCATGCCCTTTGATGACCAGGAGGGCCACAACACCCCAAATCCTTCCAGGACCCTCATAGCAGAGGATGGCTGGGAGCCAAGAGACCCTGTGTCCCCAACTCCAGACTCTCAACCATTCCTTAAAAACTTGGGGCTCATGATAGGACCTTCATCTAATCAGTTTATCCATCTTCCCTGGGTAGGTGGCAACCCTCGGTCCTGGCCACAGCACAGGGACTAGTCTGAAGTCCTAGGTGACTTTGTGCCACAAGCTGGGCCAGTCAAAATACTTGAGGCTCTACAAGGACCTTGATGTCCTCCTAATCACTATACCCTATGCAAGCTCTCCTCCCACTTTGTAGATGGGTAAGCTGAGGCTCAGATTGGCGCTGTGGCCCTCCTAAGGCCATAGAGCCAGGATAACCCCCCCATCCTTCAGGATCCCTACCTCAGGAGCTTGGTCATCACATTAGCCTAGAAGCAGAGCTCTGACAGGGGCCGCCCTTCCAGGACCCCATAAAGACCCTCCAATGAGCTTTACCTGCAGGTCACACTCTGGCACAGAGGGACTGATGGTAGGAGTGGATGCAGTGTGACCCCTGGAAAGCTAAGTGGGTGGAGAAGCCAGAACTCCCAGATGGGTGGACAGGTGGTTTGTGGGGCTGCCACCTGAAAGGCGTGTTACATAAACGCTGTGGGGCGTAGCAGCCGCTGCCACCCGAGTCCCTCCTGGGCTCTGACCACAGAGCCCTGACATTCCTGGTACCCAATGAGCATGAAGCCCGGGTGGCACCTCCCCTCCTCAGTCCTCTTTGACCACTGCCACCTCCCAGAGTCCAGATTCCCTCGCAGAGAAGTGCCGAGGCCACCTCCACCTGCTGTCTCCCTTGCAGTTCACAGGCGGCCCCAGCCTCCCACGTCGGTGGTGCTGAGGAGCCTTGGACCAGCCTGGCTGCCTGCAGTGTGCCCCCCAGAAACCTCAGGAGCCATGGTAGAGCGTCCACTTTCTCAGGAGCTGATACCTCCTTTCCCACACAGCATGGGTTTGGATATCAGGACAGTGGACCATGAGGTGGGGGGACATGTCCCATCACGTCAGTGAGTCTGATTTCCCTCCAGGGAGTCTGCACCAGCCAGTGTCCAGGGAGCCCAGCTATGCTCAAAGGCCCTAGCCAACCCGGGAGGTCCAGCCTCTGACTCCCAACTGGCTCCAGGACCCCCGGTCTGCCTCAGCATGGGTCTGGTCAAGTTCCAGGCCAGCTTCTTATATGGGGAGACCCATCTATCACCAAGGATCTATCACCAAGGAGTATTCTCCCGACAACCAATCAAGTATCAAGACAGGAATTTAGAAATAGCTCCTTTCAAGTCTGCTAGTTTTAAAAAAAGTGAGGAAAGACGGGATGAGGGAGAGCTGCACAGGGGACCCTGCAGGGTGTGAGGTCTGCTGACAAGCCCGATGCTCTGTGCCCTGATATGGCTGGGGTGCTGGCTGGGGGTGGTGGCAGGAGCCTCCCTGCGAAGGCAGCCGAGCACCGTGTGCGGGTGCAATGCAGCATCGTCCAGGGCACCTCAAGCTGCTGGAACCAGCCGCCTGCTTCCACAAGCCTGTTGTCCTCCGCCTGTGAGGCTGAGCACTGCTGGGGGAGCTGCGCACCCGAGCAGAGGTGTCCCTCGGAGCTCTGGTCCGGCTGACCCAGTGCAGCTCCAGGGAACTTTGAGAGTCAGCAGAAAACCCTACAGCCTCTTCCTCACATGGTCCCAGACCCTCAAACCCCAGCACACCCCTGCAGTGTGGTCTCAGGCATGGGAGGGACGGCAGGGGCACACTCACCGTGCAGCACGGCATGGGGGCCCGGGGCAGGTCCTGCAGGCCGGTCCTCGGTGCGCCACGCTAGGCTCTGCCACCTCTAGTGGGCTCGACCGCCAAGAAGGCTGTTCCAGCCTCCGATCAGCAGCTCAGCCAATGGCAAGCAGGACCCGCCGCCCCGCCCCCGGTAGAGGCTCTTCCTGGCCTGAGGTGTGGAGCCGTGCAGAGGGTGCGGGAGGCACGGGGGGAGGGGGGCGGTCACTGCAGGCGTGCACCCCCGTGACCCACAGCTGCCCCGTACGTGGTGCCCAGGGCCAGCTGCCCCCTCCAGCATGGTCCCCTGCGGCCGCCTTCCGGGCGCCCAGCCCGACCTGGCTGCAGCAGCAGCAGCAGTTGGCTGAGGGCTGAGCAGACCGGGCAGACCCGGCTCAGGGGTTACCTAACACCAGGGCCACCTCTTCTGTGGCCCATTTGCAGAGGGGCTTCAGGGGAGAAAACGGCTGTTTACCGAATACCAAAGATCCTACTGACAGCCACCCTCCCTGTCCTCTTCGTGGTCTTTCTCTTCCCGGGGGAGTGTGAGGCACAGAGAGGGTGAGCACAGCTTGGTGTCACACAGCAAGTTCAGGCATTGGGATTCCTGTATTCTAGTGCTAGGCCTGCTGCCTGGGTATCCTGCTCCCAGCACCCCACTCAGCCCTCCCATCCCATTCCCTCCTTCCTATCTACTGCCCTTCCTTCTCCTCCCCTATGACTCCCAGGAGGTCTCTTTGGGGAGAAGCCCACAACTGGTCCAGGAGGGCCACAGACTTACAGATGGCCAAGAGCCATTGCAGGTGTGGGGGCAGTTGGACAGTGCACTGGACGGCTTTAGTGTCAACTTGACACACCTGGGTTGAGGGAGCCTCAACTGGGGAATTTCCTCTATTGGACTGGCCTGTGGCCATGTCTGTGGGGCATCTTCTTGATGGTTGAGCGATGTGGGAGGGCCCAGCCCACTGTGGGCGGTGCCACCCCTGGGTAGGTGGGCCTGTGTTGCATAAGAAAGCAGGCTGAGGGCTGGAGAGATGGTTCAGTGGCTAAGAGCACTGGTTGCTCTTACAGAGGACCTGGGTTCGATTCCCAGCACCCACATGGCATCTAACAATGGTCCGTAACTCCAGTTTCAGGGAATCTGATGCCCTCTTCTGCGGGCATTGCATGACACAAATGTACTTACACACATGCAGGCTTTGTACTTCCACACCCTCTGGCTTCTCTTCTCTGCCCCCCCTTCCTACTCCTCCTTTCACCTACAGTGAAAAGAACAGTAATGATAATAAAGAAAGCGGCCGAGCAGGGGCCAGGGGAGCAGGCCAGCAAGCAGTGCTCCTTCATGATCTGTGCTCCAGGTTCCTGCCCTGAGTTCCTGCCTTAGCTTTCTTTGACGGACTGCGCTGTAAACCAAATAAGCCCTTTCCTCCCCGAGTAGGTTTTGGTCAGTGTTTTTATCATGGTAATAAGAAAGAAACTAAGACAGACAGACAAACTTAGTGTCTCTCTGCTGTGTCAGCAAGGCTGTCCCTCGCCCTCCACTGTGGGCATCTGATTTTATGTGTTGGTGTGTGGCAGGGCCAGCCTCTGTTTACACTTAGCTGGCTCCTATATAATCTCCAGGGCTGTGACCCTCAGGGCAGAGGAGAGTGACCAGGATCACAGGGTCTGGGCTGCAGAGGCTGCTCAGAATGACAGCGTACGAGTCCAGCCTGCCCCGCCCACCTCAAAGAGGAAACAGTAGGCCTTGGAGGGCATCTGCTGGGAAGAGAACAGGTACCTACCTCAGTTTTCCCATAAGGATCAGGAGAGTGGTCTTTGTAAGGAAAAGGGGCAAGTTTATGGCACATAATAAGTGTTCACTGAACACATGATGATGTAGTTTTTCTATCATTCCATCCTCTCAGGTTCCCCAGAACACAGGTGTAGACATGGAGTCTCTGTGAGGTTCCCCGGCTTGGCCCAGCCACTGCTGGAGGATGGCTCAGGGGAGGGACAGTTTGGTATCTCATTGTAATTGCCAGAAGGAGGCTGCTCTGGGATCAGACAGGACAAGGGGAGGGATGTGAGATGTTTAATTTGTTCATCCTGGGGACTCTTGGCCTTCCAGAGCATTCTGCATCCACAGGCAGGACCAGGGCATTTATCAAGATGATACCTGGTAGATCCCTGTTTGGCCTCTACCTGGTCTGAGATCAACCTCTGCTTCCACACCCTCTGGCTTCTCTTCTCTGCCCCCCCTTCCTACTCCTCCTTTCCTTCCTTCTCCCTCCCTCCCTCCCTTTCCTCTGTTCAGCGTTGACTGGACACCTAGCAGGCGTGTGTCTAATCATGACAGTAGCAAGTAAGATACATCACTCCTGACCCCACGATCATATGTGCTGACATTTGTCCTCGGCAGACAGTGGGGATACCTTGGTGGGGAGGAGGGGAGTGATGAAGATCAGGGTGGTGATGGCAGTGGTGATGGTGGTGGGGTGGTGATGGTGAAGAAGATGGTGGCAGTAATGATAATTATAATGGTGGACATGGTAATGATGATAATGGTGATGGTACTGATGGTGATGGCGGTGATGATGGTGGTGATAGTAATAGTGACGGTGTGGTGGTGATGATGAAGATGGTGGGGATGGTGCTGATGGTGAAGATGGTGGTGAGACACTGAAGTCAGTGACAGTGATGAAGGTCACGCAGACAGGGATGGCATGTGATAAATGGGAGCACCTGTGTGAAGCTGCATCCCAAACTCGAAGCTCTCCTGGATGCTCAGGCCCCATACCTCTCACACAGCAGCTGGGTGACGGAGCTGCTGTCCCTCCCTCAGTGCTGGCTCAGTCCCTGTGTGAGAGGTCTCCGTGTCGTCTCCCTTTCTGGTGTTGGTTGTCAGTTCATCCAGCCTCTCCCTGCTAATGTGGGATGCTGGTGGGATTTCTGAGCCCGTGAGGGCAAGGAGGCAATATTTTTGCCCCAGAGCAACTGTCCTGTGCTGGGTGAGGGATCAGCTCCCTCTGAATGCTACAGCCCTGTCACATAATGAGGCGCTAATGAGGACGGCATTATGCCAGGCCCTGCTGGCTCCAAGAGGAAGCCCCATCTGTCTGCTTGGCTCTCTGGCCTCTGGAGTCTGAGCCTACTTCCCCACAGGAAGCTGTTAACTTTCTTACTCAGTGTCTCCAAAGCGCCTCGTGCAACCAGACTCTTCCAGGCCATTAACCCTGCCCAGCCACCTGCCGCTCCTGCTGGCAGGCCATGTGCTTGTCTGGGGGTGACGCTGGGGCTGTTTCTAGCAGCTTTGAGCTAGAAACACAGGGGCCATCCTATGTGAGGCCCTGCAGGACTCACATAGCAGGCCCTCAGCAGAGTCTGGGTTCTGGCTCTGAACAAGGCCGGTGTACCATGTGACTGTCCAAAGAGACTTAAGGGGAATCCCTGGCTCCATCAATCCCTGTGAGGCATCAGCCACCTTGACTGGGCATCGATTTCTCCACCATTGGAGGAGTGCTGAGGCTCAGAGGAGGGCAATTCTTATCCTGGAGAGAACTTGGTGTTTGTTACACAATAATCATGAAGGATGTGCAGTGAGGACATGCCTGTAATCCCAGCACTTAGGTGGCTGAGGCAGGAGGAGAGGCATAAAGGACAGGCCAATCTGGTCCACATGGTGAGTTCAAGGTCAGCCAGCTAGCAAGACTGTATCAAAAGGCAAAGAGCTAGGTGGTGCACGCCTTTAATCCCAGTACTCCAGAGACAGAGGCAGGAGGATCTCTGGGAGACTGAGGTCAGCCTGGTCTACACAGCAAGTTCCAGGCCAGCTGGGGCTACAGGGAGACCCTGTCTCAAGGAAAGAAAAAACAAGAAAAAGGAAAAGGAGGGGCTGGAGAGACGCTGAGCAGTTACACGCACTTGCTGCTCTATCATGAGGGCTGGTCTCGAACCCACATCAGGTGACTCACAAACACCTGTAACTCCAGCTCCAAGGGATCCAAAATCTCCTTCTGGCTTCAGTGGGTACCCCACACCCATGTGCATGCACTCACAGACACAAGCACATACACATAAATAAAATAAGATAAACCTGTTTTTCTTTTTGTCTTTTTGAGACAGGGTCTCCCTGTAGCCCCAGCTGGCCTGGATGGCCTGGAACTCGCTATGTAGACCAGGCTGGCCTTGAACTCAGAGATCCGACTACCTCTGCC
>NW_008343206.1:12287-66053 GCF_000622305.1 Nannospalax galili | reverse complement strand
GATAAGCAGATTCTACCTGATAACCAGAGATTTTAGAAGCTGTTTTTCTCTTATCTTAAGAGGGAAAAAGTAAACACTTCCACACCCTAATCCTACCTGCTTTTCCTGCTTCCCCCTCCCTGATTTCTCCCTCAAACATTCCCCCTTCTACACCCTAAAGCCCCCATATATAAAGTCCCAGCTCACAGCCCGTGGGCGGACATCTTTCCCTGACATCTTTCCCTGCTTTCCCTTCCCTTCCCTTCCCTTCCCTTCCCTTCCCTTCCCTTCCTGACACCTTTCCCTTCCCCGAGCTGTATCCCACTGAGAATTCCATCTGTGCCTCGGTGCCTCCTCCATCCGCGCCACCCGCTTGCTCTCTCCAACATTCCAACCTATCACAAACCGTCCTTAACTGCAGTTCCAGGGGAATCCAAAGCCCTCTTCTGACCTCCGAAGCATTGCGCAACACGTGTACACTCACATACACGCAGGCAATACACTCATACACATAAAATAGAAATAATAAAATATTTTAAAAGAATGCCCTTGGAAAACTGGGAGTAGGTGGGAATTATACCAACATGATGGATGTATGAAAATATGCAAAATGCCTGCACCTGGTATTGTGTTAAACGGTGACGATCATGCGTGTTCCCTATGAAGACGGGAATGAGCCAGGAATGTCCACCTCCGTGGTTCCAATTCAGCACTGTAGGACGGCTTCGGCCAGAAGGCCTCACCTGGGCTGTGAAGCTGGATAGTGTGAAATCAAGGTGCGGAGGGCCAGCGAAACTGTCTTTATGACAAATGACATTATAGTGTGGACAGAGAATCCTCAGCGATTTCCAAAAAGAGCCTTGGGAGTTGTCAGCAACTCAGCACATGGGAAAGATAGCTATTAGATCAACAGAGAAATAGATCAGCACAGTCAACAACTGGAAAAGGAAATTAGGAGATCCTCCCTGTGAGTATCTAGAAACCTCAGACACCCAAAGTAAACTCTGCAGGGTTTGCTCCAGACACTGGTATGAAAAATCGCAAAGGGAAGCTGGTAGAAATGGGTGTAACCTGTAACCAAGTAGAAGATAGACCACATTCACGGGTCAGAAAACACCTGTACCACCTGCTTCTATTGCTGTGATGAAACACTCTGATCAAAACCAACCTGGGGAGGAAAGGGTTTATCTGGCTTACACTTCCACATCATGCTCCATCACCAAGGGAAGTCAGGCGGGAGCTGAGGCAGACCATGAAGGATCACTGCTTTCTGGCTTGCTCCTCTGGCTGGTACTCAGCCCTCTTTCTTAGAGCAGGCCCACCCACCCAGGGGCGGCACCACCCACAGCGGGCCGGGCCCTCCCACATCACTCAACAATCAAGAAGATACCCCATAGACATGGCCACAGGTCAGAGCAATGGAGGTGATTCCCCAGTGGAGGCGCCCTCTGCCCAGGTGTGTCAAGTTGACAGCTGAAGCCAACCATGACACATCATTCTTAAAACATTAGCCCTTGGACTGCAGAAATGACTCCATCAGCAATGTTTGCTCTGCAAGAGTAAGGAGCTGAGTTTGGATCCCCAGCACCTATATAAAAAGTCATGTGGGGGCTGGAGAGATGGCTCAGCAGTTAAGAGCCCTGGCTGCTCTTACAGAGGACCTGGGTTCGATTCCCAGCACCCACATGGCAGCTAACAACTATCCATAACTCCAGTTCCAGGGAATCCAATGCCCTCTTCTGACTGTAGGTATTGTGCAACATGGATGCACTTATATACATGTAAGAAACACACTCACACACATAAAATTAAAATAATAAAATATTTTTAAAGGCCAGGTGTGGTAGTGCTACCCATAAACCGAGCACTGATTAAGTAGAAATGGGATCCCTAGTGCTCTGACCAGGTAGTCTTGCCAAATCAGTTAGCTCCAGGCTCCGAAAGTAAGGTCGAAAGCTGCAGAGACACCTGACAACGGCCTCTTGTCTCAGTGTGCACACACCCACATGCACAGACACATGTACACTTGTACACACACCTACCACTCACACATACCCGATGCCAGCTCTCCATAAGCTTGCCTAGAGTAATTGTGGGCAGAGGATTGACACATCCCAGTCAACATTTCAGCCAGGTATGGTGGCATTAATCCCAACTTGGGAGGCAGAGGCAAGCAGATCTCTATGAGATAGAGGCCAGCCTGATCTACATAGTGAGCTCCAGGACAGCTGGGACTACAGGGAGACCCTGTCTCAAAAAGACAAAAAAAAAAAAAAAAAAAAAAAAAAAAAACAAGGTAAAAAAAAAAAAAAAAAAAAAAAAAAAAAAAAAAAAAAACTTAGGGCACTGGGGCTGGAGAGATGGCTCAGCAGTAAAGGGCATTTAATGCTTTTGCAGAGGACCCAGTTCCCAGCACCCACATGGTGGCTCACAACCATCTGTAATTCCAGTTCCAAGGGAGCTGTTGCCCTCTTCTGGCTTCCACATGCAAACACTTATTTGTCAGAAGAGGGCATCAGATTCCATGAAATTTGAGTTATGGATGGTTTTTACCCACCCTGTGGGTGCTGGGAATTGAACCCGGGTCCTCTGCAAGAGCAGTTGGTACTCTTAACCACAGAGTCATCTCTCCAGCCCCTTGTTTTTGCTTTTTTGAGACAAGGTCTCATTATGTAGCCCCAGATGGCTGGAACTTGAAACATAGACCAGTCTGGCCTTGATCTCATACAAATCTACCGGCTTCTGCCTCCTGAGCATGGGGATTAAAGGTATGCTTCTGGTCAGCAGGAGAAGCCGAAGGTTAGGCTGAGCCACCGACTGCTAAATCCAGGCTAGCCATCTTGGCAAGGCTCGTTCTGTTGGCCTCCTCTACAGATCTGGCTCTGAGCCATCAGGGGACCCTGTGGAGGTCACTCAGCCAGAGAGATGCCAGCAGGCAGGAGCCCAGCTACTCTGTGACAAAGCCAGGTCTGTCCTGTATCTGCCTCAACTCAAACCAGCCTGAGGCTAGCCCTGAGCCTCCCTTTGAAATTCACCAGGACTGAGACACACATGGGTGCTGCCTCTGTCCATGTTGTCTGCATGTCCCAGGAGCAGCCTGGGAAGGAGAGGCCCTGTACCCCCATCTGACTAGACCAGGCTATTTATCATGCGTGTCAGGGCTGTCAACTGCTGGGCTACCCACCTGTTCTCTCCTGCACTGATGGTGGACCCTATCAGGCTCTGCGTCTGTGTCCTGGGTGCAGCTGACCGCGGGGTGTACCGCCTCTGAAGGTGCTGCTACCCTAGCCCACTGCCAAGCCTCTGGGAAGGGGCCCCACTGCTTCTGCTTCTAGGGGTTAGTGTGACGTGGGCAAAGAATGGGCAGCCCCTCCCCGCTCTCCCTCCCCAGAGCCAGCCTCCCCTGTCTGGGGTTCTCCACCCACCCTTTCTGAGCCCTTTAGACTCAGAACCCTGAGTTTCCCAGTCTCCCTTTTGGAGCCACCCCAGTTCAGAAGGCTCAGTGTTGGGGAGGGCTGGGGACACGGGATGGTTGTAGCTACATCCCGGGAGGGACAAAAGCCCTACAGAGAAGCTTCCTCTTGGCTGGAGCCGCAAGGAGTTTTTTCTTCCGTTAAATTTTTTTTTATTTATTTTATTTTATGTGAATGAGTGCTTTGCCTGCATGTATGTAAAAGTGCTCCATGTGCATCAATGCCCACAGAAGCCAGAAGAGGGCATTGGATCCCCTGGAACTGGAGTTAACGACAGTTGTGAGCTACCATGTGGGTGTTGGGAATCGAACCTGGGTCCTCTGCAAGAGCAGTCAGTGCTCTTAACCACTGAGCCATCTCTCCAGCCCATTTTCTTCCCATTTTTAAAAACATTGTCCAAAGTCCCTAGAGTTGAGTGACAGATTACATGTCTAATGAAAAACGAAATTTTACCCAACAGTCCACAGTCACTGTACTGGGTCTCACAGTCTATAAAGGATGTTCTTATTTTAGTTAAAAACATGGGGTCTGGAGAGAGAGCTCAGTTGGTAAAGTAACTGCTGTGCAAGGATCTGAATTTTATCCTCAGAACCCAATTAAAAGCCAGGTGATGGGAGGGTCCCTGGGGCTCACGGGACAGCCGGCCTGCCCTCATCAGCAAGAGACCCTGCCTCAAAAATGTGTGTGGTTCACTATGGACAACACCTGAGCTTGACCTCTGACCTCCACACATACACCGCATCCACGCACTCACACCCACATGTACACCTACACATCCACCCCACTCCACACACAAAAGGGTAAGATTCTCCCAGGGTATCAGGAGGAAGCAGGGTAGAGAACTTTTCACTAAGAATGTCTCCGTCTGTGTGGATGTGTTGGTGACTTGTTTTCCTGGTAGTTTTGGTAGGTTGTGAATGTTTCAACAATGACAATCAAAGTAGTTTTTCAAAAAATGTTTTTTTAATAATCAGAAAACATACAAAATATTGTATGCTTTGGAGACTCGGCTCCTTCCTCTTTCCTCAAACCACAGGTGAAGCTGGAGACAGCAGGACCAGCCATGAAGAAACTGAGGGGTAGGGATGGGTCCAAGTAGGAGCCAGGGGTGCCCTGTGGCAAGAGGAAGACCCTTGGGGTGCCTGAGAGGCAGATGACCAGGAACAGATGTTGGGGGGGGGGCAAGCCAGACTAGATCTGTTTAGTGATGAAACAGCACCACCTGGTGGCCTCTGAGGGGACACCAGACTGGAGACGGGTGGCCCACGGTAGAACTGGGGCTCTGGATTTGGATGTTTGGGGGTATGTGGGGATGAAGGATGGGGAAACAGCAGTTCAACTGAGACCGTTTAGTGGATGCATCAAACATTGAGGCCTCTGTGGTAGGATAGAAAGGCCAGTTGCCCCCAAGAGCAGCTAATGCTGTCCTGGGGCTGAAGGCAGTCTCCAGTCATCCAGCCCATCTGCCCTAGATGGCAAAGCTCCGGTTGTGGCCCAGGAGGATCTGGGGAAGCCCAGGCCCCAGTCATCCAGCCCCCTGGGGCTGAAGGCAGGGGAGTTCGTCATCTGGCTCAGGGGATTGAGGGGCAGTTTTCTCACATGGGAAGCAGTGGGGCAGCTTGACAAGGGGCTGTGTGTGCAGGGCATGGTATCCCTGGGGCCTCCTTCCTCCACCCACACACTCTACCTGCCCTTGGTCTTCTGTGCAAGGTTGAAATAGGAGTCCTGAAGTCCCCAGGGCAGGAACAGGGCCAGGAGAAGGGTCTGGCCAAGGCTGGGGATCCCCTGGCAGCCTTGAGCATGCGGACAGGTAGGTGTAGGCCAGACACTCCCTACACTTGGCTCATAGGCAGGGACAGCCCCCCAGGGCTCAGCTGGGACTCCTCCCCTAGGGCCCTGTTCAGGACTACCCGCAGTGGTTCCCGCTTTCCGAGCTGCCGGCCCTCCAAGTAGTACAAGAGGGGCTTGGAGCTGCTGTCTATGCAGGCCAGGAGGGTGGCCAGGGGCTGGAAGATGGGGAGCAGGAAGTTTAGGGCCGGCCGCAGGCTCCAGTAGGAGACCAGGGGCAGGCGGCAGAAGAAGACCAGGGCCCCTGAGCACCGGACCACTCTGTAGAATTTGGGGGGCTGCTGCAAGAAGCAGCAGGTCACGTGGGTGAAGAGAACCATGCTGGCCCCGCAGGCCACGCTCCCCAGCACCACCAGCCAGATGACGCTGGTCCAGTGGTAGCTGAGACAGGCCAGCAGGCGCATGCTGTTGTGCAACAATCCGCAGGCGTTGGCTGGCAACAGCACGGCTGGCATGGTCAGCGCCCAGATCAGGATGCAGACGACCACCGAGGTGTTCCTGGGGCGGCAGCCAGAGCGGCTGCACGAAGGCAGCAGGTGAGCGAGGCAGCACTCCAGGCTGAAGGCTGCCAGCAGCCAGAGCCCCACGGCGAACCACAGGAAGGTGACCGGGAAGTGGAGCGCGTGCTCGGAGCCCATGGCCACCTGCGTGATGGAGAAGCCCACCTGGCAGCCCAGGAAGAGGAGGTCAGCCGCCGCCAGGTGCAGCAGGTAGGTGTTGAAAGGGCCCTTCCCGATGTGGAGCCCGAGGTACCACAGCAGAAGCGCGTTGCCCACCAGCCCGGCCAGGCTGATGGCGAGGCTCAGGTAGAAGACCACACTGCTGAAGGTGCTCCAGATGCTGAATATCCCGAACATCCTGGCTGGGCCCTCCGCAGCTCTGCAAAGGAGTGACCAGCTCACAGCCTAGTCTTTGGGTTGAGGGCGAGAGAGCCCCCTCCTCTGAGTTCCAGAACCTTAGCCATCTTGGCAAGTCTCCAGGCCCCCTTGCTAAACACATGTGACCTCCATCTGCCTCCTGCCCAACACCTGTCACACCCCGGAGCAGCACACCCTGCCCTCCTCCTGGCTGGGCAGCCCTTCCTGGCGAGCCCCCGACCCTTGCAGAGGTCCACCGTGTCCAGGCAAAGGGGCCACACAGGGGCCACAGGTGGAGGGACTCTGTTTTCTTTGCCCCTGGTATGGGGCCTCCTCCTCCAAAACCCAGATCACACCCACCCAAGGGACTCCGATAGTGCCCTGCTGTGACCCCAGAACCCTCCATTCTGTGCTGAGTGGTGGCTTCAGGGGGCTCAGGGGCAACACGTCTTGCCTCCCCACCTCATCCCCTGAGCTCCTGCAGGGGTGTGGCTGGAGGTTTTTCTGGTCTCTCATCAAGGACTTTGGTGATTGGTGTCACGGTGCTGGGTCCTCTGGGGGAGTGGCTAGCAGCAGGGGACACCTGCCCATGCCCCCCTCCTGATGCTCTCAGTGGGGGAGGGTCTCAAAGCAGTGCCTCCCTTTCCATTGGACCCCTGCTGCCCAGTTCTAGACTCGGAGAGATGTGCTGGGTTTCAGGACCAGGGCTCTGTGAACAGGGGCTTCCAGGGAGGGACAGCAACAGGAGAGATGGAGACAGAGAGAGAGAGAGAGAGAGAGAGAGAGAGAGAGAGAGAGAGAGAGAGAGAGAGAGAGAGAGAGAGAGAGAGAGACAGAGAGAGAGAGAGAGGGCAAGAGAGAGAGAGAAACATACAAGCGAGACAGAGAGAGAGAGAGAGAGAGAGAGAGAGAGAGAGAGAGAGAGAAATAGAAACAGAGAGAGAGATAGGGACACAGAGAGACAGAGACAGACATGGCAGAGATAGTGAGAGAACTAGAGACCCAGAGACAGAGAAGACAGCAAGACAGACATACAAATTGGCAGAGACAGGGAGACAGAGATGAGACAGAGACAGAGAGACAGGGAGACACAGAGGCAGAGAGAGAAACAGGGAGAGAGGGACATAATGATAAGGAGGCAGAGAGACAGAAATGGGGAGAGTGATTTGGGGATAGAGACAGAGACAGAAAGAGAGAGGCAGAGCGATAGATGGGGAGACAGAGACAAGGAGACAGAAATGGACAGACAGCGACAGAGAAGTCCCCGAGTGCTCTGCCTCTTTCTCTCACTTGCAGACCTGGCTGTGTCCCCCACCTGACCACCCTGCATCCCTCTGCTCACCTAGGCCTACCCTCTGCTTCCTATCACAGAGCCAAACCTTCTCGCTCACCTACCACCACCACTCAAGCATCCTTCCCGGCACTTCAAGGGGATGTTGGCTCAGCCCACCCCCCGAAGCCCAGCCGGCAGGATCAGAGTGTGAAT
Source organism: Nannospalax galili (assembly GCF_000622305.1). Classification (NCBI taxonomy): domain Eukaryota; kingdom Metazoa; phylum Chordata; class Mammalia; order Rodentia; family Spalacidae; genus Nannospalax; species Nannospalax galili. The sequence goes on along the minus strand of NW_008343206.1, from coordinate 58,410 downwards.
CTTCAGGACTTCTAAGTTAGAGACCTTGACTGGACTGTCCTGTCGTCACATTGGTTACAGGGGCAAGACCCTTCCCCCCGTGTGGGCCTCAGTTTCCCCTTGCGACCCCAAGGGAGTTAGCCCAGACTTCTCCCGTGTGGATTCTAGCTAATAGAAGCAAGAATAGTTGAGGATGGGGCTTTGGTGGGAGTAAGTTGAGCTGGGGTCTGGTGGAGAGGGTCCAAGGGTGGGACATCCTGTTCTCCAATGAGCCTGCTGGTATGGCCAACAAATTCAGAACTGTGACTTCCAAGTCCTCGCCATGGAGGCCCCCTCAACTGCCTTCGCAATAAGACCCCTCCCAGAGGACAACCTCAGAGCCACCAGCAAGCCTGAGAGCCAGGTAGAGAGCAGGTGGGTGCAGAGGGCAGGAAAGCCCTCGCTCTATGCCTGTAGGAGCAGATAGAGGGACAGGAAGGGATCTCCTCACCTGCTGGTCACCTGCTGACTGTGGCTGTTCCCAATTCTCAGTCCACGCTTGCTGTTTGGAGGCTTCTACTGGGCCCTAAATCCCCTGCTGTCCTCTGGGGCCCAGTTGGCTGGCTGGTCCAGGGCTTGGGCCAGTTCTCTAGAAGTGAGAAGGTGTGGTGCCTTTTCACAGGAATCAGGGGAATGAGCTCAAACAGAGCTGTGAGTGTGGGCGGCCCTCTTCCTCCCCCTGCTTCTCCCCCCCTCCTCCCCTCCTCCTCCTCGACCTCCTCCTTTCTTCTTTGTCTTGCTTTGTTTCTTTAATACAAGGTCTTGCTATGTGACTCAGGCTGACCTGTAACTTGTGCTCCTCCAGTCTTCACCTCTTGAATGCTGGGATTATAAATATATGCCACCATGCTTGGTTGACAATGTCCACTTACTAATATCCATATCCAGTTATGCCCTGGTTCTTGAATTTGGACATTTTAGCCCTTTGGATGGGAAGAAGAGGAGCCCTGTGGTTGGAATGCACCTAAAAATTATACTCCTCCTCCTCCTCCTCCTCCTCCTCTCCCTCCTCCTCCTCTAAGAATCCTGCAGGAGACTGCCTCTGGAATAATTCTCAGGTGCAGGGGACCAGAGACATGCAGGGTGCTATAGAATGGCTCAGTTGGTACAGTGCTTGCTGTAGAAGCAGGTAGACTTGAGTTGGGATCCTCAACATCCATGAGACTAGCTGGACGTGGTGGTGCACACTTGGAATCCCAGCACTGGGGAAGTAGAGACAGAAGATCTCTGGGGCCCACAGCCAGCCTACTCAATCTTGAGTTCCACATTCAGTGAAAGACCTTGTCTCAAAAAATAAAGTGGTGAGCTGGGTGTGGTGGTGCATGCCTAGCCCCAGCATTCAGGAGGCAGAGGCAGGCAAGTCTCTGTGAGATTGAAGCCAGCCTGGTCTACACAGGGAGTGCCAGGTCAGCTGTGGCTACAGGGAGACCCTGTCTCAAAAAAAAAAAAAAAAAAAAAAAGGGTCGGTGGTGGACTGGTGAGATGGTTCAGAGGGTAAAAGCGCTTGCCACCAAGGCTGCTAACCAGAGTTCAATCCTAGGGACCCACGTGGAAAGAGAGGACTGAGCTCTGAAAGTTATCCTCTGACCTTCACCCACATGCAGGAACATGTGTGCACACACAATAAATTAATGAAAATGTAATTCCAAGAATCTTTTGAAAGGATAGAAATGATTGAGGCATTGAGGCAGACACCCGATGTTGACCTCTAACCTTCACGTCCATGTGCACCTGCACAGACATGTATATGAACACACACACACACACACACACACACACACACACAGAAACTAGGACTGGGCAGAGTGTGACTTATTGAGGGTCTCATAAGGAGGTCCTGGGCAGCCATGATACCAAGTGATCCCTGAATTTGGTCAGAAGATGGCATCTTTATGGGTTAGGAGAAAAATGTATTTGGGCTGGAATGTCTCTGGTTTATCTTCAAATACTATCAAGAGCCAGGGTCATCCCTCCAAGTCATCCAGTCCCACACATGCTGTCGTGGCTCTGTGTGTTATGGGTTGCTGGGAAAATATGCAGGAAAACCCAACTGTGGTGACTCAGTCAGTCACGGTGGCTGTGGCTCACAGTGGCTGCCATCACGCCAAGCTGCATCCGTATATCCCACCTCATGGGATGGACCCTTATAATTCACACATAGCCCTTCCTATGGTATGCCTGAGCCCACAAGAAGTCTTAGCACTGGGTAGGTGGTGTCCTGTGAAATGACCTGCCTGGCTTTTAAGCAGTCTACAGAGGCAGAAGAGGTCTGTGCATGAATGAGACATGGAATTGATATGCAAGTTAGAGCAATACTAAGTCTCTTGACTGGGAGCCCTGGAGCTAAACCAAGGACTTGACATCTCTCCTATTGTTAGAAATGGGTCTGGGGTCCCAAGAAAATGACCACGTAATCCAAAGCATTGTGGCAAGGCAAAAAGTTTGACTTCTGCAAAAAGCCGCCCTGAATCCCACAGTGGCCCTGTTAAGATAGCCTCTCCCTTTTATACCTAACATAACAGAGCTTGGCTGCTCAACCGCACAATCTAAATCATATTGGATAATTGAATGGGGAAGGAAACACTTTGGTAAGAATCACTGAAATTTAGGAACATGGGGATCCAGCATGTAGCCAGAGTCATAAAAGTCATAAAATTGGAGTGTGTGAGGTCCTAGCACGTAGTCAGAGCAGTAAAAGTAAGGGGGTAGTTGTAGATGACAAAATTATAATGCTACAAGTTACAACTGACATGTTAAGAAACAAGTAAAGGGGCTGGAGAGACAGCTCCGCAGTTAAGAACACTGGCTGCTCTTGCAGAGGACCTGGGTTCAATTCCCAGCACCCACATGGTGGCTCACAACCATCTGTAACTCCAGTACCAGGGGATCTGGCCTCCTCTTCTGACCTCCTCAGGCATTTCACAACATGGGTGCACTTACATACATGCAAGCAAACACTCGTACACTAAGATAAACATTAATAGCTAATTTATAAAGGAACAAATATCACCAAGGTGGCTATTAGCTCTAGAACCAGGGTATTGAAGAGATAGACAAACACATAGTTTAAAAATGCTTTTCACTGGGTGGTGGTGCACACCTTTAGTCCCAGCACTTGGGAGGCAGAGGCAGGCCTGGTCTCCATAGTGAATCCAGGCCAGCTGTGGCTACTGGGAGACCCTGTCTCAAAATGACCAAAAGAAAGTTTTTCTTTCCAGAAAAGATTTCATTTCCTTTTAAAAATATTTTATTATTTTTATTTTACATGTATGAGTGTATTGCCTGCATGTATGTGAATGCACCTGTGTGTCGTGCAAAGCCCATGGAGGCAAGAAGAGGCTGTCGGACCCCCTGGAACTGGAGTTACAGACGGTTGTCAGCTGCCATGTGGGTGCTGGGAATCAAACCCAGGTCTTCTGCAAGAGCAGCCAGTGCTCTTAACTGCTGATCCCCTGAAGATTTCATTTCTTACATTTATATTATTGTATATTGGCTAAAAAAATGGTCCAGGTGATAAGCACAAGACAAACTACTAAAGCAGGATGTGATCACTAAAAGAGGTTTTTATTTATTCTATTTTAAAAATTTTCATATCATATTGTTTTCCTTTTTTTGGTCTTTTTGAGACAGGGTCTCCCTGTAGCCCCAGCTGTCCTGGAACTCACTATGTAGACCAGGTTGGCCTTGAACTCACAGAGATCCGCCTGCCTCTGCCCCACGAGTGCTGGGATTAAAGGTGTGTGCCACCACGCCCGGCCCCATACACAACATCTTAATCATCTTTATACCTCCTTCCCCATTGGTCTCCCCAAATACCCCTCCCACACACTGGATTTCATGCATTCTGTCATTTATGTTAAGCCCTATCAAGTCAAGTTAGTGTCCCTCCCTTTAAGATCAGCTCTTCCTCACCCAGCAGTAATCAGCTGCCAATAATTCTTCAGCTAAGATTGGGTCCTGCTGTCCATTTCCACAGTTCTGTGCTGGGTTTTTGTCTGCTTGAGTTTGCATGGGTCTTGTGCGTGCTGACACCACTGCTGTAGGTTTATAGGAGAAGGGTCCCAGGTGCCTGTAGGACCATTTCCCTATGGTCATGCACCTCCTCCCTGGCTCTTACAATCTTTCTGCCCTCTCTTCCGCAATGGTCCCTGAGGCCTGGGTGGGTGGAGTTTAACATAGGAGTCCTGTCCAAGGACCCACATTCTGCAAACTCTTAATCTCTATGCTTTGGCCATCTGTGACCCTTTGTGTTCATTGCCCTCTGTCGCATGAGGGAGCTTCATGATGAGAGTTGAGAGATGCCTTAGTGTTCTCTCTACCCCCATTCTACTGTGTTCCATGAGCCTTAGGTGTACAGGTTCCGTTGTAGATGTGTCACTTAGGATTGGGCATTTCCCAGACAATTAATCTCTGTGAGTGACCAGCTGTGGAACTCTGTGATAGTCTCCATCTGTTGAAAAAGAAGCTTCTTTGATGTGTGATGACTGGGATACTTGTCTGTAAATTTAAGGATCCATATTTTGCACATAGTAAGAAATTTCATTTGTCTAGGGATGTGACAGCCTTGGGGTTTTCTCTAAGATCTATGGCCTCTCCATCCATTTGCATTCGGCCATGTTTACAGTACCACACATGAGTTTCTTCCCATTGAATGGGGTTTAAGTCCAGTTAGGTAACTATCGATCACCCGCAAGATAAAAGTGCCATTACTATACCAATGTCGTTTGCTGTGCTGGTCATTGATGTGGTTATTAGGCCTTGAATCATTAACTGATGCTCTCCCTTACCAGCTTGCTTGGTGCTCTCCAAAGTCATGAGAGCTGTCTTCAGGGGAGGTGGCTTCCAGGTCAGTTCCAGCTCCACTGCTCCAAGACCTATGTCTGAAGTATGTCCTGTCTTCAGCAGTAGGGCTTACCTTCAAGTTCTGGGAGGCCATCAAGGACTGTGGCAACAGCCTGTGTAATTTTGCGAGTCTCTTGGACCACCCTGGCCAACAACTCAAAGGAAGTTTTCTCCTTCTGGCACTGTTTCTTGTTATGTAGCCTTCAGCTGTACACAGGGACTTACATAGAGAAATTGTATGTGTAATTTTTCAGTAGGTGTTTGGGCTAATGTGTTTCCCTCTTGTTTTTCACACAACTAGGCATTATTTATCTCTCTCAAAAAGGTGTTTTTTATTTTTATTTTTATTTTTGGTTTTTTGAGACAGGATCTCCCTTTAGCCCCACTTGGCCTGGAAATCACTATGTAAACTCACAGAGCTCCACCTGCCTCTGCATCCCCAGTGCTGGGATTATAGGGGTGCACCACCATACCTGGCTGTTTATTTTTATTTTATGTGTATGAATGTTTTGCCTGCATGTAAGCGCACCACATGCGTGAAATGCCCACGGAGGCCAGGCGAGGGCATCAGGTCCTTGATACTGGAGTTACAAGTGGTTGTCAGCTGCCAAGTGGGTGCTGAGAACTGAATCTTAGTTCTTTGCAGGAGCAGCCAGTGCTCTCAACTGTTACACCACCTCTCCAGCCTACAGGATACAATCTTGAAGACGTGATCTTGAGTACACACTTTGATCTTAGACAACCGTTAGCCTATGAGTCTGTTCAGGATTCACAGCCTCTGAGAGTCGACAGGCCCCAGGCTGGGAAGAGAAAACTGGAGGCGGAGGAAACAGATCGTGGTTGACTCTGGAAGCCTCTGTTTTGCAGTGCAATGGTAAAGCTCCTTTGAAAGAAAATAAAGGATATTCTCTATTCCCCATACTATGAAGGTGTGTGAATGGTCAGGTATAGAGAAAACTGGAGGCGGAGGAAACAGATCGTGGTTGACTCTGGAAGCCTCTATTTTGCAGTGCAATGGTAAACCTCCTTTGAAAGAAAATAAAGGACATTCTCTATTCCCCATACTATGAAGGTGTGTGAATGGTCGGGTACGTATGCAATTCTGCCCTAATTGCACATGGCCTCGGGGGCTCGGGAGGAATTAGAGTGTATTGACTGAGGATGTTGGTGGGGGATGGGGGGGTGTCTTTCCACACAACCGTCCAGTCACAGTCATGATCCATGCTGGGAGCACACCTTTGAGTGGGATGGCTTTGGGGTCACCCATGTTCCTGTCTGTGACCCCTCACCCGTGATCTGTAACCCTAATACACTCATTGGTTCCCCAGGGGGAGCTGAACTCTGCTGTGTCATCCAGATTTGGGAGCGGATGGTAGATGTTGCCTTGTCCCCCACAAGAAGGAAACTCTTGACAGCCCCAAATCTCTAGGAGTCTTCCGCTGTTCGGTGGTTAATGGCTTTGGCCTTGAGGTTGAACTTCATGTGGCTTGTCCCTGGCCTCTTGGGAGGTCTGGGGCTGGGACTCTTCAGGGTGCTTGTCCTGGTAGGTGGGTCGTGCTGACATCAGTCTTGAATTGCACATGGCCTCGGGGGCTCGGGAGGAATTAGAGTGTATTGACTGAGGATGCTGGTGGGGGATGGGGGGTGTCTTTCCACATAACCGTCCAGTCACAGTCATCATCCATGCTGGGAGCACACCTTTGAGTGGGATGGCTTTGGGGTCACCCATGTTCCTGTCTGTGACCCCTCACCCGTGATCTGTAACCCTAATACACTCATTGGTTCCCCAGGGGGAGCTGAACTCTGCTGTGTCATCCAGATTTGGGAGCGGATGGTAGATGTTGCCTTGTCCCCCACAAGAAGGAAACTCTTGACAGCCCCAAATCTCTAGGAGTCTTCCGCTGTTCGGTGGTTAATGGCTTTGGCCTTGAGGTTGAACTTCATGTGGCTTGTCCCTGGAGGTCTGGGGCTGGGACTCTTCAGGGTGCTTGTCCTGGTAGGTGGGTCGTGCTGACATCAGTCTTGTGTCTAGAGCTTTGCTGCTGTGGAACCTCTGGTGTACGCTTACCAAGAACTTTTCAACTCTGTCCTTGGAGAGGGCGTCCAACCAAGACATCTAGAAAGGAGCCATCCACATCCCCAGTATGCAGAGAGCCATGCCCATTGCGGGAAATACCGCTTCACAGGCGGCCTCCAGGGGGGATGGCAGAGCCAATGGGAGTGCAGAGCTGCAGGACCAGGATGACTCTGCACGATGACACCTGGGGACAGAGTGTCTGTCAGACCACAGGGTGGTGACAGCTGGGCAGAAGAAGGACAGGAGTGGCCTGCCAGACCAGGAGGCCACTGCAGAGCCCTGTCACCAGAGCATGTGTGTGTGTGTGTGTGTGTGTGTGTGTGTGTGTGTACATATACATGTATGCTTGTGGAAGCCAGAGGTGGATATTGGATGTCTTCCTCAATCACTTTCCACCTTATTTTGGAGACAGATCACTTACTGAATCTGGAGCTCACTGTTTAGACTGTCTGACTAGTCCTTCCTCACCCCCAACCTCACCCCCCCCCCCCCCCCCGCCACCAGGGAGCATCCCCAGGGCTCGGGTCACTACTGTGTTCCACTGTACTCTACTTTTTCACACAAGTGCTGGGGATTCAAACTCAGGTCTTCATGCTTGTGCACTTTACCCACTGAGCTGTCCCCTAAGCATCCCTCTTTCTTTTACTTGTTTATTTGTTATTGGTTTCTTTTAGACAGGGTTTCCTGTAGCCTAGACTGGCTGGGATTATCAGCATGCCTGACTCTTTCTTATTCTTTTAAAAAATATTTTATTTATTATTTTAATTTTATGTGTATGAGTATATTGCCTGCATGTATGTCCCTGGAACTGGAGTTACAGACAGTTGTTAGCTGCCATGTGGGTGCTGGGATTCAAACCCAGGTCTTCTACAAGAACAGTCAGTGTTCTTAACAGCTGCACTCGCTCTCCAGCCCCTAGCTAAGACTTTTTAAAATCTTGTTTATTTATTTTTGATACTGGGGGTTCAAATCGAGGGACTAATTTATGCTAAACTAGTGTTCTAGTGGTAAGTTGAATCCCCAGCCCTGGGACAAGACTGCTCATCCAAATTCAGCCCTCCTCTGGATAACCCAGCATGCCAAAACTGTGGAAGATACATTTCCCAAGTAGTGAAAATTTTTTCTCCAGTTATCTGAAAGTCAAACTACTGTCAACTTTACTGTGGCCCCAAACAGAAATAGCAATAATAGCAATCGTTAATCGTGACCCAAGCACTGCCTATGCTCCTGGCTTTGAAGTAACTTTTATATGTTGATGCACTAAATTTAAAACTTGGAGTAGGTGCCATTATTTCCCTGTCTCACAGAGAAGGAAACAGGCATAGAAATGCTAAGTGTCTGCCTGGCAGTAACTAAGAACTGTCAGAGGCAGGATCCAAACACAGGCCACTGGATGTAGATTCTACCAGTACAACCGCTTCTTTTTTTTAACTATTTTATGTGTATGAAGAATTTTGCTTGGGTGTATGTGAATGCACCCATATCATGCAAAACCCATAGAGTCCAGAAGAGGGTATCAGATCCCCTGGAACTGGAGTTTCTGGTGGTTGTTAGTCGCCATGTGGGTGCTGGGAATCAAACCCAGGTTCTCTGCAAGACCAGCCAGTGCTCTTAACTGCTGAGCATCTCTCCAGCCCCTGTTTTCTATATGTTTATTTGTCTGTCTATTCTGTCAAGCTTTGTGCCACATGGCACCTGTCCTGGCCACATCAACCATAGCCTTACCCACATCATACATCAGGCAGCATACGTCAGGCAGGGGAAGAGAAAGGACCTTAGGGGAATTTCCTCCTGTCTTGTTTTTAGTTCCATCTGTGAGAGCCTTGTCAACTCCTCAAGACACCTGAGTTCAAGTGACTTGTCACATGCATAATTCCAAAGAGCACCCTGGGCTTCCGTGGAACCTTCCCGCGGGATCTCTGGCCTGGCAGATGCTGGCCTTTGGTCATGGTGCTCTCAAGGCCCTGATGGTCGGTCTTAAGGCACGGTTTCCTAAGATCCCACGGGTAGGCGTATTAGCCATGTCCATCCTACTGACATGGTGTCACCATGAAGTTGACGCTTAAGAACCCTGTAATTGAGTCACAAATGCAAAACAAATCTCAGAATTTTTTAAGGAAGTTCACAACTTTGTGTGGGGCGGCAATTTTGTAGCCATCCCCAGTTGTGTGAGACTCTTAAGCCACAGGTTGGAAACACCTGAATGCATTTTGAGTGGTAACTTTATGAAGAGAAGTGTGTCCCTGAATCTCACCATCTGGGCTGCCAGCCTCTCACAGGTTAAAGGCCTGCATCCAGCCTTTCCACAGCACTGCACTTCTGAGCAGCCATGGTTATGGGGAGCACGCACCCCACCCCGGCTTCATACTGAGTAACCATGGAGGGAAGAGCAAGGTTTGCAGGCAGGTACCCCTCTCTGTGGCTTCAATCTCAGGCTTTCCTGGATACACTCTTCCCAGAGGGGTCCAGTTCTTTGCATCCCATTCTGTTTGGGAGATAAGAGCTTGCACCTACCCTATCTTCTGCCCTTCCCCTCCAAGGCTGCAAGCTCAGGTGGTTAACGCAGTGCTTCAGCTCCCCCTTTCTGAGCCAGGCTGGAGGCTAAGAGAAGTTAGACAGATACCATTCTGTTTTCCCTCCTGTCTGTAGCCAGCTGGGCACCGATGGCCAGCCAAGCTGCCCACAGCAATGGCCACCCCACCGCGAGAGGGCTTCGAACCTTCCTTAGTGCCATGGGGTGAGTGGCATTCAGCCAATCGCTGCATTGCACCTGGCTATCTCAGGGTATCGGTGTGAATGCAGCAGGTTGCAAACATTTAGCATGTGGCCTCCACACCTGGAGTTAGAGGGCCGACTAGGGACTTCGCCCTCAAAGCCCCTTCCTTTACTGCTTCCTCAGGCTCCTCACTGGTTCTCCAACTCTTAGGGAACAGTCCAGTCCTGGTGTCTGAGGACGCCCCCGGGAGCTGTGAGTCCTAGTGTCTGAGGACCACCCCGGGAGCTGTGAGTCCTGGTGTCTGAGGACCACCCCGGGAGCTGTGAGTCCTGGTGTCTGAGGCCCCCCCCCCCAGCTGTGAGTCCTGGTGTCTGAGGACCCCCCTGGGAGCTGTAGTCCCCAGAAAGAGGAATGAGCACTATGAGCACTATACAGTGTGCAGCTGAATGGAAGAGTTCAGAGACCTGAGACCTGCAAGCACCCCAACAGTCAGATCCCCACAATTTGGGTAGAAAGAGGGGCCCTCAGCAAGGGCTGGACCACACTTCATGGCTGTTGCACTGATGTGGGAGGCTCCTGGCGTCCTCGGGGCACTGCAATTGCAGGCTCAGGCCTGGAAGTGGCTGCTGGCCTGCCCCTTTCAGGCTGTGTGGCTTTGAAGAGTGGCCAAACCTCTGTGTGTTTCAACTTCCCCATCTCACCGGACTGATCAAATGGACAGCTGGGTCCTCAGAGTACTTGGCTTTCAAATGCAAACTGCATGGCCTGGGCCTTGGAGGCCCTGTCACATACTCCCAGTGCAGGAGCCTCCAGACCTTGGGTTCCCTGGCCACATCAGCTTGGATATGATGTCAGTTCGGGGATACCGCTCTTGTCTCTGGCCAAAGCACACAGCAAACATTGAGACGCCAGATGCCTTCAGGTTATTCTGGGACTCAGAACCTGCAACCTTGAGTTCCCACCTCAGTGTCTCAGAGTGAGTCAGGGAGCAGAAGACGGGAGAGGGATCACTGGCGAGAAATGGCGTTTTGATCTTTATGGGAAAGGATGGGTCAGATGGTGTAATCTCGGGATCACGGGTGCGGGGGTTGCTCCTGACTGACTGGCACCTGCCCTGGAGTGGGGTCGGGGGGGGGTGGGTCAGATGGTGTAATCTCGGGATCACGGGTGCGGGGGTTGCTCCTGACTGGCACCTGCCCTGGAGTGGGGTCGGGGGGGGCACTGAGGGTCAGGGTGGTTACAGGAGTAGAGTGTGGTCCAGGCTCTGCTTCGGCCGCTGTACTTAGAACCCCGAACCAGTGCTTGACAGTCTGGAATCAGCCTGCCCTGGGACTGGTGTCCCTCAGGGTCAGAGAGACCCCAGGTGCCAAGGCAGATTGGAAACAGGACAGGATCAGGGACTTGCTGAGCTGCTGAGGTGGAGTGGTAGCTGTGCTCAGTTCTTCCAGGGTTCTCCCTCCTCTTCGGGACCTGGGGTCTCCCAGGGCATGCTACAGGTGCCCCACTTCCCACCACCAGGGGCATAATCCCCTGGGCTGTGGTTCCTGTTTGGCCCTCTCTTTTATCTCTGAAGATTGAGTAATCGCGCACCACTTGTGTCATCCGTAGCCCTGTGCAGAGTAGACTCTGAACCTAGGGATATCGTGAATGGGCCCTGAAAGTTAACAAAAGCTCAGTCATTAAGAGAAGCAGGCCTAGGATGCCTTAGTGACCTCACACTTGGTGTTATGTGAAGCACAAGGGCTCAGTGGGACCCCAGGGGCTCCCATGGCCTCTCTGGAGCTGTCCCTGTAGATACCACAGGCAGGACACTGGGACCATGGGTCAAAGCAGCAAAATGCTAGGCTCTAAAAGACATAATCCTGGAGCAAGAGGCCAAGGCCTTTCCTAACCTCTGAAATGGAGAGCTGGGGGAGGTGTGAGAGAATAGTGAGTGAGGCACGGATCAGAGTGGAGTGGGCAGTGGGTGGAGTGGGCAGTGGGGAACACTGTCCCAGGCCACTGGCTGCCAGGCTACTGTTCCTGCTCAGTCTGTGTCCCTGTCAACACAGGCTGGGTTGCACAGGGCTCCCTGTGGGCCCTGGGAGGGGCCAGGCTTACAGCGGCTCCTAGGAATGTCTGCCTGCCTCAGTGTTGATGTCACAGTGATTTCTTGTTCCTGGAAACTCTGTCATCAGAGCAGCCCCCAGGGCCCCAGGTCCTGAGGCAGACACGCCATGGTGGACACTGGCTTGACCCTCAGGCTGCATCCTTCTGGAACCTGAGCCTCCCTAGATCTAGTTTTGCCTGGATGCCCAGGAAGGGGCAACTTGGAGCAGTTGGTCTTACAGTCACATGTGTGGTGGGGGTGTTGAAGATGGCTAGAAGTCCCTTGGTGGGACTTTCTTGCTCTGGAGGCAGAAGGGGGATGTGGTCAGGATGGGGCCTGACTGGGAGGACAGGAAGGTCTTCTTGGACCACAGGAAGGGAACTGAGCAGACAGACCTGGAGAAGGCTGAAATTTGGGGACCCCTCAGGAAGATTTCTTCTGCTCCAGAAAGTCCAAAAAGGAGAAATTTTGAGGTGTTCCAAACCTCTGTCTGGGAGGAAGGCCCCTATCTGTACCCCAGAATGGCTAAGGGTCTGAGTAGGTGAGAGGCTATGACCCAGCTAGCCCTGGTCCAGCAAGGTAGTAAAGGATGTGGTAGAGGGTACTGGACATGTCTTATGTCTTCTGGCATTACTGTACAGGCTCTGGGCTCATGCACTGTTGGGTGGATATTGGTGAGGCTGGTTAATGCCATCTCCCTGGTCATTTCTAGTCTGGGAAAAATGGGTATCCAGAGGCTGAAGATCGGACTTGTGGACTTGTGCGCTTTCCTGACCTCATTTCCCCAAGCCGAGGAACTGAAGCTGAGAATCTTATCCTGGAGGCGGACAGACGGCCACACTGGCTCCTAAGCCACATGAGGAGGAGGGAAGGCCCTCATGGGGGCTGGGAAAGACTCCTCAGAGACTCACTAGTTCCCCACCCCAGGCTCCAGCCCCCTAGAATTACTGCTTATAGACCAGCCACAGATGTCTGAGAATTTAAGGCAAAGGCACCATGCCACTGGGGTGCAGCCCAGAACAACCTGAGTGGTGTGAGCCCAGGATGTCATGCAGGGGCTTGTGATCTCATACTCAGGGACAAGTTTAATCATGCCAGGGACCAAATGTTCTGCCATCTGGGGGCCTGGTCCAAGTCAGAATTAAGCTGTAATGGCTGTTAAAGGAGACCCCAGTGGTCTATATTAAGCTTCATACGGTGGACATGGGCCTGGACTGTCAGTAATATAATAAAATCCTCTCGGAACTTACTGTCATGCCTCAGAGCACTGTACATGTGTAACTCAATCAACTCAATTCAATGAGGAAGCAGAGGTGTGTGGGCTGGGTCAGTACAGTGACACATTGGGTGGTGGTGAGCGGACTCGGGCCAGGTTGGTGGGTTCCCAAGCCCTGGCTCCCAGACACCTATGCCTGGATGGGCAGTCCCCTGTTCATCGTTCATCTCTGCATCCTGCATGGCCAGATCAGCATCAGGAAACTCAGCCACCTGTGGTAGGATGCAGACAGGCTCCTCCCTTGGAGGGACCCTGCTGGGTAGGACCTGCGCCTTGTGCCAGGAGCTGTCCAGGTGCTGAATCCCTCGATTCTGTCCTGCAGGTGGGTGTAAGTAGGGCCAAGAGGGGCCTCCCTGCCCCTGCCCACACAGAGTCTGACCTTGAGACTCAGATCCAGTGGACACCAGCTTTCCTGAAGCTCTGGGTGAGGTTTACATCACCTGGTGTTCTCTCTCTCTCTCTCTCCCTCTCTCTCTCTCTCTCTCTCTCTCTCTCTCTCTCTCTCTCTCTCGGTCTTCCCCCCAATCCCATCCCTCTCTGGTTTTAAGACAGGGTCTTATATAGCTTAGACTGACCTTGAACTGTTTATTTTATTTTTACGTTATTTTATGTGAATTTGTGTTTTACCTACATGTATGTGTGCTACATGCATGCAGTAACTGTGGGGGTCAGAATAGGATGACAGATCCCCTGGAATTGGAGCTAGGGGCGATTGTGAGTTAGCGTGTGGGTGCTGGGAACCAAGCCCAGGTCCTTTGCAAGAGCAGCCAGTGCTCTTAACCACGGAGCGTCTCTCCAGCCCCTGACCTTGGGCTCTTGGTCCTCCTCCCTCCACCTCCCAAGTGATGGCTGGCACCACCATGCCTAGCTCTGGGCCAGTTCTCCACATCAGTCTCATGGACTTCCAGAAGCCACTGCTGTGTCCCCGTGTGTCCTCCTCTGCAAGGACAGAGTAGCTTGAAGGAGTCTCCAGTCACAAGGAGCCTTGTTCTGAGGGGTCCCCATGCTTGGGACGCCCTGTTTTCCTGCTTGAACTGACAACAGTGGAACATACTGATGATGAGTGGACAGTGTAGGCATGAGCTCTGGGCAGCACAGGGGCTGGTAACACTTGAAAAGACCATTTTCAGCGGAGCCCAGATTCACCAGCCTGTGGTCAGGAGGTGCTCCAGGGGCTGTGACTGCAGTGTCCTGATACATAGATTCCTAGCAGGTCTCACCTGGCTTCTGTCAGGGTTCCATGGGCTGCTTGGCCCTGGCCCCTTGGTCCTGGGAACAGTTCTGTTCCTCCTTCACTCCCTCCCTCTCCTCTCTGTCTCTTTCTTTTTGCGGTGCTGGGTATTGAATCTAGGGCTTTGCCCATGCTACAAAGGCACTCTACCATGGAGCTATATCCCTGGCTTTTCCATTTTTTTGAGGCAGGGTCTCACTAAGCTACTGTTCTTGTTTGCTGTCTGTTGCTGTGATCAACACCGTGACCAAAGCAAGCTGGGCAGGAAAGGGTTTATTTCATCTTATAAGTCACAGTCCATCAGTGAGGGAAGACAGGGCAGGAACTCAAGGCAGGAACCTGGAGCAGAAACCACGGAGGAACACTGCTCACTGGCCTGTTCCCAGACTCACGTTCAGGTGCCTTAGACAGCCGAGGCCCACCTGCCAGGGATGACACACCTCACAGTGGACTGGGCCTTCCTACACCAAATAGAAATCAAGGAAATGACCCACAGAAGCACCCAGAGGCCAGCCTGATACAATTTTCCATTTACGGTTCCCTCTTCCTAGGTTTGTCAAGTTGACCACCAAGATGAGCCGTCACAATTTCCCAGGCAGGTCTTGATTTTGCAATCCTCTTGCCTCAGTCTCCCAAGTGGCTGAGATGACAGGCCTGTCCCAGCTCTGCTCTTGATGCCTGACAGCAGCCAGCTGGGCCTGCTCTCTGGCTGTGCTACGGAGTCAGGAGGATGTTGTCCACTGTGGTTCAGCCATCGAGAGCCCCTGAGCCACTCAAGCCTCACATCTAGTTGAGCCTCTAATATCCTCACCATTTTAGCCTGCACTAAAGAGAGGGATTGTCCACTGTGGTTCAGCCATCGAGAGCCCCTGAGCCACTCAAGCCTCACACCTAGTTGAGCCTCTAATATCCTCACCATTTTAGCCTGCACTAAAGAGAGGGGTATGGATAGCTGAAGAAGGTCACCCCACATTCTACAGCTAGGAGAATGCTGATGGGCGGGGGGAGACAGTTACCTGCCCCTGATCAGTGACTGACCCACCTCATTTCTGAGGGCACTGTAACCATGGGGAGGGGCCTTGGCAGTGGCTGTCATGACATCATGTGCCTGGGGAAGGTTCTCCCTAAGATGCACATTCCCTGGCTTCCTTCACAGAGATGTAGCTCTCTGCCTGACCTTCCCAGCATCCTTGCAGGGAACATGTGACTAGGTCCTCAACAAAGACCTCCCTCCAGGGTCTCACTGATCCAGCTCTGATCCCAACCCTTCCTAACCACAGGCTCCCCCAGGTTCCGTGGGCCAGAGCTGCAGTTGTGAGGCACAGGGCTTAGACGGTCATGTCCACGAGGCCTCCCTGGGAAGCCTCTCTCACAGCCCCCAGCTCGCCCTCATCCCCCAGCGCCCGCTGGAGCACCAGCCGGAAGGGCTCCTGCAGCCTCTGGCCGGGGGTGCTGCCCAGGCAGAAGTAGATAGCCGGCTTGGCCGCACTGTGCACGCCGGCCATGAAGAAACTGAAATGGTAAAAATAGCGGGGGATGTGCCAGTGCAAGCTCTTAGAC
This sequence comes from Nannospalax galili, assembly GCF_000622305.1. Classification (NCBI taxonomy): domain Eukaryota; kingdom Metazoa; phylum Chordata; class Mammalia; order Rodentia; family Spalacidae; genus Nannospalax; species Nannospalax galili. Next base: position 42,601 of record NW_008343206.1, on the reverse strand, counting down.
AGCCAGAAGATGCCGAAGGGCAAGCCACAGAAGAGGAAGAGGAGGACGGCCAGCAGGACCAGGGCAGGGAAACCCCGGGGTTGGGGCCTCTGCGGGCTGCGTTCCACTCGCAGCAGCAGCAGCAGGCTGGTCACACACATGACACAGCACAGGGCGGCCAGCAGGGCCGCCACCACCAGCCACAGCGTCCTGCACAGGCGGTGGCTGGGTGCTCCGAAGAACTGGGTGCAGGCGCCGCTGAGCAGCAGCTCCAGCAGCAAGCAGAGCACCCAGGTGAGCGCACACACGCAGGTGGTCAGGTAGCGCGGCCGGCTGCACAGGTACCACGCGGGGAAGAGGGTGGCCAGGCATTGCTCCGTGCTGATGGCCGCTAGGAGGCTGAGGCCCACGATGTAGCAGAAGAAACGCAGCATGGCCAGGCTGACGTGGACGAACTCGGGGAAGTTCAGTTGGTCGTGCAGCAGGTCAGGGATGACGGCCACCATGTGGCAGCTGAGGAAGATGAGGTCAGCGCAGGCCACGTCCAGGAGGTAGATGGAGAAGGGGTTCCTGTAGACATTCTGGCTGAGTAGCCAGAGGACTACTGCGTTGCCCAGCAACCCACCCAGGCTGAGGAGCTCAGTGAGTGACAGGATGGTCAGGTCGAACGCCATGTCCTCCTGGGACACTGAATGTTGTCTGTTGTCTCTCAGTTCCATCGTGGGCCAAGAGTGAGGGCAGATCCTGTGGGCTGCCGGGGAGCTGCACTTTCTCACTTCTGACAGCCCTGTGGACACAATGACACCAGCTCAGGGTCCTGTGCCTCACCCTGCCCACTTTGGAGGACAAGGGTAACCAGGGGTCGGCATGTGAAAGCGATAGAGACTCATTGAATGAGGTGCCCACCTCCCGTTTCTGCCCCATTATCTGACCTAACCTTCTCTCCCTGTCTAAGGCTGGGTAGAAACATTCCCACCAGAGTCTCTCTGAGTCCAATCCCAGAGGGCTGCTAAGGCTGGGGGCCTGCTAAGGCTGGGGGGCTGCTAATGGTGTCTGTTCAGTGCCAGCAGGGCTGGGACACAAGAAGGGAGGAGACCCTAGTAGCCCTGCTTTATTTAGCAGGGTCTCCCTGTAGCCTCAACTGGCTTCTGGCTTGGAACTATGTAGCCCATGCTGGCCTTGGAGATCTGCCTGCCTTTGTCTTTGGAGTGCTAGGATTTTTAATCCTCTGGATTAAAGAATCCTCTGGCCCCTCCTTTTTCTTTCTTTCTTTCTTTCTTTTTTTTTTTTTTTTTAAAGATTTTAATTTTTATGTGTTTGTAAGTTTGCCACATGCATGCCTGGTGCCCATGGAGGCCAGAAGAAGACGTCAGATCCCCTGGACCTGGAGTTCAGATGGGTGTTATCTGCTATGTATGTGCTGGGAACCAAACCCAGGTCCTCTGTGCTTAACTGCTGGGCCATCTCTCTGGCACCCACCTCTGACACCCATGGCTCCCTTTGAGCATCAAAATAGTCTGCTTTAAAGACCAAGACAGAACTTGAGTATAGAGATTAGAGGATATGCAGACGTCCCCTGTGTTTGTCATCAGCATAAGCCTTCCAGGCTTTTCTGGAACATTCCATCACTGTATTGGTAGTGGGATCTGGAGCCTCCAGCCTAATTCCTTGCAGGCAAAGTAGGCAAAAGACTCCTCCCTCTCCACTTCCCTGTGTGGTAACAGCATTCCAGCCCTCTAGGGACTTTGGAGGCCCATCCTTCTCACATGTCACTCACCTGTCCCTATGCCTCCCTGGAGGCAAAGAGGATCTGTCTGAAGGTGATGGTGGCTGGATCTCACCCCCTGCCTGCCTGGCCTGAGGAAGTGGTTCACTGGGGCCTTCATGCTGGGGGGTGGGGCCTCCAGAGGCATCAGAGCCCTGACCTAACCTGACCTGCAGCTGTACCACGAAGCCAGCTGGCCACCAGACCTCACTGGAGACCCCAGATCTCAGCAAGAGGCTGGCTGTCACCTGATGCCATCCCACTAGCATGGTCCCCTGTCTCCTCCTTCCACCTGTGGCTGTCTGTCCCCTCCCTCCACCTGTAGTTGTCTGTCCCCTCCCCCCACCTGTGGTCATCTGTCCCCATCAGAGCCCTCAGCTCTCTCATGCTTTGGAGAGATGGAACAAGGCCTTCTGGTCTCCCCAGAGGCTGCTGTTGTCTTCCCCCTGCCTCTGGCTGGTCCTCTGGCTTCTGGGGTGGGGTGGGGTGGATAGTGTTAAGCCTTGGGTGGAGATGAAGGGTCCCACTTCTGGCTGTGCTCCATCTCAGCTCCTGAGGTCTGAGGTCTGCTTGAGTGGCAGTGGGCAGAGGTGTGGTGAGTTGAGTCTAGGTACTGATGCTGGGCTCTCTTAGTACTGTCTTCCCATGTGGTCCTGGGATCACACTCGACAGGAGACTGAGTGGGGCTCTGGGCACCCTGATGTCACAGGTGGGATGGGCCAAAGCTTCTAGGAAGCTTGGGCCAGTTGCCACAGCCATGGGGGTCGGGAGGTGGGGAGAACAGCTAAAGATGAGTCTACTGACAGGACACCCCTCCCAGTTACTCAGTCCTGTTCATTTGCAGATGCACTGAGCTGCTCCCAGGATGCAGGGAGGCTCTGAGGCTCCCACATGCAGCTCTGCAACCCCCTTTTCTCTTCCCTCCCCTCCTCTTCCCTCCCCTCCCCTCCTTTCCTGGGAACGCTTCCTCTATCGCCTCTGCACCTGAAAGGCCCTGTGTACCAAAAGCCCCACTGCCAGCTAGGGACAGGAGGTGGGGCAGACACAGTCCCACACGCCCCAGGGAAAACCTGGAGCAGAATCGGGGAGAGAGGGGAGGGGGAGGGGGAAGGAGGAGGCAAATGGCCAGAACCGGAGAACAACTCGGGGGTGGAGGGTCAGTGATGTGCCGGTGAGGCTGAGTCAGGCCTGGCTGGTGTCTCTCTCCCACTAGGGCCCTGTGTTGGGGTTGTGTGTAGGACTACCTGCCCAGCCTGTGGTTGGGAGGGGCTCGGGGGTTCCACGGTTGCTGCGGAAGAGCTGGGTGGTCCGTGAGGGGGGAGGGAAGGAGGAGAATGAAGGAGAGCTGGGAAGTCGGCTCAGCAATCTCCCACCACCCAGAAACTCAGAAGGGCTGGAAGGGGGCATAGATGTGGTCAGCCATCTGCAGAGACTGGCTTTGGGCACACCCAGCCCTGGTTTTACTCCTGCCAGGGGTAGTGAGGATTGAGGACCAGTGCCTAGGCTGTCTCCTTGAACAGCGCCCATCCCCCTCCTCCTCACAGGATACAATGCGGGGGAGCTGTTAAGTGGTGGGACTGGAGACTCAGGGGGTGGGGTGGGGGTGTGTCATTCAATTAAGCTGGTCTTCTAGAGCCGGTTCAGCCCAAGCCTGAGAGTGGAGGATGGGCCAGGGGCAGTCTAGGAAGCTGCCCCTCCCCCACCTGGCCACCCAGAAGGACACCAAGCTCCGGGATTGTCCCAGAGCCCCACCCTGACCAGTAACCCCCCATTACTCACCGTTCTGGTCATGTCTGCTCCTCCCTGGGACTCAGTGGAGCTGTCTTGGCCAGACCGAGGCTCCAGCCGCTGCTGCCAGAGCCGCGGGCACTGCGACTCAGCGTCAGCAGGCTCATCCGTGTCACATGGTGTAGGCTGGGATGGGGCTGGTCAGGAAGGAGCCTCTGGGGACCTTGTTCCTCTGCTGGGCTCTGCCCCTGCCCAGGTGTGGGCAGCAAGAGAAAGCTGGCTCCCTCCCTACAGCCTTCCTGGCAGGCCTGGCACTCAGAGGAAGTCAGGATAGCCCAGGGGAGCACGGCTAAGCAGTGGCCCGCCCAGCAGTGACCTCACAGGCACTCTGGTCTAGACAGAGACCCCCACCCACCCACCCAGGAGCCTTTTAGGCACCACTTCTCTCCACTGATGACACAGAAGAGCCACCATGTGCCAGGCCATCAGAGACACAACAAAAGCATGCGTATTTCTGTAGAGTGTGGCCGCTGCCAGCCTGGAACTCCAGGCAGCAGGACCTTGGGAGCCCGGACTGCGGCAGAGGCCAGGAGGCAGAGGCCAGGAGGACGGCTGGTGTCAAGGAACTATGGTACAGTCTTTAGTACAGAAGGGGCCAGAGACTCCTCACAGGGAGGAGTGCACAAGAATTCGGGGCTCTTGGCCTGCCCGAAGGGAGAAATCCTCTTAAAACTGCAGCCGCTGGTGTTCAGTGCTCAGGCAGGTGGCTGTGGTATGTGTGAGAAACAATACACGTGTGTTCTGGAAATCATGGTGTCTCCTGACTGCTGGCATCTGATTCCCACTGGTGCCACCTGTCAGGATGTGTTCTCCAGGCTTCCCACTCTGTCTTACCTGGCCCTGGCAAGCTGCACCTTCTACAAAGCACCTCCAGTTTTGCTGGCCTTTCCCTGGGAGGCCGTGCCAGCAGGGGGCACCAGAGGGGTGCAGGGCAAAAGTGGACAAGGGTCCTAGCCCTCCAGGGTTTCTGCGTTATGTGTTTTGTTTCTTCAATTGCAACAAGGTCTCATTTAGTCCAGGGTCCTAGTCTGCTTCTCGTTGTGACGAAACACCACGAAGCCAGCATAGGGAGGAAAGGGTTTAGATCACTTTATAGCTTACAGACCATCATGGAAGTGTTAAGGTTCAGATAGCCCCACCCCCTCACCAACAGGGTCTCATGGACTTCTCAAGCTCCTGAGAAAAGGGAACCGAGCTGATAAGCACCCTGGTCTTTGAAGTCTAGAGAAGCAGACTTTTCTCCACTGTTTGGCCAACACAGCAGGCTTCCCCTTTGATCTCTAAAGAGGACAGGTTTTAACAGTCCCGCTCTCCCACTCCCCGCCCAACTTTAAAAAAAATAAATACATCTTCCCGCCTTCTGCAGGAAGCAGAAGCCTCCCTTTTTAAAGACCCCAGCTCAAGACCCAGGCAGACATTTTCCCTGCTCTGAAGGGAATCTATCCCATGTGTTCCTTTGCTAATAAACTCTGCTTGCTCCTAATCAACCCTATTGTCATAGGGCTACTTTTTATCTAACAGGAAGGACATCAGGGCGGGAGCTCAAGGCAGGAACTGAAGCAGAGACCATGGAGGAATGATGTTTACTGACTTACTTGCTTCCCCTGACTTGCTCAATTACTTTTTTTTTTTTTTTCTGAGACAGGGTCTCCCGGTAGCCCCAACTGGCCTGGAACTCACTGTGTAGACTAGGCTGGCCTCAAACTCAAAGACATCTGCCTGCCTCTGCCTCCCACGTGCTGGGATTAAAGGCGGGTGCCACCACACCCAGCTCAGCTCCCTTTCTTACACAGCCCAAGTCCACACCTGCCTAGGGATGGTGCTGCCTAGTGCACTGGGCCCTCCTCCCTCACTCAGCAATCAAGAAGATGCCCCACGAACATGGCCGCGGGCCAGCCTGATGGAGGAAGCTCCTCAGGGGCTCCCTCTCCACCTTTGGGGTTCTTTGGTGACACGTGGTTCCTGCCTCTGACCATCCGTGCTGGTACAGTAACTGCCCCTCATCCCACACAAACATGGTAATGTGGCAGAGTCTGTGTTGTTGCCTCTGACCCGAGTGACGGGTTCTTGGCAGTGGTTAATGAGGAATGCTGGCGGTCCAGAGCGTCTGCGGCCTCGTGGTTAAAGTTGTGTGTCACTTCCTGGGGTGTATTAGTCCCTTTTCTGTTGCTGTGATAGAAACACTGACCAAAGCAATTTATGGAAGGAGAGTTTATTTGAGTTTATGGTTCCAGGGGCATTACAGTCCGCTGTGGCGGGGAGGCATGGTGGCAGAGGTGGCTGGAGGAGGACTGGAAGCTAAGCTCTCACATCATCACGCAGGCACAGGAAGCAAGGGAGTGACTTGAGATCCCACAAGGCTTAAGAACTCTCTAAGCCCGCCCCCAGTGACGTGCTTCCTCCACCATAGCCACATCTCCTAAGACCTCCCAGAACAGCGCCACCAACTGGGGACAAAATGTCCAAATACTTGGACCCTATGGGGGACTTTCTCATTCAAATCTCCATATGGGAAGCTGTGAGCAAACACCCACTCCTCCCATGCAGGGAACCAATGAGAGGCCAGAGTAAGGATATGACAGAAGTCCAGCTCAGCGAGCCAGTGAGAGGCCAGAGCAAGGCTATGACAGAAGTCCAGCTCAGCGAACCAGTGAGAGGCCAGAGCAAGGCTATGACAGAAGTCCAGCTCAGCGAGCCAGTGAGTTTTATTGGGGTCACTTACAGAAGCAGAAATGACTCAAAGACAGCTGCATCCCTAAAGCCCGCCCCAGGCACCGGGGACTGCTCACGGAAGCTGGAAACCTGGAGCACACTTCACAGCCTTCAGGCAGCTTGACAGGCTGGAGAGTGTCCTTTCCAGGTCGTTCTGCTGGTCTGAGGGTCTCTCAGAGTCCTTACTCCTTATATACCCTTGGGGGCTTGGGGGCAGGAGGGGCCAGTGAGTCTGGTCGGTTTCAGGGACTTTCTGTAGGTATTGAGTTGTTTACTTCCTGGGCTCAGGACCTTCCCTGGAGGATGGAAGGTTTCACTTCCCCTATGAACAAGCTGCGTCTGAATGAGCTTCCCTCCAAGACGGGAAGCTTTTTAGTTTACTTCCTGGGCTCAGGACCTTCCCTGGAGGATGGAAGGTTTCACTTCCCCTTTGAACAAGCTGCGTCTGAATGAGCTTCCCTCCAAGACGGGAAGCTTTTTTTTATTATTATTTTTATTCTATGTGTATGATGTGTATGAGTACATGGCCTGCACGTGTGTAACTGCACCCATGTTGTGCAACGCCCTCAGATATCAGAAGGATCCCCTGGAATTAGAGTTACGGATGTTGTTAGCTGCCGTGTGGGTGTTGTGTATGAGTACATGGCCTGCACGTGTGTAACTGCACCCATGTTGTGCAATGCCCTCAGATATCAGAAGAAGGATCCCCTGGAATTAGAGTTACGGATGTTGTTAGCTGCCATGTGGGTGTTGGGAATCAAACCTGGGTCCTCTGTAAGAGCAGCCAGTGATCTTAACTGCTGAGCCATCTCTCCAGCCCCACAAGATGGAAGGTTCTATTATGAGGAAAACGCTCCACAACAGGGCACTCTTGATGGGCTGTGCATGAAGCAAGTATCATCGGGGACCATTTGGGTGTGAGACTCTCCGTGCTGCCAGTGCAGAGATGGGTCTTCTGAGGGCCTGGAATGGACAGGAAGAAGTCAGTGGCTTCCACTTCCTGTGTGAGGGGGGAGTAGGGTCAGAGTCACTGGCCCATCATAGAAACTCAAAGTGCTGCCTGGTGACATGGACACCAGGTGGTGCAGGACAGGCTCTGCAGGAGAACACAAGGCGCGCACTGTGACTGTCTTGGAGGAGGTCCCCAGCTGTGGTACCAGAAGAGCTGCAGGGGTTCAGCTAATGGAAGCCCAGTAAGGAGACCACAGGAAGCCACAAAGACAGAATAGTAAATTAAGGCCCCCAAATGGAGCAGAAATAGAGAAAATCAATGAAATGAGAATGGTCTTCTTAAAAGATTAAAAAATTGAAGAACTTTATGTAGACTGTCATAGCTTTTGTGAACTTGACATGAACCTAGACCCCTGGGAAGAGGGAGCCTCAACTGAAGAATTTCCTCCATCAGCCAGGCCGGTAGCCGTGTCTGTGGCATTTTCTTGATTGCTAATTGATGGAGGAGGGCCCAGCCCACTGTGGGTGGAGCCATCCCTAGGCAGGTGGGCCTGAGCTGTATAAGAAAGATAGCTGAGCAGCCAGTAAGGAGTGTTCCTCCGTGGTCTCTGCTTCAGTTCCCTGCCTTGAGCTCCTGCCCTGGCTTCCCTCCAGGTTCAACTGTGAGCGATAAGGTGACATAAACCCTTTCCTCCCAAGTTGGTTTTAGTCACTGTTTTATCACAGCAACTAAAAGCAAACTAGGACACTAATTTAGAAAAAAAAAGACAAAAATAAAAATTACTGAGATTGATTCCCCCGCCGTGCCCCGAAACAGGGGCTTGCTATGTAGCCCAGCATTTGCTATGCAATTCAGGCTGGCCTGGAACACAATGAAGCCTCTTGCCTCAGCCTCCCAGGTGTTGGGATTCTAGAACTGCATCACCGTGCCCAGATCCACGTTGCTGGGGATGAAACCCAGGGCCTACGCTGTCTAGGCAAGCGCTCTACCACGAGCCATGTCTCCTGCCCTTCCCAGATGTGTAACAGTCAAGAGGCACCCACAGAGCCAGATGTTCAGAGGGCACAGCGGAGCTTAAACACTGTGCTCTCACATCCAACAGGCTCGAGGAAGAGTCCCGACTCCTTCAAAGGCACAACTGAAAACATGAGGAACCAATCAGGGAAACTGGACTTCTAACTAACCTCCATTCCCAGTGGTGTGGCTGGTGAGTCCTGTGAGTCCGTAAGGCAGTTAAGAAATGAATCATTTGGGGGCTGAGATGGCTGTCTATCAGGTGCTTGCTGTGCCAAGCCTGAGGATCCAAGTTCAAATCCTCGGCACTCACATATCTGTAACCTCCGTCCTGGGGGTGGGGGTAGGGGGACAGAGACGGTGAATTCCTGGAGCTTGATGGCTGATCCGTCTGTGGAGGCCAACTGTAGCAATTGAGAAAGACAGTACTGGCCTCAACATACATGCACACACATGCTTGTGCAGACACACACATATGTGCACATACACAAGCATGCACATACAGACACACACAGAGAAATGAATCATTCTGACCTTACAAAACTTTTTTAGAAGATAGTGGAGAGGAACACTCCCCATCCACTTTTGGAGGCAAGATTTTTCCCCTATCCAAGCTGGTCACAGACATTATGGGCACAGAAAATGTCAGACCCACACTCTCTTGACATGCATCTCCGCCATTGCTCGATGCTGCCCAGCCTCTTTGGGGCTGGCCGTGCAGGTGTCAGGAGGCTGGACACTGGGACTGCGGGTCAGAGAAGCAAAGAGCTGGGCTGTGAAATACAGCCTTGGAAGCAGCAGGGGTGGGGGTGGGCTGCGCAGGCCTGGCCGGCCAGAGTTTAATTGCACTCTTCAACCCTCTGAGATGAGGGAACAGTCTAAGAAGCAAGCCAGGTCGCCTCAGGGCGCAGGAGAAGCAGTTTTCACCCAGGCGTGGAGCAGGGTGGTGTGGGCAGTGGAGGAGCTGTCCCGGGTCACTGGCCCCCAGGCTGCAGTTCTCAATCTGTTCTTGCCAACACAGGCTGGGCTCCACGGTGCTGCCTGGGGGCCCTGAAAGGAACCAGGCTTACAGCAGCTCCCAGGAATGTATGACGGCCCCAACAGTGACGTCCTGTTCCCAGGAACTCTGTGTTGACGGAGCAGCATCATAATCTGAGTCCTGAGGTGGGCAGGCCGGGGCAGACACATCCTCTCTTGATTTGAGCTTTCACGGGCCTGGCTTTGCCTGAAGGCCTGAGAAGCAGCAGTTGGCATCAAGGCCCCATAAGGGAAGGGTGCCACTGAGGCTAGCTGGTGGGGAGAGGGGGAGACGGGCTCTAGTGACTCTGGTGTCATAAGAGGAGGTACACGGACATGGGGAGCACTGTAGGCCCACTAGCTCCACATGGCTCAGAAAGCTAGGCTTATGAGGTCAATCCTGCACTAGTATGCCCCAGATGGGGACAGGGAATGGGGGTCCTTGGAGCTTCTTCAGGGCCCCCAGGAAACAAGAGGGTGGAATTGCTTGAGCAGGTCGGGGGGGGATGTGGGGTGGGGAGGACAGGGATGGAAGACTGCTTGTTTGTAGTAGAGGAGGGGGCTCTGCCTGGAGTGGAGCCTCCGATCCCCTGACGTCATCCAGTTCGGGGAAGCTCACCTGTGAGCTCCCTCCTGGATACCTTCAGTTCACCCGGAGTACTTGTCCCTGATACAGAGCTATGCTCCATGTCCCCACCTAAGACTCACTCCGCACTCCTTATACTGGACCTTCTGCCCCTTCCTCATCCTCTCCCGATCCCTGCCGTTCCATTCCGCCATTGCGAGCGGTGGCGCCCCTCCACTCCCTCCTGGCTCTGATTCAGAGCGCCGCCCCATCCCTGGTTTATGTTCCTTTTTCAACCAAAGATCTGTAGAATTGGAAACATCAGAACCCCCCTTTCTCTGACGATCCCCAGAGCCGTATCTCCCTTATCCCTTCTGTCTTCAGCAGTCATCAGCCAACCTGGGAAGACTGCCAACAGCTCTTATGGGTTCTCTTCACTTCAGAGGAGAGAAACTGCATCCTGGGAGAGGCACTGCGCCACATCCTGGCCGAGATGGCCTCCCTACAGCAGATCAGGATGAAATCGAGACCTGCTGGGATCCCTTCTACCCCTCCAGCAGGTAAGGGGGTATTTACTCCATGATCGCTAACTCCTGTCACAGGGCCTCAGGGCAGCTGCCCACTAATTTGTCTAAGGTTAGTGAGATTATCCAGAGTCCAGATGAATCTCCTGCTGCCTTTTTAGAAAGATTATATAAGGCATATAGGATGTATAGTCCCATAGATCCAGAAGCTCCAGAAAGTAGAAGGGCAGTCAGTATAGCTTTTGTCTCTCAGTCGGCCCCTGATATAAGAAGAAAGCTCCAGAAATTAGAGAGATTTGAAGGGAAAGTTATTTCTGAACTGATGGAAGTGGCTCAGAAGGTTTTTAATGCTTGAGAAGATCCAGCAACAATCCAAGGGAAAAGGGCGCAAAGGGCCCTGCTGGCTACACTGAGGCCAGGCCAGGGAGCTGGCCAAAGAGAGGCAGAGCAAAGAGAATTTAGATTCCAGAAGAAGCTAGAAAAGGATCAGTGTGCCTACTTGCAAGGAAAAGGGGTATTGGAAAAGTAAATGCCCAAAGCGAGGACAGAGACGCCCGACTCAGGCCTTTGAGTCTAAGTCCCATGAATGGGGTGGGGGGCTGGGCTTTTCCCTAAACCCCTTGGAGCCCATGGTCACCCTACAAGTAGAAGGGAAGAACACCACTTTTCTGGTGGACACTGGGGCTAATTATAGCGTGCTTAAAAATTAGGAGCACCGATTAAATCTAAAATATATATCCACTGAGTCTCAGAGAAGACCCTCAGTTGCCCAATGACTAAAGCCAGAGTCTTTAGCAGATGGAACTGTTACCTACTCCTTTCTGGTGGCCCTGACTGCCCACACCCATTGTTAGGAAGAGACTTACTTCATAAATTGAAGGTATAGATTTCATTTAAAGGGGACGCTATCTACTTGGCCCTGTATCCTCCTACCATCCTAGTAACATGTCTGGTCATGGCAGAGTATAAATTCTATGAAACCCACCTTATGGAAACCAAAACCATCTCACCCCTTAAGGAAAAATGGAAGAATGAAATACCAAAAGTCTGGGCAGAGTTCAACCCTCCTGGTCAAACTCTGAATCAGGCCCCAGTTGTGGTCCAACTTCTAAGCACAGCTACACCTATCAGAAGCAGACAATACCCTATCCCAAGAAAAGCCAGGGAAGGAATATCTAAACATATTAAGAGACTCCTTCAGAAAAATATTCTTGTTCCCTGCCATTCACCATGGAATACTCCACTTCTTCCTGTCCCTAAACCAAATGGGGACTTTAGGCCTGTTCAGGATTTAAGAGAAATTAATGAGACAATTCACCGTACTGTGCCAAACCCATATACTCTCTTGGGAGAAATTCCAACAGAAAGGCAAGTTTATACTGTCCTGGACTTAAAGGATGCTTTCTTCACCTTGCCACTGGTCCCAGTTGGTCAGCCCATATTTGCCTCTGAATGGGAGGACATAGGCAGATCCTTTAAAGGCCAACTAACCTGGACCAGACTGCCACAAGGATTCCAGAATGCCCCTACTCCATTTGATGAGGCCCTTAGAAGAGACCTTGTCTCTTTTAAAGGGAACCACCCAGAAGTCATGGTGCTCCAGTATGTCGATGATCTCCTCCTGGCAACTCAGGATGAGTGTGAGGCAGCAGCTAAAAGCTCGCTCTTAGAGTTAGAACAAGTGGGATACAAGGTCTCTCTCAAAAAGGCTCAATTCTGTCAGGAGTCTGTCACTTACTTAGGATACCAACTTCAACAAGGACATTGCACTCTGGGCCCAGCCCAAATCCAGGCTATTCTGAATATCCCAGTACCACCCACTTGGAGACAGATCCTTGAGTTTCTCAGGACAGCTGGATACTGCTGATTATGGATTCCAGGTTTTGCTGAAATAGCTTGCCCGCTGTATGAGTCAACTAAAGGTATGGGGAAGATACAGTCTGGGAGGAGGGGCAAACTTGGGCTTTTGAGAAACTCAAGGAGGCTCTGATCTAGGCGCCAGCCCTAGCACTTCCTGATATTTCTAAGCCCTTCCAGTTCTATGTACATAAGGCAAAGGGGATCGCTAAAGGTGTCTTGACCCAAACCCTTGGGCCATGGAAAAGGCCAGTGGGTTATCTGTCAAAAAAACTTGATGCCGTGGCTTCGGGATGGCCTGGCTGTCTGAGAGCAACAGCTGCCACCGCCGTCCTAGTTAAGGAAGCTGACTTTGGGGCAAGACATCCCAGCAAGGCATCCCATGCAGTGATACTCCTCCTGAGGGCCCCACCTGGCAAATGGCTTTCTAATACCTGGGAGACCCAATACCAAACTCTGCTACTGGATCCTCCCCGCATCTCCTTTCTTAAGACTGAGACTTTAAACCCTGCAACTTTATTACCCGACCCTGGAGGGGAGGCTGAGCCGATTCTACATGACTGTTTGGAAACTGTTGAGACTATTGCAGGGGCCGGAGAAGATCTAAAGGATATGTCTCTTGCTGATCCTGATGCAACTTTATTCACGGATGGCAGTAGCTATATGGAGGATGGGGTCCGATGTGCGGGGGCTGCCGTTGTCCTACCTGATGGAACTGTAGTCTGGTCTCAGGCCCTATCCCGAGGTGTTCCCACACAGAAGGCTGAGCTAAGAGCCTTAGTACAGGGCTATCCACTGGGCAGAGGGAAAGACTGTCAGTATATACACTGACAGCTGATATGCTTTTGCTACTGCTCATGTTCATGGAGCTCTTTACAGAGAGAGGCCTGTTAACCTAGGCAGGAAAGGAAATTAAAAACACAGAAGCAATCTTGGCCTTGTTAGATGCCATTTGGCTTGCAAGGAAAGTTGCCATCCTTCACTGTCATGGACATCAGACAGGAGAGAATGCTGTTGCTACTGGGAACAACCGGGCTGACCAAGAAGCCATGCTGCGGCCAAAAGAGAGGTACTACCTTTAGGAATCTTGACCGTGCTGCCATCTAGGTCCTTGCCCCCCAGACCTGTCTACACAAAGGAGGAGAGGAAGATTGGAGAAGATCTGCAGGCACGAGCTGGAACGGACGATGGCTGGCTCTTCCCAATGGCCACAGCTTCCTTCCAGAAGCCACCAGACAAGACTGGCTGAGACAAGCTCATTCTGCAACACATCTGGAGAACACAGAGCTAATGGAATTAGCAAGAAGAGACTTCTACATTCCAAAACTATCAGAGATAACCCAGTGTTAGTGTGCAGGTCCCGACCTGTGCAAAAGTTAACCCGTCTCCCCATCAACAGGCAACAAGAAGAAGGTTGCGAGGACAAGCCCAGGAGAGCACTGGGCGTTGGTTTTTACAGAACTCAAAAACAGCCTATGTGGGCATTGATACCTGTTAGTGTTAGTGGACACCTTTTCAAGATGGGTCGAAGCTTTCCCCACCAGGACAGAATTGGCCCTAGCAGTAGCAAAAAAGTGACTGAATGAAATAGCACCTAGATTTGGAGTCCCCCTTATGTTAGGATCACATAACGGGCCAGCTTTTATTTCTCAGCTACCTAAGTCAGCTGCCAGGGGACTGCAGATAGATCGGAAGTTACATTGAGGATATCATTCTCAGAGCTCAGAGCAGGTAGAAAGGATGAACAGGCCCCTAAAAGAGGTCCTTACCAATTAATTATGGAGCCCGGGGATGACTGGGTGAGTCTCCTTCCCTTCCCTTTGCTCTTTTGTGTGTAAGATGTGCTCCCTATATCAAGGGAAGTACCCTTTAGAAATTCTTCATGGAAGGCCACCTCCCCTCACTCCAAAAATAAGGCTCCAAAAATCTTACAATGACTAACCAGGAACTTTTGAAGTCTCTGCAGTTCTTCAATTTGTGCTTCCGGATCTCCACCAAACGGTTCGCACCGCTAAGAGACCTGAACCTACAGGCCGGCACTCTGACAGACTTGAACCCGGAGACTGGATGTGGGTCAAGAAACACACTGATTGCAGTCTCAAGGAAAAGTGGACCAGACCATACCAGGTGATTCTAGTCACCCCTACCGCAGTCAAAATGGTAGGCAAGCTCTACTGGATTCGCAGATCTCACCTGAAAAGAGATGAACCTGAACACATTCCTTAGGATTGGACTGTGATATTAACTGGCCCCACAGGGATCAAGTTAACCAGGATAAAATGCAATTCTCAATTGTCGATAGTTTTGTTAATCAATTTAGGTAACTACACCCTGGGAGTAAATTCCCATAAGCCCCACCAATATGAATGGCAAGTCACTAGATCTGACGAAGTTATAATAGGTAATAAAGTCTTAATCTTGTCAAACAAAGAATCAGGCAGAGAGAGGAGGGTAGGCAAGCGTCCTCCAATTGGTTCGAGTCCTTATTCTCTTGGTCACCCTGGTTAACCACCCTGATTACTGCCATATCAGACCTTTACTCTTTTTACTATCTCTCCCGATGTTTGGACCTTGCCTTATGAATTGTTTTAGCAAGTTTGTACATCAAAGAATTGAGGCTGTTAAGATTATGGTCCTGAGAACCCAATATGAAACCTTGAGCCAAGATTCAAAGGTTTGAATACCCACAAGAGAAGAGTTGGGAATGTAAGAGCGCACCTTCTTGACCACGTTAAAGTTTAGGCCGACTCTAGTTTCTGAAATTATCAGGCAGTTGGCCCAGGGTATGGGAATGCCAGCTGGTGTCTTGGGAACAGGTCAGAGCATCCTAGAGTACTCCTGCTAACTGCTGATTTATGGTTTCTGTAGGTTATGCTTGGCTTGCTTCTGCAAAATAGTAATTGTTGCTAATGGACCCCTTTCTGGTTGGCAGACTTAGGGAAACTTTAAAAGATCAGGTTTCAAGCTGAGTGTGGTGGTACATGCCTTTAGTCCCAGCACTTGGGAGGCAGAGGCAGGTGGATCTCTGTGAGTTCAAGGCCAGCCTGGTCTACGTAGTGATTTCCAGGACAGCTGGGGCTACAGGGAGACCCTGATTCAAAAAGACAAAAAAAAAAAAAAGCCAGAGTGCTTAGGCTTGGGGCTACTCTTGGACCCTTCCTTTAGGAAAGAGTGTAGCCCGGCCATAATAAATCTGTCGTTCCTTCTCTGGACTCACCTGTCTTTGTCTGTTTCGGGCATTTGCGGATCACAGACTAGAACATGGCAGTTCGGGGGCACCCCAACCCTTGCCTACAGTCTTAGAAGCCAGTAAACTGATTATGTTGAGGGTGATTCCATCTCTAATGCATTAGGAAATTCATGGTAGTAAACAGCGTCTTTTGAAGTACTTGGCTGTGTTTCCTGTAACACCGGGGAAATCCCAGGAGACTGAGAAGTAAGGAGGTAGCTGGACCAAGGATGGAGCCTCCGCGAGGTCTCCCAGGTCAGGGCCTGGGATGTGAGGATGAAGCTGGGATGGCGGTTGGCATCCCACAGTGGTACAGTCTCCTGTGTCGTTGATGGAGGTAGCACTGACCTGTGTCTTTCCCTAGAAAGCTCTCACAGTCACAAGTGAGGAGGGCGGGTTTTAATATTTATTTTATATGTATGAGTGTGTTGCCTGCATGTGTGTAAGTGCGTGTATATAAGTGCACCCATGTTTTGCAGTGCCTGTGGAAGTCAGAAGAGGGAAACAGGAGTTAGCTACCATGTGGGTACGGAACTTGAACCCAGTGCAACCAGTACTCTTAATCGCTGAGCCATCTCTCAGGCCCTAATTTTTCTTTAAGACAGGGTCTCCTGTAGCCCTTGCCAGCCTAAAACTCACTATGTAGACCAGGCTGGCCTCAATCTCACTGATTTGCCTAGTGCTGCCTCCCCAGTGCTGGGATTAAAGATGTGTGTTTTTTATTTCGAGGGGGAGGCTCGTGCCATGTGCAGGCTTAGAAGTCAGAGGCAAGTCTTGGGTGTTACTCCTTTCACCACTTGGGTTGGATTTTATTTTCTTTTTAAAAAGATTTTTTAAAAAATCGCTGGGCATAGTGGTGCACACCTTTAATGCCAGTACTTGGGAGGCAGAGGCAGGTGGAGCTCTGTGAAATTGAGGTCAGCCTGTCTACATAGTGACTTCCAGGCCAGCTGGAGCTACACAGTGAGACCCTACTTCAAAAAACAAATCATGTGTATACATATGTATTTGTGTGTATGTGCATGTACATGTGAATGCAGGTGCCTGTGAAGGCCAGAAGAGGGTATTGGAGTCCCTGGAGCTGGAGTTACAAGTAGTTGTGAGTTGCCTGGTGTGGGTGCTGGGAATTGAACTTGGGTCCTCTATAAGAGCATGTGCTCTTAGCCACTGAAACCTCTCTCCAGTCCCAAAAGATTTAATTTTAATTAATTAATTAATTTTGACAAGGTCTCCCCAGTCCCAGCCTGGAAGTCACTTTGTGGACCAGGCTGACTTCCATTTCATAGAGATGACCATCTGCCTCTGCCTCCCGAGGGCTGGGGTTAAAGGTGTGTGCCACTATGCCTGGTTAGTTTTTAGTTTTTAAATTTTATTTATTTTTATGTTATGTGTATGAATGTTTTGCCTGCATGTGTGTAAGTGCCACCTGGGTTGTGCAGCTAGCTGCCCTTGGAGGCCTGAAGAAGGCGTCAGATGCCCTAGAGCTGGAGTTACAGATGGTTGTGAACCCCCTGACATGGGTGCTGGGACCCAAACACTGCTCATGCCGTTCCTTTAGGGTGCTATGCAAGTCACAGCTGGGTTTATCATACCAGTGGTCCAATGCTTCACCTCACCTTGTCCCTCACCACCCAGACCTCCAGACCCTGCCCAATAGCACCTCTAGTTTTCCTGTGTCCCTGATCTTCCCTCTCTTCCAGAAGCGTGTGGACCTCAAGATCAGGAGCAGATACAGGGATAAAGTGTAAAACCACCAAGGGGCTGGAGAGACAGCTCAGCTGTTAAGGCCCTGGCTGCTCTTGCAGAGGACCCACATGGCAGCTAACAACCATCCGTAACTCCAGTTCCTGGGGATCCGACGCCCTCTTCTGACCTACAGGCACTGCACGACACGGGTGCACTCACATAAATGCAGGCAAAACACTCATACACATTAAATAAAAATAATAAATAAAATATTTTAAACCTGCCTTACAGGCCTCTGCAAAAGTCAGCTATCAATGAGTTCGGCCACAGGGACAGGAAGGAATCTCTGAGGAGGGGCTGCAGGACCCCAAGCAGAAGGGACGCTGATGAAGGACGGCGCTCTGCAGGCCACCCAGCGGCCAAGTCCCTGACTGAGGCAATAACTGATTTCCGCCACAAGAGGGTGCTGCTTCCACAGCACAGCAGGACCCAGGCAGGGACTGCTAAGTACCAGAATGCTCAGTTTAGTTTATGGCAAGAGCCAGGCCCGAGGGTGGCTGTCGGAGTGGGTGCCGCGTGGGAGGCAGCGCAGCATGCTGTAATTGTGAGAGGGGGAGGGGCAGGAGGAGGGGGAGCGGGGCACACACCCTGCATATAAATGAAGACTCCCACCCCTCGGGCAGCCTGGGACCCGGCTCTCCCTCTGAGCTTCCATGGGGCTCTGACTTGGTCTTGAACACAGCTGGGCTGGCAGTCCTGACCCAGAGCCCCTGGGTGTCCAGGAAAGACGCACATCCCACACCCCTAGCCTCTCCTACTGTCCTCCACGTCCTGCAGCTCTGAGGACCCTGGTGACCCGTCCCCTTTGAAGAAATCTCCACTAGACTTCTAGGACTGGGTGTCCTCAGCCTGTCTACAGGGGAGACCGAGACACCCCAGGTTTGGTCTGGGTGGTCTGAACAACAGCTTCCTCTAAGCTGGACTCAGGACCCTTCCTTATCTCAACTGGGATGGAGGCAGTGGGCGGGAATCTGGCCCGGCTTCCTGCTAGGATTCTGGAAGCTTAAATGCTTAGAGCTAGACACTCTCCCTGGGAAACAGAAGGCTGGTGAGGCTTGGGGGCCCTTAGGGTAAGGGCTACAGAGTGAGGCAGAAGGGAAGATGAGACAAGAGCAGGAATCAATGTCTGCATAGACCAGGGCAGGGACCTACCGGGCTCCTCCCACGTCCCTCCCTCTAGGGGAAGGGCACCCATTGGGGCAGCCAGTCTGGAGGGAGAACCTTGGTTGGTCAGTGTGGAGGAAACCCATGTTATGAGCAAGCACATAAGGACAGGAAGGCAAGGTCGAGATAGAAAAGGAAAAGGTCAGAAAATTAACGCTGGGGCTGGACAGACGGCTCAGTGGTTAGAACAGTCATTGCTTTCAGAGGACCAGGCTTCGGTCCCCAGCACTCACGTCAGACATCTCACAGCTGCCTGTAATGCTGGCTCCAGGGAGGTCCGGCACCTTCTTTTGCCCTCTGTGAGCACCTGCACTCACACGTGTGCACAAACACACAGACACACACACATAAGCAAAAATAAATGCTTTTCTTTAAAGTGAAAGAGAGAAACAGAGACAGAGAGAAATGAACAGAGAAGACAGTGTAGACTCTTCCTCACTATTGAGAGGCTCCTGGGGTAGAAATGGATAAAACTAGACCCTCCCATGACCCAGAAAAGTGAAGGTCTGAGGTCTATAAAGAAGGAAAGTTTCAAGGGAGGGAAAGAACACGGTCACACCAGGTTTTGACAAGCCTCGGAACCCAGCTCAGATTCTGGGCGGCAGCCTGAGCCCAAGTCCAACTGCATCATCTTCAGGCTCCTTCCAAAGCTGTCCAAGCCAGAGTTAGCAAGAGATTGTGCAGATAGACCCAGGAAAGATCCAGCCTCCTGCCACCAATCCAATAAAGCCATGGCGACCGAGAGACAGGAGAAAATGGAGTGCTGATCACAACAGGCCGGCTGTGACGGTGTTATGGTTTGAAGGCAAACTGCCCCACCAGATCGAGGGACACATGTTCTCTGGTCACTGTGCTGTGATTAGATGGGAGTAGTTTGGTTTCGAGAGAGGGACTGTGGTGCTGTTCTGCTTCATTTTTGCCTGCATATAATTAATTTTGGACTTTATTATGACTCTAAGAATAAGTTTTAGATAGGATTTTGTTCTTGAAGTACCAGCTATGGCAGGACTAGAGTCAGACCTGGATATGAATCCAGTTCTTGAGTTACTGGTTACTGAACAGTGGTTAAACTACAGAGCCTCTCGGAGTGTCAGTTTCCTAATCAACAGCAACATCAATGAGATCTTAAGGACAACAGAAACACTTAATGCATGGTGACGGTCTGAGAATGAGACAAGACCGTACGGCAGCTACCGAGATCTGGGGGCCCCAAGCAAAGAGTTTAGGGTCGAGGGAAGATGAGGTGAGATGAGATGCTTCCTGAGACGAGTCTTCTGGTCTCCCAAGCCACGGGGAGACACACCCAGGCTGTCCTCCACGGCACAGTGGCTGTCCCTGAAATTTTTGTGCATAGGGCAGTCTGAAGAGGGATCAGATGAGCGTGTTCTCTGGCCTCCCTGCCTTTCAGTTGGCCCTGGATCTGACAACTCTAGGCAGGAGTCATCTATGTGGCCTCTGTGGCCTTGAGGTGGACAAGCACCTTGTGAGCTTGAGGAAACAGGAACTGGACATGAACTTGTCCCCTCCCCCCCACTCCTGCCCTTTGGTCTGTAGGCAGAAGGTTCATCCACTGCCCCTTGAGAAAGCAGAAGACAAAGGGGGCCATATGGACACTGTCCAACCAATCCCGTGCCTCCTGTCGATGCCCACCAGGAACCACATGGACATCACCACACCTCCCCTGCCCCCGTCACACCCGAGGTGCTGAGAGTGGCCGAGCACGGGCACAAGAAGGGACTGATGTACCCTACATCTTCCATGTCCTGACGAAGGTATTATTTACGGGCCTTTGAATGACTTCTGTTATTTGGCAGGTGTTGGGTCCCTTTTCGCGGTTTGTGAGCCATTTTTCTACCTTGCTAAACAAAAGATGAAATCTTCTACCTGTGAATGCAATTTAAAAGTAAGTCCTGAAGTCTCAGTTTGCCTTCAATTTAATATAACTGTTTTGAAATTTCTAGTGAAATAATGATACATGACATTGTTTTATGATTTATATTACTATTTTCTTAGTAAAAGTAAAGGTTTCTTATATCATAAATTGTACTGCAATGTCAGCTAAATCTGATGTCACAGATTTTACCTGACTTCTTTATTATCTGTCCTTGGGCAATAACATCTCTCCTTTTGAGGTGCTAATAGTAGGTCATGCATTCTGACTTGTTCCTCTCGCTCACTGCAGTTTTCATGTAGAGTAGGATTTTCAAAGTAGAGTGTAGGAGTCTGTTAACGTGCACAGTCAGAAAACGGCACTTAGCTTTTTATACAGTGGCGTAATTTCACTTTTATTATTATCTTACCAGATATGTGGCTAAATATATGCATATAGTTGGCATTGGTTTTTAGTGTTCTGTCCCAGTGCTTCTCCGTGTATTTGAGTTTTCTCAATGGTCTGTGGTCTTTGTGTTGGCACACGTGACTCCAGTGACAACCTCGTGCGGCATCGGCTCATTGCTATTTTGCACTAGCAACGTGTTTTCCTCAATACCTGTACCACCGTCTCTTTTTCTATTCCTCGCGATCCTCCCGTGATTTGTAAAATGGGATCGGTAAATACAAAAGGCTCCTTCTTGTTCCACACTTCTCACAAAGTGAACTGCTGACCAGCTCATCCAAACATGGAGAGTGTTTAGCCAATGTTATTTACTTAGTTCTTTTAATTCACTTTTTAGTTGTCACTGCCTCCAAGTTTTGCCTTACTCTTTGATAGAGGTGTGCAAGAATATCATTGGTTAGATTGTGGTAGCAAGAGAAATATTCTTTTAGAGAATCACCATAAATTATGAAGGGTGAAAGTTTTGTTATAGAAAAAAAACTGTGGTATATTTAAAAGACCAGAATTTTAGAAGACAACCTTCTATAGAATATACTTAAGAGATGGTACTCTGTTCTCTGAGAGTGGAAATGTAAGGGTCACTGGAGCCACCTTCTGCATCCAGGCTGCCAGTCTTGATGTCTCAGCAGCTGGCTAGATCCATGTGAGGGGTGAAGACTGTGCTGGCAGCCTTCTTCAGCTCCCACAGAGGCCAAGGACAATTGACAGAATGACCACCACTGAGAAAAGTGAGCTTGACTGTCTCTTCAGGTGTTAAAATGCTGCTTAGGATTTCCTGTGAGCTAGGTTTCCAGGCCGAGGTGTGTGCTGTGACACGAAGCTTCAAAGCGATGTTGAGAATTATCAAAGCATCATCACAAAAGAAATACTCCCTCGATGAATATGTTAGAGTATATAGCCACTGGATGAATCAGGAAAATGCTGAGGGTAAGGAGAATGACGATTTTGAGATTAAGTTTGTGTGGAAGAGCAAATATCCAAATGATTTAGAAGGGTTTATCAATAAACTTAACAGGTATCGAGGGTCATACGGGTATTTTTGTTACAAATATCCTTAAGTAAAACTCCTTAAAGAACGTCTGACGTACTGCGACGCCGTGAATTAGAATCTGGGGGGCAGTTTCGGTTGCTGAAGGCCATGGTCTCTCGGTGGCACGCTCTGGAGGCAGATGAAGCTCTCGCCGTATTGGCCTGGGACCCGAGCGGGGGTGGGGTGCTTTTGCTTTCTGCCCCGGCAGCTGTTCGTGGCCTTGCCCAACAGTGGGATTCGTAGTGAGCACCCGCCATCCTGGGACAAAAGCTGAGGGTGTGTTTAAGACAGTTCTGTGAAGGAGATCATTTTTGACGTGAGGTCACATTTAATGGAAAAGCCTGGTAAAAATCTCACTGTTTCATTTCAAAGTACTGGATTCCTTTGACTGTGTATAGGTCATTGAAAATGATAAATTTTATTACATCTGACCATCTTGACCGTGGATGAAAGTCGAGATTTTTCCATGTTTTGTATTGTATTTGTCGTCCGATGTTACCTGTCTAGATTGTTTTAAAAGACTTTGGGTTATCTATGTGGTTTTCTTTTGTTCTTGGTTTTGAATAAAAAATAACGTGGGGTTCATTTGGAGTCTCCGCACTTATGTTTGGACCACAGACTGCCAGTGAAGTCTCCTAAATGCCTCACTGTAGGCGAGTTGTTAAGGCGTTGACTTGGAATAGAATTGCAGTGTCGTTATTGGAGATAATGCAGTATATTGCTGTGAGTTTGTTGTAAATTCAACATGAAAAATATGCAATATCGTTCTTCTTTCTTCCATGCAAAGGGCAAAGTCAAAATCGCTGTTTCTATCGAAGATGAAGCCAGCAAAGACCTGCCTCCGGCCACCCTGCTCTTTAGGCCAGTTCGTCGGTGTGTTTACGGAGCCCTGTTTAGTCCGGCAGAAAACAGAAAGGAAACGGAGAGACTTGCTTTCAGAAAGAACAGACTTCCACCGGAATGTATGCACGGTAACGGTCCGTTGTTTGTTTACCTCAGTACCTCGTCATCTCCTGTGCATTTTCTAAAGCCTTAGGAGAATCGTGACTGAGTTGCCTGAGACCCTCCTTGTCAGAAGGTGGGCTGTCCTTGGGTCAGTAGGCCAGGATAGAGCCCTCAGGACAGGAAGAGAAAGCAGACATTCTTCCTCAGTACCGGTCCAGTAATGGTGTTTGTCCAGTAAAATAATTAAACAGCAGGTTTCCTTGTTAAAGTCAGTGCTGATCTAGAAGCAGTTTTGAATGCCTGTCATTCTCTGTAATGACCCTGTCTTAGTACCCAAGATACATGTGTGTCTGCCCCAAGCTCATGAGGCACAGCTCTGTGCTCTCCAGTAGCCCAGAGTTCTGGAGAGCGGGTCCTACGAGGCTCTCAACCATAGTGGGGTCACCTCAGGACTGCCATGGTTTAGCTCATAGTCCACAGTGCGCGCACCTCAGCTCATGACTTGGGGGAGGTTGGAAAGGCTGGGAAGAACTGTTTGGAATGCTGGTCAGAGCCGAGTCCACGGTGTTTGTCCTCCATGAGGCCTGTGTCCTATTTTGGGAGAACGATGCTGTTCCTCTTGTCAGTTATGTCTGCCAATGTACGAACACAGAAGCCACTGTGCGTTTGTTGGGGGATACAGAAAAGATCCTAAAACATACAGTCTAAGTCAGAACATTGTGACCCATTCTTTAAAGCAAGAACCTTTGGTTGTGACTCTGGCTGTGGTGGGGCAAATGTTGGCATTACCAGCCTCCCTGGATGGTGCAGCTCACAGCCAGCTCTCCTTGACTGGCTGACTGCAGCTGTGAGCTTGGAAACTTTAAGGGCTTTAGTCAAGGTTTCATACTGTGGATCATGCTGGTCAGGAGCTCACAGTAGTCCTTCTTCCCTAGCCTCCTAAGAGCTGGCATGACAGGCAGGAGCCAACGCACCTGGCTTAAGTTAAGCAGATTCTCGAATCTTTTGTTTGCCATTCCCGTGCCAAAGCTACGGCACAGCTCCAAGGCTTTCAGACAAATGCCCCTCGCTACCCTTTCCTGGAGTCACTTGCACCGAGAGCTACGGCTGAGTTGCTGTGTACCCGTAGCTGTGAGGTGCGATACCAGCCTGGCAGGGCTCCTGCTCTCTAGCCTTTGTGTCCGAAGGCTGTGGATGCCCGTGCCGCCCATTCTGGGACATCTGCTCAGCCTCTTCAGCCTCAGCTGCAAAGACTGGATTGGTTTTGTAGGAGATGTTTTATCTCTTTGCTTATGTGTTCCCAAACCAGGATTACGTTTACACAGCAGACTCTGCATGGAGTTCTCATCAGTCATTTGTGCCGTCCCCAGAGTGGGGCACAACACGCTCCTTCCCCTCAGGCTTTGGGGGGTTCCTATCCTGTGCGCCACCATGCTAGAGACACTCACCAGTAGTCTCGAGCCCTCGTGCCCTGCTGCAGGACTGCGACCAGAACGTATGCGTAGCTGAGCTGTGCTTGGGTGTGCTCGTGCCCACAGACCGCAGGGTTGACAAGCCTTCTGTAGAGCTGAAGTATTCAGAGTGGGGCATGGGAGTTGCTGGGGGCCAGCCAAGGCCTTCGCCTTAGGGATGCCCCCCGTGCGCCTCGGCTTGTTCCAATCAGGTCAGTTCTAGCTGGGATTAGAGGTCATGGGAAGGAATCGTCAAGGAATGAGAAGATTGGCGTGAGGAAGTGTGCGGCGTTCAGGTACCTCAGACATGCGGGCTGTTGGCCTATTGGAGGAAGAACGGAGCCTGGGAGAATGGACGAGGGTGGAGGTGACAAGCTGCTCCATCCATGTGTTCCCACTGCAGACCACCCGAGTTGGCAGAAAGGCCATGGCTCTAAGACGGGTGTGACTGAGGCTGTGTCTTCTCTTCCGTCTCCCCACCTCCTCCTTTCTGAAGTTGGAAAATTAAACACTTTGTTGGATTTTTTTGAGCACTAGGAAGGGTCTGTTGAAAGAGGAAAACGTGAATGGAGCAGAGAGAATAGAAAAAAGCAGTAAATGAGGAGTCGTAGAATTGGGTTGGAGACGTGGGAGACATACGTTCTCTGTGGTCGCAGTTCCTGGTGAGGGAAGGGAGGGCTGAGGTTGAGGGAACACTTCAAGCTAGTTTGAGAAAGGGAGCTAAAGGTTTGCCAAAGGGCGAGGGCCAGTCAGGCGGGCCTAGGAACGAAGGGTATCTTCTCCATACCGAGAAGGGAGACTGCTGCTTGTTAGGTGTCGCTTTGGGCTTAGAGGGCAAGTGTGTAGAAGGAATGTCACCATGTCTTACTGCTCCTTGGTGTGTCAGTTACGGGAGGTAGTAAGGAAAATGGATGGACACAAGTGCACAGTTGTTGTATCGAGATGAAGACGTGAAGTTTGGTCTGTTAGGAAATCCAGTTCCTCAGTAACAGTGTGTGTCATTAGCAAGGCGTGATGACACACACACGCCTTTAACCCCAGCACTCGGGAGACAGAGCTTGAACTCTGAATTCAAGGCCAGCCTGGTCTACGTAGTGAGTTCTAGGCCAGCTGGGGCTACAGGGAGACCCTGTCTCAAAAAGACGAAAAAAAAAAAAAAAAAAAGAAAAAAAAAAAAAAAAAAAAAAAAAAAAAAAAAAAAAAAAAAAAAACAGTATGTGTAATGGCCACTGAGGTTCTGAGTGATCCGTGTTGGATAAATGTGGCTTTTCCTTCTTTTCTCCTGATCAAGTGATTTCTGCTCTCTCATTTTAACTTTTGCATAGGATTAAGAGAGCCAGCCATTCGAGGTTTGCGGTCAGTACTGTCTAGAAAGATGAGGATAGCTGGGTGCAGATTACCACAGCAGCGGTAAGGCCGTTACACAGGAAAGAAAGGGTCTCTTCAGATGACCACTGTGTAGACAGAATTCTACATGTTTGGAGAAATGCAATATTACTGTGCTAATGCAAATAGAAACTTTCTAAATGGAAATGATAATGTTACTTGGACCTTTAAGGGTAAATGTTAGAAGTCTTTAGTATATAAGGATGGTGGGTAAGATTGTTTTTTTTTTTGAGACAGGGGTCTTCCTATAGCCCCAGTTGGACTGGAACTCATTGAGGAGACCCAGGCTGGCCTCAACCTTACAGAGATCTGCCTGCATCTACCTTCTGAGATGCTGGGATTAAATGCATGTGTCACCACATCCAACGGTGGGCGAGGTTTTCATGAGCAGCTTTGGAATCTAGGTTTCTGTGGAGAACTAACAAAACAGAACTGATTTCATCCATTCATGGAGGGTGGACGGGTAAATCTATAAAACTATTTTTATAGGCGCAGTGCAACCCCAACACTCCGTGGTCAGAAGTAGAAGATTACGTAAGGGTTAGGGTCAGTAATGAGGCCAGCCCGGTCTGTCTCATGAGTTTCGGGCCAACTAGGATCACACAGTGAAATCCTATCCCCAGACCAAACCCAGAGGAGCACTGCCACGACCACCGATAGCCACAACAGCAAGAGTTTTTATGGCAGTAATTCCTCCCTGCAGTGAACACGCCAGTTGAATTCCTAGCCCTCAGTAGAGAAGTTTTTGTCCTTGACGTCGCTTTAGAGTTTTGAGCCTGAATCTTCTCAGCTTGTTCAAGTCATTTAAGGACTTAGTGCGTGCAGGGGAAGCACAGTATCCTAATGCTCATGGACAGTCTGTGCTTCAGGCTGTCTGCCGCCATTTCACCTGACTGGATACTGACTCTTCCCTGACTAGCAGCTGGGGCTTCATTACTTGAAATATCTAATAGTTGATTATATATTTTAGTGATACTCAGGTGAGGGCAGACACTTTTTGAGACTGTAAATGAGATGAAACTTATCAGTTGTGCTGCCATGAAGCAGCCTAGAAGGGCTTCTCAGGACCTCTCGGCTGAAATCGTGGGACAATGATTGTACTTCAGTCTTCTTGACATGTTACTCTAACTTATCGTGACAGCTCCTGAATCACATGCAGGGTAGATGACATCATTGACACAGGGGAGAGAAGAGCCATAAGCCACAGAAGGTGTCCTGGGAAGGCAGGTCCTTATAGGATGGTTCTTCCCTGGAGACCCCTGTTCAAGCAGCTGGTGGAGCAGCTTTCTGAATGGAAGGTCTGTGATCCAAAGTAACTTTAGAATATTTGCAGGCATAAGTTCCTATTAATGAACACCATGACAATAAACACTGTCAAGATGGGCTTATTTTCAGACAGAACTATTTGAAACTCATAAAGATGTCTTGCCGGGCATGGTAGCACACCCCTTTAATCTCAGCACTTCCCGGAAGAAGAGACAGGTGGATCTCTGTGAGTTCAAGGGCTTCCTGGTCTACATTAGTGAGTTCCAGGCCATCTGGGGCTACAGGGAGGCCCTATCTCAAAGACAAAAAAAAAAAAACCATAAAAAGAAAGATGTCTTAAGCCTTCTTTAAAACTATCTGAGTCTTACTAGATTTGAGACATGTATTTGTCTTAAATTTGAAAATCTAGTTCTGTGATTAAGGCATGAGAAGACATGTTCATAATTTACCATTAGTTTTCCTGTGATTTTCTTAAAGTTCATTTACCTAAAGTTATTTAAAGCAGCATATGAGATGTTTAAAATAGTCCAACCTTGGCTTGGAGCGTGGCTCATTGGTAGAGCGCCTCCCTAGCATGTGCGACACCCCGGGTTCCATCCCCAGCACTGCAGAAGCAGGAAGGGAAGAAACGAAATCACTCTAGGATTTCTAAAGTCACTGACTTGTGCTAGCAGTTTATTTCCCGTTCCTTTCCGTTTTCATGCCTAGGTTCTATAATTTTGCTTTTACGAAATTCATCAGGAAGAGGGCCAGTGAGGTGGTTCAGCAGGTGAGGGAGTTTGCTGCCAATCCTGATGACCTGAGTTGGACCCCCAAGGTCCACATGGTAAAAGAAGAGAACTGACGTCTGCAACGTGTCCTCAGACCTCCACAGGTGCGCATGCGCACGCACACTTAATGCATAACTAAGCATACTTTTAAGGTTTTTTAAAATAAAAAGATTTTTTAAAAGAAAGAGAGCCAGAAAGGGGTGGGCTATCGCTCAGTGGTAGGGTGTTTAACGAGTATTGGCAAGGCATGCATGGTTCGTGCCCATACTACAGGAAAACACAAATTACAGAATCTTTGTGATTCTAACAGTATGCCAGTGGGATTCTGATCACTGTTGGTGGAATGGACTAAAATGTCCCTGTGGACAATAACCCAGGGCAGGCACCCACACATGTGAGGGAAGGCACCAGAATTTCTGCTGTTGGGCAGGCTGGAGCCCTGTGTCTGGTGCTGCCTAAGTAACTGGACTCTGAAGCCACACCTCCTGCCTAAGGCTTCACTTTGAAAAGGTAAGAGGCTCTGGAGAATTTCCTAGATTGCAAGGCAGATGACTGGCCTTGTGTCTCCCTGCCTCCTTTTTTGAGCCTTTGTACCCAGTAGCGTCTCAGTTACAGCCACCCACCCATTTATAGCCTGAGTTCTCTCTAAGGACTGATGGGGAGGGGCCGTAGTGCTTTGGGACGAGAGCAAAGCCTAGGTTTCAGAGCAGTATAGTAGAGGAAGAAGCCTTCGGTACAACTGCAGAGCGCAAAGTTCAGGGTATGCCCTGAGGTGTGTACAGTGGCACAAAACTGCAACCCTGTCACTCAGAAGTCTGAGGCAGGACATGGGCTCCACATGGAATTCCTGACCAGCCTGGGCTACATAATGAGCCCCCGTCTCAAACGACGCAAACTTCAGCATCCACTTTAGAAAATTAGCCATTGTTTCCTTGCTGTGTGTTCTCCTACCTCAAAATTATATACAGGAAATAGGCCTATGGAGAGACGAAAGACTTTTGGACAGGAGGTGGAGAGTGCAGTTGGGCTCTGTGGGAGCAGCAGAGCGCTTGTCCCGCGTACTGGAGCTCAAACTTGGCACAAATGGGTGTGGGGGGAGCGGAGGGAGGTGGCTCTTGCTTGTCATTTCAGCACCCAGGAGGCTGAGGCAAGAGGTGTGAAATGTTCAGAAATCTAGGCTTTTGCTTATATTACTTGAGTTGGGGTAGATGCCCAAAGTTAACCTTGTGACACATACCCAAGGCCAGGAGTCCTGTTAGGTATGATGCAAGGGAATGATTAATATCTGATGGAAAGCACTGGGTTTTGATTGGCAGCTTAGGTGTGACAGTGTTTTGTGGCCCCCAGTTTGCATTTTGGGGGTGTCCTTTCTGTGAAGTAAATGTATTCTAAGCTGAACTTCCAATCCTGTAGAGACCTAATGACCTAAATTAAAGTTGCTTCTGCTACCGTAGAAGATGGGTTTAGGGTAGGGGAAGGAAGCCGATCTTGCCTTTTGGAAGCAGGCTTCTCCTGCAGCATTGACTTTTCCTATCAGTAGAAAAGGTGACATTCATGTTGGTTGAGGTGACAGATCATAGGTCTTCAGCTGCGTGAGCTGACCTTTGGTGTGCTCTTACTCTGCTTTGAAAAGGCAGTGTGAGCATGACTCTGCACTGCTTCTAATGCAGACTCATGTGTTCCACCATTCCAACACCAGGCAGCGCCCACCCTGTAACCCAGCGCCCGGGCATCCCCGTGGACAAGCCTCGCCCAGACATTGCAGTGGAAATGCTAAGACATGTGGCGGGAGCGTAGCTGGAGAGCTCTTGTTCCTGGGCAACGGGACTCAGAGACGGTCCTCTCAGCCAGTACCCTCCAATGCCCAGGGCAAGGACTTGGGAAGTGAGCCTAGCCTCCTGCTTTGTTAGCTCTCAACACCTTTAAGGCTGCGGTGTCAACCTGAAGACCAAAAACTTGGTTTTTATATTTGTGGTGTTTTGAGATAAGGTCTCACTGTATAGCACTGCTTGCTGTCTAGAATTGGCTGGCCTCGAACTGACACATACCAACCTGCTTCTAGGCGTGTACCACCATGCCTGGCACCAAACATTTTTTGTTGAGACAGGGTCTTCCTGTAGCCCCAGCTGGCCTGGAGCTCACTATATAGACCAGTCTGGCCACGATCTCACAGGGACCCATGTGCCTGCCTCTGCATCCTGAGTGCTGGGATTACAGGTGTGCGCCACCACCCCGGCTGAAAAACACATTAAAAAGTGTTTTTTAAATTATGTTTTCATTTTTATTTTATGTGTATGAATGTATTGCCTGCATGTATGCCAGCGCACCTGTGTCATGCAATGCCAAGGAGGTCAGAAGAGGGCTTTGGATTCCTCTGGAACATTTTTAAAAATAGATTTAATGTAGTTTTGGAAATTTTCCTGATAATAATCTCAAAGTATAATGGTATGTGTTTTTTGTCTCATCTGAAGATTGAACTCCTCCCCCACCCTGTCTCATTTTTCTCTCAAAACAACACGTTATTATCTCAGTGTTAAGAGAGACTAGAATTCAAATTGAGTCTCACTGCTCTGAAATCACAGGTGATAGATAGAGAGCGGGCGGGAGCGAGCGGCGCGCATGGATGAGGCACCGAGGCACAGATGGAATTCTCAGCGGGATACAGATTTATTTCGCACAGGGCACCTTTCCCTCAGGGAAGGGAAAGATGTCAGGGAAAGATGTCAGCCCACGGGTTGTGAGCTGTGACTTTATATATGGGGGCTTTAGGGTGTGGAAGGGGGGAATGTTTGGGGGAGAAATCAGGGAGGGGGAAGCAC
>NW_008343206.1:4613-11278 GCF_000622305.1 Nannospalax galili | reverse complement strand
TCTAGAAGCCTTTGAGAGGGAACTGACACTGATTCTAACCACTCCAACAGCTATCAAAGTGCCTGAAAACAAATCCTGAATCCTTCACTCTAGAGTCCAGCCTTGGAAGGGAAAAGAAAAAGGAGGAGGAACCCGATAGAGGGAAGTTTTGGAAGCCCTTGTCAAGAAATTCCAATGGACTCTCATGAATATTTGAAAATTGCCCTGTTCTGACTTTTTTGTAATTCTGTCTAGAACTTGTAATGCTAATTCCTCTTTCCTTTACTTCTCCTTCACATCTCCTATTCATGATTCAAGGACTTTCTTTTTCTGCCTAGAGATAAGAGCTATGCAATTTGAGAGTCTTAGACCCACTGAAGGGGTGCTCCAATTGCCTCACCCTGCGTCCTTGTTCAGCATGGAAGAAGCTGGAGCAGTGGGAAGATACAACTGTGTTTGTTTCTGACACAGCATGTTCATGGTAGCCTTTGATGGGTATTAGCAGACCCTACCACACGCTCCTGCTGACACAAGCTGAGCTCCTCCCCCTATGCCTTCCTGCCATGAATCCTCTGAAAAAGTGAGCCAAAAAAAGCTTTCTTCCCTGAGTTTCCTATTGTTACAGACAAATTCTTCAAACAGCTAAGAGACCCAGCATTCGCCCAGGAGAGTCAGAAAGCTCAATTATTCTCTTTCCAAGCATGAGGTCCTGAAGTTAGCAACTAAGGCTTTTAGATTTTCTGGGCCCTGAACAGAAAGGGGTTAAACAGGCTTTTTTTTTTTGGTCGTTTTGAGACCCGGTCTCCCTATAGCCCCAGCTGTCTTGGATTCACTATGGAGATCAGGCTGGCTTCGAACTCACAGAGATCCGCCTGCCTCTGCCTCCTGAGTGCTGGGATTAAAGGTGTGTGCCACCACGCCTGGCTAAACAGGAATTCTTATGTCATGATTGACACCTGGGCCCTATGTATCTTTTCATGATAGGCCATGTTATCTCAGGAAACTTTCTTCCTGAGTTCTCTTGGTTATCATAGTTTACAAAGTAGATATCTCAGGAGTGGATCAGGACATCTGCTGCCTTCTGGTCTATAGTAGGTCAGGCCAATTGGTCTAGGAATTGGTCAAATGGTCATTGAAGTTTACAAAAATAGGTATCACTGGCAGAAGTTTAGATTTCTGACGCCTTTGGTCTACACCTTTCTTGGACTGTTTGGACCAGATACCTCAAAGTATTTGGTGAACTTTCCATTCTTTCACTTCTTTACAGTCAGACATAGCGAGGGGAAGCATCACGGAGCTTTAAGACTGTACAGAGTAACAAAGCATCTCAGTAGGGCAACCACCACAAAGCAGTAAAACATCTCTGGGCATCCTGGGGTTGCATTTCAATGTACCTGCCCAGTAAGTTAAACAAAGGAAACTTCAACGTAGTCTAAGCTTAAAAGAAGGTTATATACGAATACAGAAAGTTGTAAGACTATGACTTTTCCTTATCATTTTGTGTCAGGTAATTTGGTCACAGTGATGAGAAAGTATCTAATAAAAACAGTGGTGGCGCACGCCTTTAATCCCAGCACCGGGGAGGCAGAAGCAGGCAGATCTCTGTGAGTTCAAGGCCAGCCTGGTCTACATAGTGAGTTCCAGGACAGCTGGCCTGCCCAGTAAGTTAAACAAAGGAAACTTCAACATAGTCTAAGCTTGAAAGAAGGTTATATATGAATACAGAAACATTTTTTTAAACAACAGTGACCGGCTTGCTGGTGTTGATTTCTGTGCTATCCACAAAAACCAAGCCAAGTTAGAGGAGTGTCACTGTGTGGGTTGGCCTCAGACCCACAGAGATCCACCTACCTCTGCCTCCCGAGTGCTGGGAGAAAAGGAATGT
The DNA here is from genome assembly GCF_000622305.1 of Nannospalax galili. Lineage (NCBI taxonomy): Eukaryota > Metazoa > Chordata > Mammalia > Rodentia > Spalacidae > Nannospalax > Nannospalax galili. The sequence continues at coordinate 9,414 of NW_008343206.1, read as the reverse complement.
ACCACCGTGCCCAGGCTACATAAGTGTTGTATTGAGCTGTAACCAAGGGAATTACATAATCTGTTTTGGACAGAACTGGAGATTGTGTTAAAAATGCTGAGAATGAGGGTGAGGGGCAGAGGCCACGGTACCCTGGGACCAGGACTGGGCTGGGTAAACAGCAGACCTCAGCTGCCCACCACCCTGTCCCGAGTCTCATTTACTGCCTCAGCCTGTTTTACCCTGCATGGTTGTGAGGCTCAGGCACCCTGGGGCTCAGCCTGGAAAGGAGGTCCCAGATGCAGGGAGCTTCGTGGAGGGAAAGGGGTGGTTGCCCCTTACTCTATACTTGGACAGGGATCCAGAACAAGAAATCTAGGCAGGACCATCCAGGGATCCTCAGGAACCCAGGGCAGAGAGGCAGATTGAGTGGGAGAGGAGGGTTTCTCACCTGCCCAGGATGTCCCTCCCAGCCCTGCACAGAGGCATCGCCTAATCCAAGATGGCTGCATCCACAGCTGACACCTCCGCAGAACGCCCTGCTTCTTAGCAGTACTGAAGAGCATGTGCCGAGGTGTAGTGATTGCTCAGCGGTTAAGAGCACATCCTGTGCTTGCAGAGGACTGTAGTTAGTTCCCAGCACCCACATCAGGCACTGCCCATATTTCCAGCTCCAGGGGCTTCAATGCCCTCTTCTGGCCTCCATGAGCACTGCACATACATGTGCACACATACACATAGAGATACACACATAAGCAAATCTTTATTTTAAAAGGCCATGTTTGCTTTGTTTTAGCTTCTTTTTACAGAATCAACATGAAAAATGTCTCTCTCCCTTGAAAGGAGAAACCAGACCTGGGTTGCTGTGAACTTGCTGACTGGGAGTGGTGGGGCCACTAGCTGGAATCCCTGGAGCTGAGCAGCTTCCATGTAGGCAGTGACAAACCATCCAGGTCCTGGATCATGTCAGCCAGATTGTCGTATTTTCTTTTCAAGCTGCACAACTTGGAGAGAGAGAAAGCCCATCAGAACCATCTCCATCAGAATTCAATAATCCAGCTGCTGAAATTCAGACCCCTCCCCCACAGCCAGGCCCAGTCAGGGATGGAGCACAGAGGGTGTAGGGGAAAGCCTTGGCACAGGGCTCAAGATGGCCACTGTGGATGGTGAGACTCCAGGTGTTTCTACCTCTGCCCGCCTTCAGGCCACTGCTGTCCCTGCCACACGGCATCAAAATCCCTTGCCAATCTGTGGAAACTGCTGCCAAGTGGGTCTGGGTGGGGGCCAAGCCCTGGTCATCACCCAAAAAGCCATTCCTATGATCTAGTGACAGTGGGTCTGGGTGGGAACCAAGCCCTGGTCAGCATCGATCCAATGATCCAATGACAGCGGGATGCAAAGACAGGACATGTCGGCATCAGCCATGCAGGGTGCATGCTCTGCCCAGCCACAGTGGGGACACAGAGCAATGGCATCCTGACCCACGTCTCAGTCTCCCAGAGGCCACCACCCCTGCCCTCTCTTATCTACCTCCAACTTCTACAAGTCCCCTGAGTTACTGTGGGGAGAAGTTCCCAAAGTCATCTGGACACAACAGGAAGCCCAGAAGACTATTCAGCCCCTCACTGGCCTTCCTTGGCCTTGGCACCACTGACTAACGGGACTGTCAGGGGCAGGGGACCTGGCTGGTGGCATCACCACCTCCTCTTTGAGATTCCAATGTTACTGAGCCCAGCCCAGGTGTGATGACCACTTTGGACACTCAGTGCCTGGGAATCTCCAGACCTAGTGGGTCAGCACTCACCCTAGCAGCTCATGGGTCTGTGGCACTGCCTGAGGTCCCTTCTGGTCCCTGGGGGTCTGCAGCTCAGAGCACTGGTCATGGTCTTCCATCTTTAAATGTGCCCTGGTGCAGAGGGCCTGACTCACTCTTTCCAGCAGAACAGCTGGGTATTAGTCACTTTTCTGTTGCTGTGATAGAAACACTGACCCAAGCAATTTATAGAAGGAAGAGTTTATTTGAGCTTATGGTTCTAGGGGGATTACAGTCCATCATGGCAGGGTGGCATGGTGGCTGGAGGTATCTGGAGCAGGAGCAGCAGAAGCTAAGCTCTCACATCATCACGCAGGCACAGGAAGCAAGAGCACAACTGGAGATCCTGCAAGGCTTAAGAACTCTCTAAGCCCACCCCCCAGTGACATGCTTCCTCCAGGATAGCCACACCTTCTAAGACCTCCCAAAACAGCGCCACCATCTGGTGAAAAAATGTCCGAATACTAGAGCCAATGAGGGCATTTTCATTCAAACCACCACAAGCTCCCTTCCAGAAAGAAACTGCATCTAATTTGTTTTTGGTAGGTGTTCCCACTCCCACTAGGGCTTCAAGAAAGGGAAGGAGCAGGGAACTAAACCTGTTTTGTTTTTTTTGTTTTTTTGTTTTTTTTTTGAGACGGGGTCTCCCTGTAGCTTCAGCTGGCCTAGAACTCACTATGTAGACCAGGCTGGCCTTGAACTCACAGAGATCCCCCTGCCTCTGCCTCCCAAGTGCTGGGATTAAAGGCGTGTGCCACCATGCCCACCTGGCCTAAACCTGCTCTTAAAAGTCGACCTTCCTAGGTCTTCTGAGTTCTTTTAATTATTAACCAATCAGAAAGAGGCTGAGAACAGTGGTTGCAGTGACTTATGGTTGTAACTCAGTATCTGGGAGGCAGAGGCAGGTGGATCTCTGTGAGTTTGAGGCCAGCTTGCTTTATATAGCACATTCTAGGCTAGCCAGGGCTATGTAGTGAGACCTGGTCTCAAAAGAGATCATTTTTCCCCCTCAGACAAAAGAGGTTATGAGTAGAAAAGATCAAGATGTCCAAGAGAAAAACAGAAAGTCCTCTGGGTACACCAGCTGTTTAGGCTGAACAGCACTTGGCACCAGATTCCCAACTCATGGTGCGGAGCCTCTAACCTCAGTAACCGTGAGGCCAGTAAACAGAGTCCATGCAGAGACAGCACTCTAAACATGCGACAGTTAATAGAGATGGTCAACCTGACAGGACCGAGAATCACCCAGGAGACACACCTCGGGGCATGTCCGCGAGAGTTTCAAGATTAGGTTAATTGAGGAGAGAAGACCCACCCGAACATGGGGGAACCATCCCATGAACTGGGGTCTCTGCTTCCTGACTGTGGGTGCCATGTGACCAGCCACCTCACATTGCTGCCACTGTGCTGTACCTTCCTGCCATGATGGACTGTGTCCTCAAACCATGAGCCGAACAAGCCTTAAGTTTCTTTCCTCAGGTATTTTATCACAGCACAAGAAAAGTACCTAACAGAACATGCTCGTAAATTAGGAGAGCCATGATAGAGACTATTAAGGAATGAAAAAACAGCCGGGCATGGTGGCACACGCCTTTAGCCTCAGCATTCAGGAGGCAGAGGCAGGCAGATCTCTGTGAGTTCAAGGACAGCCTGGTCTACATAGTGAGTTCCAGGACAGCTGGGGCTACAGGGAGACCTGTCTCAAAGAGATAAAAAAAAGGAAAAAACAAAACAAAACAAAACTACCCTGGGACCTGGCACTCCTATTTCAGTTCCAAAGGAACTGAACCAGGTGTATCAAGGAACAGCCTGACTCCCTTGACAAACTGCAGTGCTGCTCACGGTGGCCGGGGGATGAAGCAAGTATCCACCGAATGATGGACAGGCATAGAAAACGGCTGTGTATACACAGTGGAAGAGTGTTGAGCCTTGAAAATAGGAAGGTCTGTCATGGTGACAAACAGATGCTTCTAGAGGACGTTCAGAGTCCTCCCAGTAAGCTGAGGAGAGGAAGGGGCTCACGGGGCCCTAGCGCTTACTGCCACTCGTTGACAACTAAGAGACTCTGGGAGTCAGGAGGCACAGCATCCTGTCATGTACCCGGTGGTGAGCCCAACAGGCCAATGGATCATTCCAAACCCAAAGCTATGCAGTCCAACTCTGTGGGAAGTAGGGAGCTGGAGGGATGGTTTGGCAGTTAAGAGCACTGGCTGCTCTTACCGGAGGACCTGGGTTCAGTTCCCAGCACCCACATGGCAGCTAACAACCACCTGTAACTCTAGTTCCAGGGGCTCTGATGCCCTCTTCTGGCCTATGTGGGTACTGCATGGCACGGGTGCACTTACCTGGGGCACGTACCTGCAGGTATAACACTCACACACAAAAAATAAAAATTTCAAAAAGAAGTGTTTTTAAAAACTCAAAACTCTGTGGGTACTAAACAAAACAAAGACAAGAAACTAGAAAAAAGAGATTTGTAAAGGAGGGAGGGGGGCTGGCAGGGGGTGGGGGGAAATAAGAGATTTGGGCATGGGTAACTTGAATACATTATATACATGTATGAAATTGTCAAAGAACAAAACTTCTTAATAAGAAAAAAAGTTGGGTTCACAGGAGCCAAGGGTATAGGAGTTCCTGGAGCAGGACCTGGGAGGTGGAAGGAGAGGGGGGCTATGGACCACAGGACAGAAAGGGTCTGTGGGGTTAGGAGGAACGTTCAACACTGTACCTGTGGCTCCTGGCCAGTAATGTGCTATGTGAAAAAACTCACTAAGAATTGATTTTAACTCTTCTTTTAAAAACATTTTATTTTTAAATTATGTGCATGTGTATGTGTTGTGTGTTTATGCCTATGTCTGTGTGTGGATATGTACACACAAGTGCAGTGCCCATGGAAGTCAGAAGACAGCATCAGATTCCCTGGAACTGGAGTTACAGGTGGTTGTGAGCTGTCAAGTGGGTGCTGGGAACTGAACCCAGGTCCTCCACATGAGCAGCCAGTGTTCTTAA
>NW_008343206.1:0-3365 GCF_000622305.1 Nannospalax galili | reverse complement strand
TATTTTATGTGTATGAGTGTATTGCCTGCATGTATGTGAGTGCACCCGTGTCGTGCAATGCCGCGGAGGTCAGAAGAGGGCTTCGGATTCCCCTGGACCTGGAGTTAAGGACGGTTCATAGCCACCATGTGGGTGCTGGGAATCGAACCTGGGTCCTCTGCAAGAACAGTCAGTGCTCTTAACTGCTGAGCCATCTCTCCAGCTACACAGTTATAGTCAAGTGGACGGTGTGGTGCTGACGATGGTCTAGAGATCAATGAAATGTGAAGCCATTTCCGAGGAGCAGACACCAGGAAGGCCCAGGTGAGTGGGGAGGAGGGGAAAATGTCTCCTGTAACAAATAGTGTTGTGACGTTTGTGAACAGCAAGATGGGGAATGAAGCTGGATCTCTCCCTCACACTGCACATACACGTTAACCCAGGCCTGGACGTAAGGGCTAAAACTCCTGGAAGAGAAAATCTCTATAATCAAGGAGGTCGTCGGGTCCACAGCAACTTCCTTCTTCCAGCGTCTGACACAGCTGGAGGCCACAGCCAAAGCCAGAGGGGGTACTGATCCCACCTCAAGGTCTCTCTGAGGTCCGCAGAGAGACAGTCTGCTCTGAGGAAGCTGCATTCCTCAGCTTGCCATCCCCGATCTCCATGACTCACCTCATCGCCCCTTCCTCGGCCTCCGTCACAATGAGAACCGAGTCAAAGTAAGGCAAGCCAGTCACACCACTGACCCAGAGTGAGCCAAAGGCCCATGGTGGAAAAGCTTCTTCAGGGCAGAAGGACACTGTGAAGGGACCCAGCCCAGCCACCCAGGGAGCAGGAAGAGGAGATGTCATTACCTCGTCTGTCTGGGACACGTGTCCGTTGGCTAAGGGCTCCAGCTCTGCAGTGGCCGGTGCAGACAGAATGCTGCAGTCAAGACACGGGTCAATCACCAGGGCTGCCAGTTGGCTGAGCCTCAGCAGAAAGTGGCGGCTGGCCACCACGACTAGCCAGGCAGCACTGGGGCACTCTGGGCTTCCTGACCTGAAGGATGGTGGACCAGGAATGGGGAGGGCAGTGTAGGGTCCCTTCGCCACAGGACTGTTGGTACCTGGGGTCAGAAGACTCTTGGTGGGATGGATGGGGTGGGGCGAAGTAGGGCAGCGTCCTGTACACTGCAGGGCACTTGGGAGGATGTCCAGCCTTCCCAGGAACAAACACTTTATCAAACTAATATGTCTCAGCACACTGCCTGAGGTCCCTGGGGGAGGTAGGGCACAGTCACCCCAGTGAAGACAGCAAGGAGACAGACTTTCCGGGTACCAGGAAGGATGCTGCAGTGGCCTGACAGGCTATGGGTGTCCTCAGCAGGCAGTCCCCAGAGACCAGCCCTGCCAGGCACCAGCACCTGTCCCCTGCCTTGAGATGTGGCCAGACTGGGAGAGTGTAGGTGACATGGCTGGGTTGAGTCCCGGGCCTGAGAAACACCTATGGAAGGGGTGTCTGGGTCACAGGCTGAAGGGGGGGATGCTTTCATCAGGCCATAGGGAGATATTGAGGGCGGCTGAGCCGGGGCGAGGGTGGTCCTGCTGGCCCAACAGGGGCACTCACCTCCGCAGGGCGGGAAGCTGGAAATGCTCAGCACAGAACTGGACAAAGCCTCTCAGGTCTGTCTTGCTGATGCCACCTATGGGATTGATGTCCGCGCTGGAGCAGTCATACTTGGTTAGGTAGCCCAGGAGACTGTGAAGGAGAAAGGAGCAGGTCCCCACGGTTCCCAGGGTTACTGAAGACAACAGGATCCACCCATGCTGGTCAAGGACTCCTTTCTTCACAGAGCCCAGAAGTCAGATGCCCAGCACGGCCAGGAGGTGGTAGGCGGGGCTGGGCAGACTGCAAAGGGGGCAGGGGCCGCAGGGGCCAAGGACGACCCTGGGACACCAGGTAGACATCTGGGCTGGGGACACTTGGGCAGCCCACCAGGAACAGCCTGTCTGGAAGGGCCAGGGCTGGCCAAGTAGACCAGAGGGACAGAGGCCCCAGAAGGGAAGAAGGGACCTTGTACACTTGGGCACTCAGCCTGACACAGGAGTCTGGATTTGTGATCTCACATGGCACAAATGGCCTTGTAGATAGACCGAAGGCAGAGATGGAGCTGGGTTACAGGGTGGCCTCAAAATGCAGCCACAGGCAGAGGGGACAGAGGACAGAGTCAGAGTACTGTGACCAGAGGATGCCACAGAGACTCTAACAGATGTGAGGGTGCAGAAAGAGTGGGGGTTGTGGTGAGTGTGGGGTCCCTGTAGGCCGGAGGCAGACCAACGGCCTTAGCTCTATAGGGGCTCAGACCAGCAACCCTGCAAGGTGAGGCTGAACCACGCATGAGCCCACATACCTCCCCACGCCACCACCTGCCATGGCCCTGCCACAGGCCACTGCATTTCCTAGGGGGACTTCCCATTCCTGGTCACACAGGAATTTCTGACCCAGTGACTGGGGAGCTAAATGGGCAGTTGCAAGGGGCACATCTACTGGCCTCAGATAAGTGCATCCTTGCGGGACAGAGGGATGGAGAGAGGGAGGCTTGACTGCAGTGGGACTCAACTAGCAGAGATGTGTCCCATGAGGCAGCCCATACCCCATACCCTCAGGGACCCTGGCAGGACTCTGGTCCCCTGTCCTAAGTCTCGTGCTCAGCCAACATCGATCATCAGTCACTGCTGCCTATAGTGTTCCTGGCCATTGCCCTGGCCTCATCCTGACCTTCTGTTACCAAGGACAACTGTCCCACTCCCTCTCATCCCTGAGGAAGTGGTACACGCAGGCCTGGAACAGCGTTCCTTCAGGAGGCAATAACCAAGTGACCCAGACGACCCTGGGAACCTGGGCTTGTAGGATCCCCACGGATGGAGGCTCCAGGGCCTAATCTGTGTATACAAACATGGTTGGTGCCAAAGTCCTGCAGTCTTCCTGGGAGACAGGTCTTCTGGTAGGTGCCTGTCAGACTGGCTTCACCTGTACCCTGAGCACTGAGTAGCCAGCTGCCCAGGAGGTGCCCCTCCACACCTGCCTGCGCCAGGCTGCTCTGCCTTGCACCATGACGTCTGCCATTAACTGCCCTGCAGCTGGTCTGTTTGCGGAGTAAGCCCAGAAGGACTCTATCAAGTCCCAGAAAGTCATAAACCTCACCCAGCATAGTGACTGCAGCCACTCATGGGACTCAAGACCCTACAGGCCCCCGCGTTCATCACCCCTCATGGCTGACCCTCATTGTCTCTCAGGTCCCTAAGACTTGTTCCTCTCTCTCCTTTACCCATGATCCCTGACCCCACGTACATTCGGCAGCTCAGTGCGGCAACCCCATTATGGGCCTGTCATCTCAGCCCCAC
>NW_008343205.1:95341-96532 GCF_000622305.1 Nannospalax galili | reverse complement strand
TGGATGAATGCAAAGAAACCATCTTTTTCAAACACAGCCTTCTACCATATGGGTCTCAGGGATTAGACTCAGGGTGTCAGACAGCACAGCAGGTACTTTTACTGGCTGAGCCTCATGGCACACCCCAAATGTTCCTTTTTCTGTGGGTAAAAATAGAATTGTCTTCTTCTGTCATCCATGGCTCAAATAACCATTCTCAAACATACCTACAATTTACATGTGAAATTGCAGGTCTTGTCTAAAAAAGAAGGAAATACAAAATGTATTTGGAAATGCTTTATGTACAATTTTAATGTCATATTGAAGTCTTTATTTTTGCATATTCTTCATGATTAAACTAAGAAAGACTATTTAATTTTCTGCAGGCTCTAACTTCCCATCTAAAAGTGAAGATGGCAACATCTTGTGGATATTTTTGTGAATAAAGATTATTTTATATGCAAAATGCCAGTAGAATGAAACTCAACTGATGGACAATCCACTGATGACAACAACCACTCTGTTTATTGCTGTCATTACTTTTATCATAGAGTAACAAAGTTCTGTTTGTGCTTTAATGAGGAACGTTTTTTCAAGAAGGAAAAATAAAAGTAATTATCTTTGAGACTTATAGAAAAATTATTTTTTTAAAATACATATATTTAAACAGTTATCTTTCTATTAAGAAGAGTTGTAATTGTACAACCTACAGATGCATTTCAAAATATACTGTTTTGTAAATGCTAAAATCATTTATATTGGCCTTATTTTAATAAAATATAAAGAGTAGCCAGCAATTATAGGATTGTACATCCTTCAGATAAATAGATATTACATGAACACAATTTCTATCTACACTTTTACATCCTTAGCATTTATGAGTGCATGCACAGTCTTATAATTATATTACATATATACAGGCATATATATATATATATATATACCTTTTTTTTGTCTTTTTGAGACACGGTCTCCCTGTACCTCCAGCTGTCCTGGAACTCACTATGTAGATCAGCCTGGCCTTGAACTCACAAAGATCCACCTGCTTCTGCTTCCCAAGTGCTGGGATTATATACATATTTTTTAAATTACTTATTTCATAACCATATGATTAGAAGAAGCATTTCATTACAATAGCATTGACATATTCAATAACAATTTCCAGAGCTAAGATGCTTCTCTTTCAAAACTGGCTGTAAATTAAGTTTACAG
>NW_008343205.1:93085-94666 GCF_000622305.1 Nannospalax galili | reverse complement strand
CGGTCAGAAGAGGGCACTCGATCCCCTGGAACTGGAGTTACAGATGGTTGTTAGATGCCATGTGGGTGCTGAGAATAAACCCTGGGTCCTCTGCAAGAGCAGGCAGTGCTCTTAACCATTTAGTCATCTCTCCAGCCCCTCAGCACCTATGTTGAATACTACTACTAAAACCACGTGGGCAAACTAGAAACAAAATGTATAAATTGTTTCTCAAAAGAACTTTTAATTGTCTTCAATGTTAATGTCAAAACATTGAATATTGTCTCCGAAGTTGCCCTCATTAACTTCATAGTAATTACTAGAATTGCTTCCTCTAGTGCATTTAAGTCAATAAAAACTAAAAAGGTGTTCAAAAGTGAAAGGACTCAAAAGTTATTACAATGTGTTTATTCACAAATTATATTATGTATGTGAGAATCCTATGTAATCTGTTAAGAAACTATTAAATGATAGAGTGTATACCAGGCACACAGGTTATAAAATCTTCTACAGTACAAAAGTACTAGAAATCATCAAAACTTGAAGTGTTTACATTTATTTATTAATATATGCGAATGTTTTTCCTGAATATATGTAAGTGCACCAAATGGATGCAATGCCCATAGAGGTCATAAGAGGGCATCAGATCCTCTGGAACTGGAGTTATGGACAGTTGTTAGCTGCCATGTGGGTACTATGAATCAAACCTGGGTCCTCTGCAAGAGAAACCAGCACTCTTACCCACTGATCCATTTCTCCAGCCCCTCCAATAATATTTTATACACATGCTATAATAGTTTCTGGAAACCCTCAAACAAATTGCTTCAAATTGCCTTTAAACAAACAAATTTATTGACCTCCAGTTGCACAGACCAGAAGCACAGAGTCAAGATGTGGGTGGTTCAGCCATCATCCCTTGGGAGGTTACCAAGGCAAAAGTACTTTCCCTTGCCAGCCTTTGGTGTCCACCATTCTGCCTGTGGTTTTATCTCTCTGCTCCATAGACTTTTCTGGATGTGTCTGTCTTAAGAGGATACTTGTCATGGGGTTTAAAACCCTCTTTGATAACCCAGAATGATTTGCCATTTTCAGCATTGTTAACTACAACTACAAAAATCCTTATTTTAAATACAGTAACATCTCTAGGTTCCAGGGATCAGCACCTAGGCATGCTTTTACAAGACAGCTTTTTATGACCTATTCCAGACATTACTTGTTGTACTGAGGTGTGGTCTCTCTGGACAAATTATTCTGAGTATCATTCTAGTACCTCGCTCAGAGTCACGCGATACAAACAAAATGGTGTCTGTTTAAAAAAAAAACAGACTTTTTGAAGAATTATTTATTAGAATAAAACATATATCTTCAGAGGCACTAAATACATTGTTGCATGGAACATGTAGTCAGCAATGTCAATACACACACACACACACACACACACACACACAGATGTGATACAGAAGCACTTAAAAGATATGGTTATGTTCACACTCAGCTACTAAGGATCCGAGTGTAACTGACTGTGACTTGTAATAATCAGATACATACAGATTAAAGACACATGTGCAAAGATGTGTTAGTAGCATTGAAATTGTAGGAAAC
>NW_008343205.1:80184-92969 GCF_000622305.1 Nannospalax galili | reverse complement strand
GTGTGTAACTTCAGGTTCAGGAGATCTGACACCTTCTTCTGGCCTACAGGGGCTTGCACACATGTGATGTACATATACACATGCAGGCAAAACGCTCATGCACATAAAATTTTAAAAAATTTAAAAAAATAAAAATAAACTTAAAAAAAGATATGGTTGAGCTTAAATTGCTTCCTCCAGAATATTACGGAGATTTTTTTAATAGTCATCATGAATATAGACAGTCAAATCCTTCAAATAATCAAAGTCCCTAATGATTACTGAAAACTATAATAAGTGGTGATGTTTTATTGACAATGAATCCTAGTGAGTAACTCATTTTTTCAACAGACATCATTAGGAACATTTCTTATGTAGACTATGTGTACAAAGCATAATGTCATCCTCATTTGTTTTCTGTTACTGTTTATCTTGGCATTACTTAACCTCAAGATGTAGGTAAATTTTAATCAAGGCCCAATTTATTCCAGTCATTCAGAGACACGTTCACTTGAATGGGGCTCTATGTTTCTGAGGATGGCTGTTTGTCAGAAATGACTTGGAAATCTCTATTAGTATCAGCCAAATGATGCTTCCCTACCCATGTTTCTGATCCCACTTCCTCCAGCTCCTTATTTCACTGTATCTGAGTCTCTGCAATGCATTTTAATGACTACCCTAATGATTTTCTCAAGGACAAAGATAAGAGAGAATCTGCTCATACTTACTTGTCCACGATAAAAATGTGTCCTTCCTTTTCAGTGTGTCTTCCAGGCCATTGCATAACTAGGAAGGGCACTGAAGGGAAACAGCAGCCGGAACCCTGTGGTAACGCAACATTTGCTTTACGGATGAGATTTTAAGCAGCAGTTTCCTGCATTCCATGCAATTCAATGCAACACCAATCAATGGACTTCCATACATAACACCTGTAGCAGGCTGTTGAATACAGGGAACAACTCATCACTTCTGCCCAGTGATGCCCAAGCCTAGTCCCAGGGACACTGCTGTACATAAGTCAACAATGACAAGTGAGAAGACTCTGGCTTTTCACTTGTTTCCCTTTCTCTTTGGAGACTCACGGGATAACCTGCCCAAATATTCAGGGGCCTAAAGGGAAGCAGTTTACAATTTAGTTTACCCGTGCAAGCTGTGCCAGCTTTGCCATATACACAAGCCACATGGCAGACATCTTGTGCCTCTGGCTAAAGTAGAAATCTTGGGTGCTATATAAAGAGGTGACCTTGCAAAGAATGCAGAGTGGTAAGTTTCCCCAAAATATAATATGCCCAGCTCTGTGGAGGAGAGAGGGACAGAGAGAGGGTTAATCAGCCGTTTTCCTTCATTGCAGGTAGAAGGAACAAAACAAGTGGAAGAGAGAGGCTTGTAAAAGATGACCTTACCTGGGCTGAGCTCTGCAGGTGCTACTGTGTTCCTGGACATGAAGGTAAAGCAAGGGATGAGGAAATCGGCTTCTGTTATTGAGATTCAAGACCTAAGTCCTAGCACAGGTGTGGTCAGATCTATGTCTCTATGCAGAAGAAGTGTTTTTCAAAACTTCCTAAACATGTGGGTGGGGGCTGATTAGAAGCCCCGTCCTTTAAGTCCTTGTATTCTGAGTACTTCACAGACAAAAAGTGGCAAAGTGAACTGTGTGAGCAACATGCCATTCAATCTCATAATGACACAAGGAGCGAAACATTATTATTTATAACAGACTACATTTTTGGAAAAGAAAGGGACTCTCTGGAGTGAATAATTCTCAGCACACAATGCCTTGACCCTGTTATAACACACTATAGTGAGTATGGCTTAAGAAGTCTGGCTCAAAAGCAGCTTGGGAAAAGAACACATTACTTTTATTTGTAAATTTGTTATTGAATAGGAAATTCCATGTCAAAGTATTTCCTAGAGTTAGTGGCATGTGAACTAGCCATGTTCTATTCATGCTTACTGAATTAATATTTTTGTTAACCTTAGAATTTTAGTTTATTTCTTGCCTTTCTTTCTTTTTTTCTTTCTTTCTGTTTTCTTCCTTGTTCCTTTCCTTCTTTCTTTCTTTTTTGATTTTATTTTGTTCTGTCCTTTTCACACAAGTTATTATGTACCTGAATCAGGCTTCAAACTCACTCTGTAGCTGAGGCTGACCTTGAGATTTTGACCTTCCTGCCTCAGGCTCCCAAGTGCTGGGCTTGTAGGCATGAACCCTATACAATCATGGTAATAAATGAAAATGATTATTCTAACGGAACTCAGTTGCCTACATAGTCAAGCTTTATAACATTTTTCCCAAAGGAAATAATTGGCATGGGTTTTCCTAAACATTTGACCACCAAGCTTTCTTTGTTGAATTCCACCCAACTCCTATACATTTATTTATCAAACAATAAAATTTTAAGAAATATCAATTTTATTTTATAAAAACAAAAGATCCTCTGTGAAAAACAGCTATCAGATCCCTTCTTTTGTTAGTATGTGTCCACGGTTCCCAGTTATGTGGACTGGAAGCCTCTTCCTTGTCAACCCAGCACTGCTTGTAATACCCATATCTCAACAGACAGTACAGATGTTGCTGCCTAACTAGTATGCCCCAGAGTTAGAGTGTGAATGTGAAGACAGTAGTAGAGCCTTGCTTGTCTCTGAAGAATTAATAAGTGAGCCTTGCCTGGCATTCAGAAGCTATTTGGGAAGAAATCAAGTGAGTGAAAGAAATGAAGATTGATGAGCTGGACAGACAGATGGAGAATTGGATGGATGGGGAATATGGTGATGATTAAATAATGAACTAATTTGTTATAAAAAAGAAATATCTGCTCATCAGTTTGCTGGAAAAGGAAGATGAGCCCAATAGTATAAAATCTATACTCTCTCTAAAGAGAGAGTTAATTAGCATATTGTGTGTATGAGAGAGAGAGCCTCTGTGTGTGTGTGTGTGTAGACATATATATGCTGGTTGAACATGCTGGAGACTGATGTGTGTGTGTGTGTGTGTGTGTGTGTGTGTGTGTAAACACATATATGCTGGTTGAACATGCTGGAGACTGAGAAGGTGGAAGAGATATTATGTGGATATGAATGAAGAAACAGATAGGGTCATCACACTGCTGAAGAACTCAAACCTTAGTGTTGGATAGAAAGTTCTTCAAAATGAGTACGTCTCAAATTACAGTATAATGAAACCAGCTTCTCTGGGTGCAACCAAGAGCTCCTTTAATTAAAATAGCTGTGATGGAACTGCTCAGGATTTGTCATAACAAGACTGAATGTTGTTTTGTGAAGTTATGGTTTCATACTGTACAATTCCATATATGATATTGTTTGATAGATACGTGATGTAATTAGAAGAGAGATGGTCAGAGAGTTAGATGGGTAGATAAAATGACTGTATTTATATGTTGCTGTAGTATAAAATGTATTTCATTCTTTTCACATGCAGAAAAATTTAAAGACCACCATTAGAGAAAGCTGAGGAATGTTTATTAGCCTATCACTATTGTCTACCTATTTCACACTTATATTCTCTGAATTAATGTCCCATGAGGGGAATCACCCAGAATTACATCTAGAATGAAAAACAACAATTATCAACCAAGCCTCAACAGTTATGTGGGTATGGATGCTGTGGATGTGCCTAAGGTCCCTGGAGCTGCATGAGCATGTTCTCCAATGTGACTTCCATTGTAGATATTAACATCATTATCAATGATAACTGAAAAATTGCTACGACCGATAGCCAAAATTCATGTTTGATATCTGTGATGTATAAGACTTTTAAGAAAGAGAGAGATAATATATCCTGTATCATTGAGAACTGTAACTCATTTTTTAAAATTGCCAAATGTGTATGTTCCCAGTATCTCCTTTACCAACATCTGCTTTTCCATTCCCTCATTTTCTGGTGCCCTCAGCATCATTGTTGTTTTGGGCCCACATCATGTACTATGTGGGCACTGTGGATTTACATAGTAACTTAAATGGGCATATGCTTCAAATGGTCATTTTCCCCCTATGGGCTAGAGTTTGACCTTAGCAATGGACACAATCCATCACCTGCCAGTGTACAACTGAAAGTGAAAAAAAATTATTTGAAAAGTACCCTAGGTACTCTGGAGTAAAATACTGAACAGCAAAATACTGAAGCATCAAAATAGGCTCTCATAGCACAGAACAACAAACACTTTTGCAAACCAAGGTCTGATTTCAAGCATAAAGAGAAGAAATATCACAACTGAATACACTTTATAACTGTAATTGACCCATAACTAAGAGGAAATGCATTTAAATTATTTCCTGCAATTAAAAACACATTACTTGAGATTTTTAAAATCTTAAGAAAAAAATACAACTTGCAAGTATCAGTGTTAGGCCTTTGAAGACTGATAGGAATTGTTAAAATGTGAAAAGTAAGTTATTTTTTTGTTTTATATGCACTAAGGATAAAATTTTCTATGCTAATTTTGTTTTTTGTTGTAACTAACCTTCTGTTTAACAGAGAAGTAAAGTCTGTGAAGAGACAACACTAGGAAATCAGCTGTCACCAAAGTTTTTTAATGACTTTTTAAAATATTTCAAAAATGTAGAAAATTTCAAAGATGAATCTAAAAACAACCTGAACTGATATTAAAGACAGTTTTGACAATTGCCTTAAACTATCAGTAAAGTTTATACTACTTTTAAGAACATCTATATTTGCATCAGTATATGGAATATTTTATTCATTGATCTGTAACTTTTCATTTACCTCATGCTTATACAACCCACATGATCTATGTTATTAAGGTTAATCATTTGACCTTCCACACAGAATTTCATTATAAGGATACAGAAAGATCAATTTATTCTATTCAGTTCCCCCTGAAACTTATCAGGACTGTTATTTCTTCATCATCAACATCGCCATCATCATGATATCATCAATTTGCTGTGCTAAGGATGGAGCTCAGGACGTCAGTCATGTTAGACAATCACTACCATTGAGCCACAGTCTCAGATCTAATTTAGTTTTCACATTGCCTGAACAGCATATAAAAAACACAGTCTACCTCCATATATGCCCAAGTAAAGATCCAGTAGAAAACTTAGCCGAGACCACTGTTCACTGCTAGAAAATGCAGGCTTCAGCCTTAGTAAATATGTAGACTGTTTGCTTCCAAAAAGGAGTGTTTAATCCATTTAAACACCTAACATAAGAACAAATATTTCTAATCTCTCATAGCCATACCACACTTAGCTGTGTATCTTTAATTATTTGCTGATTAACAGACATAATAGCCTCTTGTTTAATTCAGAGTTAAATGATTCCTAATCAGGTGAGTTCTTTGTAGATTTAATCACATTTTATGCTTTGTACTTAATATCCTGTCCCTATTGTTCCATAAATTAGATTTCACACCTTATTGCTTCATAAGAATTAAAAAGTATCCTAGGCAACAACAGCTGTCATTTATTTATTTTAAAATCTTACCTCCATCCCTGTTTCTTTATTTGCCAAGCACTTAGTAGTGTTTCCTCATATCTTGAGATATCATTTCTTGGGCATAATATTCCTAGTTTGATGTGTTTTTTTAATATTTTATTCTTCTTTGGAAGATATCATTTCTTGGGCATAATATTCCTAGTTTGATGTGTTTTTAAATATTTTATTCTTCTTTGGAAGGTACCCCTTACTACTTGTTTAGTAAGGGAGGTTATTGTGATGATTAAAACGTGACGTGTTCGCTGTGTCTAAGTACATTGTGGTGCTGCTCTTTAAAGATGCTTCTTCTTTTCATAGTAGGATGGAACTTAGAGGTAGGACAGGGAATCCCACACCTCTTTACCAGCTTCCATTACTTTTCACTTTTGTTTCCATTCTAGTTTTAAAACTAAGATGACAATGCGACATTATTGCAAACTCATTTACATTCCATTTAATTTGACCTACTTTCCACTTATTTGCTTTTCTGCCATGTGACCAGGTACCAGACACCCCATCATATCAATTGTTGTGACTCTTGAGTCTTCTTTCTCTGTTTCCCTTCTTCTTCTTTTTTATTTTTTTGTCACCTTGATAATTTTGTGGACTCCAACTCACACATTTGTAGACTGTCCCTTACTTTGTGTGATGGTTTGAATGAGAATGTCCCCCAAAGGGTACAAGCATTTGAACATTTTGTCCCTACTTGGTGGCGCTGTTTTGGGAGGTCTTAGAAGGTGTGACCATGCTGGAGGAAGCACGTCAGTGGGGGCAGGCTTAGAGAGTTCTTGAGCTTTGCCACATCTCTAGTTGCTCTGCTTCCAGTGCTTGCTTGAAGGTGTGAGTGCTTAGCTTCTGCTCCTACTCTAGCCACCTCTGCCACAATGCCTCTCTGCCATGATGGATGCTTGGCATTTTGGAACCGTAGGCTAAATAAACTCTTTCTTTTATAAGTTCCCTTGGTCACGGTGTTTCATCACAGCAACAGAAAAGTAACTAAGAAAGTTTGGAATAACTGATGTCGCCTCATGTTGAAACACAGTTATGAATTGTGGGAGGTGTCTGGTCTGTGCAGGTGTGTAAGAGCATAGGACATGGAGCATATGCACCACTGGTCTTAGGTAAAGTCAGTTTTCTAGGTTTCCAATTTTAGTCTCTCATTTTCCTCTCTCTTGTTTGGGAAGTGAGTTGCTAAATTCAGCCTACAATCAAGGATAAGGAAAGAAGATTGCCTCATCACTAAGAGGGGTTTACATATATTGTTTGGAATTATGTCATAAATAGGCTATATTCCTTCTCCTTTATTTGCTTATCATTTAGTTATGTATGTAGGTCACTATATACTCAGAATAATTTAATTGAGATTTAATTCTATCTTAGACATGTGTCCGTACTTTTGCATCATGCATTATATATATATATATATTTGTGGCACTATTAGGTCCTCCAAGTTCATCTTATGTTATTATGTTTTTACCATACTTGACCTTACAATCAATCATTTCAACAGTACTCACTGCTCTTGTGTTTTGCTATATATTTAAGAAGCATTTTCATATGTAGTTTGACTGTTTTCCAACAGAGTATCATTATTTTAAGCTTTCTTAAGACGTTCAATTTTAATCAATTTAGTTTATCAATAAACTTTTTATTGCTAAACTATAAGTGTTCAAACTTAGTCATTTGAACTCAGAGTGACTCATATTTCTTATATGTAAAATGATAGCAGTAATAATGTATTTCCCATAGCATTGCTGTGAGCAATTAATGAAATTATGTTTCAAGCTCATAGTAGTATTCTGGGTACACTGAATAATTCCTTAAGTTTTAGTGATAATCATCATAAATTTTAATTTAGCAGCAAGACACAACTATTGGTTTATTCTAGAATAGTATTAAACTCTTGGATTATGTGGAAAGTAATTAATCTGCTTATAATTTCTCATACAATAAAAATTAATAAAAGATATAAAAGATTTTATATATAGAAATTTTGGTGCATAAAATTATGCATGCCATTCATTTTTATGCTTGAAATATTTAAAATGTTTAAAAGAGTAATACTTAAATTTCATTTACTCAGATATAATATATATTGTGTTCTCTCAGACACATTATTGCTATAACTCTCTGTTTTTTATCTGTTTGATATATACTATTTTCCTAGTGCTTATGATTTTTGCTCCCAAGACTCAGGGATCATTGTGGGAGAGGAGCAGGGGGGATTGTAAGAGCCGGAAGTAGTGGATGAATACAAAAAAACTGTTTACCAGACATGTCAAGGGAGGTGCACATATGAACTCACAGCAGTTGTGATAACATGCACAAGACCTGTGCCAGCTCAAGCCAGATACAATCCCAGCATGGAGGAAGGATGTGGACAAAAAGTCTTACTGCTTGCTGAGGAGCTACTGGCAACTGATAGCTGATGAGAGAAGAAGAGTCGAGTTTCCTTTTTGAGTATAACCCGTGGTAGATCGACCACACTCCAGTGGATGGCCACACAGTGCCGTACCAGGATTATATGGCCAGCATAAATTGAACTGGATGTTGTTTTTAAATGAGGACACAAAGTTGGGTGGGATAAAGAACGGGGTTGGATATGGGAAAACTGGAGGAGAGTAAATATGATTAAAATACGTTGTACAGAATTACTTATACATTATTAATCAAAGGATTAATAGAAAATATGTTTTCTATTAATTAAGAAATATTTTAAAACAGAATATTCTGTGAAAGTTGTTGTTCTGAAAGGAATGTCAGGCGGTTCCATGGGTAGGAAGTGAAGGTCCTCCAATGACCCACACATTGAGTGATTGTTTCCCAATCGATGGCTCTTTGGGGAAACTTTAAGAGATGGGGTTACCTTGAGGAAGTACATCACTGTGGATATACCTTAAGGACCAGTGTCTTTCCAAAGTCACAGTGTGTTCCTTCCTTTTCTTCCTGTCCATCCTGAAGTAAAGGACTCTCCCTCCTCACATTCCAGGCACCATGCTCATGGGAATGGAGCCAAGAAGCCATGGACTGTAATCCAAGCACTCTGAAGTCTGAAGCAGGAGGATCACACATTTGATATCATGGGCTACATAGCAAGAACTTGTCAAATAAAGAGAGAGGAGAGAGAGAGAGAGAGAGAGAGAGAGAGAGAGAGAGAGAGAGAGAGAGAGAGAGAGAGAGAGAGAGAGAGAGAGAGAGAGAGAGAGAGAGAGAGAGAGAGAGAGAGAGAGAGAGAGAGAGAGAGAGAGAGAGAGAGAGAGAGAGAGAGAGAGAGAGAGAGAGAGAGAGAGAGAGAGAGAGAGAGAGAGAGAGAGAGAGAGAGAGAGAGAGAGAGAGAGAGAGAGAGAGAGAGAGAGAGAGAGAGAGAGAGAGAGAGAGAGAGAGAAGAAGAAGGAGGAGGAGGAGGAGGAGGAGGACGAGGAGGGAAGATAGGAAGGAAGGAATAGAATCAGTTTAGGAGTTTTATTTTGCCTAGATGATTGAAGCAACATCTTTTTAATCTTTCTCACATCTTTTTAACCCCCACGTGGATTTGATTTCCATAACCTTGGTAGTTCCTTATGTCTGTTGTGTCCCAGAAGATGTATAGACATAAGTTGGATGAGGAAAAGTATATAAGGGACATGTTTTCATAGGTGTGTCTAATGCACATGCAGAGTACTCTTGGCTGAACTTGCATAGCAGGAGTGCAGTGGGGAACCTCTGGAGGGACCAAGGCTTGTGCCTTTCAGACTCTTCATGATGACTGCCTCTGGGTTTTGTGATAATGCATTGTTTTATAATGGCTGTGTTTGCAGGTTGGAGAATCCATAATAAAGAACTGGTAATTAATCAATTCACATAGAGAGCATTTTGAATCCTAAAATTATTTATAAAGAATTACCTCTGTGACCTGGGGTTGAGATACTTTATTAGCTGTCCACACCAGGAGTCTTACAACTGAGAATGTTATTTGCTCTAATTTATTATCTTGTGAAAAGAGGTTGATTCATAGTCCCAATAACATTTATTAAATGCATTTAATTACATGTCCATTGTCTACTCTGTCAGAAATTTTTGGCTTATTCAACATTTTTGATTTTTATAATCTCCAGAGATCAATGAAATAAGCATCTCTATCTTTGCTAGTGTTCCAGACCTTTGCTGACTGCCTGAGTAACACAGGGCAATGTTAATGAAGAATCAGCCAATGTGCAAATCATATAAATTGTGTTCAGTGACTCACATACACTCAGTAGTTTTCTTTACATCTGAAATCTACCTTCTTTAAAAAACACATTTTTTTCCAAAAAATCATACACCTCCAATATGTTGATCATTGATCAGCAGTTGGTAGCACCGTTCTGGATGATAGTAGAAACTTTATGATGTGGGGTCTAGCGGGAGGAAGTAGGATACTGGCGTGATGCTTTGAAGGTTACCAATGATACCAGTGATACCTGGTCGCCCCTCCCCTCCTCACTGCTTGCTATCTACCTGCAGTGAGGCACTTCTGCCACATTCTCCTGATTCTGTGGTGTGTGCCTTACCATAGGTGAAAAATCAATGAAGCCAGAGACAAAAATCTGAATTGTGAGCACAATGCTTTCCTCCTTTATGTTGTCCACAGCATTTTGGTGACAGTAAAGCAGAAATAATTGACATAACACTCTAGGTTCAAGAGTAACAATGTTCTCTGTTGAAGTAATCAGTATTAACATAGCCAGAGCTCTAGAAAGGGCTCTACCATGCTTCCTTAACTTTTTATTCAAATACTCAAACACTATTTCAATAAAATTTGTTATAAGTTCATCACTTAAACTTTTCCCAAAACTTTAAACTACTTCATTAAACTATTTCAATGGTGTTGACATTTTAAAACTGTACTTAATGTTGTTCCCAAACTAAGCATTTCTGATCATATATTTGTAGAGAGAAACAGTAAAATGTATCCTTGTGCCGGGGTAGAGAATTTTTTTCCTCAATATTATAATGATAGTTTTCCAATTTCACCCAGAATTTTGGTTTTCTTATTTCAGTAAAAAATTCATGTAAAGCAGAAATAATTGACATAACACTCTAGGTTCAAGAGTAACAATGTTCTCTGTTGAAGTAATCAGTATTAACATAGCCAGAGCTCTAGAAAGGGCTCTACCATGCTTCCTTAACTTTTTATTCAAATACTCAAACACTATTTCAATAAAATTTGTTATAAGTTCATCACTTAAACTTTTCCCAAAACTTTAAACTACTTCATTAAACTATTTCAATGGTGTTGACATTTTAAAACTGTACTTAATGTTGTTCCCAAACTAAGCATTTCTGATCATATATTTGTAGAGAGAAACAGTAAAATGTATCCTTGTGCCGGGTTAGAGAAATTTTTTCCTCAATATTATAATGATAGTTTTCCAATTTCACACAGAATTTTGGTTTTCTTATTTCAGTAAAAAATTCATTGTCTTTGAATATTTTTCCTATAACTGAAAGTTCTGTGTTGTCTCAGAACGGACTTAAGGCAGGAGACAGAGGGCATTAGGCCTAAGGGGGAAACACCAAAAATACCAGAGCAGGTAAAACAAAGCTTTAAAACAGAAATGTTGGAGTCAGAAGTCAGGTCCTTCACTGGTGTCACTCATGTGGTCCACTGGCAGTCTTGATAGTGTATTCCTGTCGAACCTATTGTTCTACTTTGTTTCTCCATTGCTGTGACAAAACACTGACCAATACCAACTTGGGAAGGAAAGGTTTATTTTATCTTACATCTTCCGGGTCACAGTTCATCAGGGAGGCCAAGGTAGGAACTCAGGGCAGGAACCTGGAGACAGGAGCTGGATCAGAGGCCATTGAGGAACACTGCTTACTGGCTTGCTCCCCTGACCTATGTTCAGCCTGCTTTCTTGTACAACACAGGCCCACTTGCCCAGGGGTGGCACCATTCAAAATGGGATGGGCCCTCCAGCATCACTCAGTATTCAAGAAGATGCCCCACAGACATGGCCACAGGCTAGTCCAATGGAGACAATTCCCAAGTGAGGCTTCATCAACCCAGGAGTGTCAAGTTGACACTAAGGCTATCCAGCACAATTGACCCTTTGTCAGTCTGACACACAAACACATCACTATTAAACCATAACCTTTCTAATTATTGTCCCCAAGATACGATGTTAACTTTAATATCACAACATAAGGCAGTAGAACCTTAAAAGCCCCACAGTCCTTAAAAAAACCCAAACATGTAAAAGTCTATGTTCTCTTTTAAAAGTCTCTTAACTGTGGGCTTCTATAAAATCCAAAATAAGTACTGTCTGTCTTATTTCAAAGGGAAGAATCAGGCACACCTAAGCAAAACCTAAGTCTGGCAAAGTAGCTCAAGGCTGGACATCTGGGGTTCACTTAAGATCTTTGGGCTCCAAAGGGTTCTGACAGCTCCACCTCTCTATCTCTGCCATCCACAACACACACAGCTTGCCTCAAAGACCCAGACCAGCTCCATTCCACATCTACTGCTGTCATTGGTGGTCATCCCATGGTCCTGGCATCTCCAAAAAGCTGGGGTCTCCACTGAAACTGAGGCTACACCTTCACCAGTGGCCTCTTCTTGCCTCTTGAGGTGCAAAGCATCAGATTCTCTCCATGACCACTTCAGTCCTGGGGTCTTCACTGCAACTGAAGCTTCACTTTCATCTATGGCCTTTCCTGGCCTCTCAGAGTGCCAAGCCTCAGCTGCTCTCTGTGACCCCTTCCTGCTTTCATCACCAGAACCATGCAGGAGACTCTTACACATTACCAAGTCCTGCTTCCAGCTTGAGATGGAGGCTCAGCCCCCCCCCTCTCCCCACCACTCAACCACAGCTTCTGTGTGCTGACCCTGAGGAAATATTTCCCAGAAGATTTCACCTCTGTGATGCTGGTTTCTTGTTACTTACAAAGCTGATTTTTCAACCCCAGCTAACCACCATCAATTATCTCATTAAAAAAACGGTTTTAATTCAAGTTCTGGTCTCTTCTAAATCACAGCCGATTCTTCAGCCCCAGCTGACCAGAACCCACAGATTCTCAATCCAAAATCTCACGTGAACAGTCCTGATAGTCTCCACCTCCCTTTGAAGCTTCACAAGCCAGGCCTCCATCGTCTACAGCTCTTTCAGCGTAACTGTTCCAAGCTCCACTGCAACAAACTCTGAGCTTCTCCAACCTAAAGTTCCAAACACTTCCACATCCTCCCAAAAACACCAAGGTCAGGTCTGTCACAGCAATATCCCACTCTCTGGTACCAATTTCTGTTCTGGTTTGTTTCTTCATTGCTGTGACAAAATACTCTGACCACTACCAACTTGGGGAGGAAAGGGTTTATTTAGCTTACATATCC
>NW_008343205.1:73187-74465 GCF_000622305.1 Nannospalax galili | reverse complement strand
CACACACACACACACACACACACACACACACACACACACACACACACACACTGAAAGGAAAACTCTGCTGATTAAAGCAGAAAGATAGTCATGGGTGACTCGAAGATAGAGACCACCTCTCCGCTCAGCAATAGAGGAATGAAATCTGTAGATGACATTAATACTTTGGGGAGAGTATATCATCAGAAGGGCCTTGTCCAACCTCGAAGGCACAGACTCAGAGCTTAAGGCAGCCATTGGAATTCATGTCCTGGTGGAAACAGTCTAATACTGCTTGGTGGCCCTCAAACTGGACTACAGTCTTTTTTCAGTTTCATAATGCAGAAATATTAGGCAAGCTCTAAATTTTTAAAATTTATTTTTAAGCTGTTTTAACTTTCAAACAGCATCCTAATGCCAACTAGGGATGAGTACTTTGGGCTTCACAGGCAGATTCACTGTAGAACTCCAGTTCTAATCCCATCAGCTCCCTGGCCCTCATCAGGTGCTTCATGTAGCTAATCCTGTTTTTCGAAGTGGAGATAATATTTGTGTCCTTGAAAAGCTATTTTAGTATTTTGGAAAAATATTTAAAGTTTGGAAAATGTAGAAAAAGAGAGTCCTAGGTAGTGTTTTTACACCACACACACACACTCACGTACGCACGCACACACATACACACACATACACACACACAAAATGTACCAAGCAACTGTTTGAAATTATTAGGTTCCTGTTTACATCTGCCTTCAGAAAGAGCTATGTATATTCTTTAATGAAAATTACTGAAGTGCAACTACATGCAACTATTTTGATAGTTATAAGTCAGATTGCAGGAATTTAAAGTTACATAAAGTGGAATGTCCTGAGTGAACACATAGATTATTATTCACTTGTGTTTATACTGGCCTCCTCTGTCTGTAAATGATGCTATAGCTTGGGGTTTGCAGGATAATTAGCATACAAGTCCATATTTCTGATAGGTTACATAAAGAAGTCAGTCAATAAATGATGATATTTATTGTAAATACAATAAAGTATTCATCATGAAAGCATCGTGTTCTTCTCTGGCATAATCATTTCCTGGTGCATAGGTAGGAATTCCAAAGCCCACTGCACATAGGGATGCCTGTTTGGGTAGCTTATCTGTGGTAAAGAAAAGTCCAGATTGGGGAAGCCAATATACCCTTTCACCTCAAAAGTTTCTCATGCTGCTCTCATTCTTACAGGACTTTTCCCTTTTTTTGCAAACTGCCCTAGCAAAGGCAGTGTCAGTGGGCAGAGAACAGCGAAATAGAC
>NW_008343205.1:57334-70239 GCF_000622305.1 Nannospalax galili | reverse complement strand
TGATGAATGGATAATGAAAATGTGGTTCATATATACGATGGAGTTTTACTCAGAGGTAAAGAAAAAATAAATCATGAAATTTGCAGGCAAATGGATGGAACTAGAAGCTGTTATACTAAGTGAAGTAACACAGACTCAGAGAAACAAGTGACATATGGTCTCTCCCATTTTTGGATCTTAGCTCTAAATACCTAGATATGAGTATATATCCTGATGTAACCGCAGAAACAAGAAAATGGAAAAGAACCATGGTGATAGAAGGGAAGAAGGAGCTCTAAAGAGAGAGATAGTAGGAGATAGATGTTATCAAGGGGGAAATGGGGAAAATGAGAGTATTTTAACAGGAGGGAGGTTTATTCAGGGGTAGAGCAAGGAAAGATTCATAATACTCAATGTGAAAATAAGAGGGAACTAAATTAGTTTAAAGTCTTACCAAAAAATACACATTGCATACAATATGTATTATGTATAATACATGCATTTATTATATATAAATAAATATAATACGTGTGTGCATGTGTACACATGAAGGCTGTATAAGAAAAATGATGCCAGGCAGGGGAAACTTCCTTTCAAGTTGTTGGTCAGGGTAATCCAAGAGACCCCCAAAATAACACAGGGTAATGCCACACACTTTGATTGCCTCCCAAAACTTTCAGCTTATTGCTGAACACTGGACATGCTTGCATGTAGGACTTGGAACAATCTAACTGGAGCTGACCTGTAAATCTCCTTTCTGAAGACTAGCTCTCATAATACCATGAAATACTATGCAAGCTGCCAATGGAGAAAACCAATCAATGGTCCTACCCACCAGTAAAGCCTAATAAACACAGCAATGACTGGCCTAACAAACTGTATTTATTGGTGCAATAGTGGCAATTTTATCTTGTGAGTCATCAACAGCTGTCTAATTAGAATTAAGGTCCACTTAATGGAAGGGAACTCATGTGTAGTTCTGTAAATATAGCCAAATATGCATCGCTCAAGAGGTCACAGATTCTAGAAAAAAACCTACTTCTGTCAGTCCTATACTGTATTCTTCTAAATAAGTACTCTTACATTTATAGACAAGTGTACCTCTTACCACTAATCAAAGAAACTTGTTTTTGCAACAGATGGAAACTATTAGATTTCCACAACTGATCAAATCCACAGAATAAAAGTCTGTAAGCTGTCCAGCCCAAAGCGACTCATCTACAATGCAACCTCTGTGCCTATGCTCAGGAGACATAGTGGAACAGAGGATTGAAAGAATATTAATACATCTCTCAACTCTCACCCATGAAGCTTCCTCATGGAACAGATGGTTTTAAACCCAGAAAGCCACACTGACCAAAGTGCAGAGAATAGGAAGCTATAGAGTGCTAGTCCCTGGATAGGACATCTGTATCAAAACTCTGCTAAGCTGGGATCAGTTAACATTACAGAAGAGGGGATGAAAAGATTGTAAGAGCCAGGGGTAGGAGAACACCATCAGGTGGCTGAGAAGTTGCTCATATGAACTTACAACAATAGTGACAGCAGGTATAAGACCCATGCAAGCTCAAACCAGACTAAAACCCAGCATAGAAGTGGGGAAATGGATAACAAACCACAAACTTAGCTGATAAAACTTTGGCAATAGATAACTACTAGAAGAGGGAGAGTTGGTCTCATTTAAGCACATGATGCTAGATAAATGAACCAGGCTCACGATGGATGGATTCACACTGAGGGACATTTAGGGGCAAAAACTTCCCTTGAAAATATATGACAGAATACATGAAATCCATTGGAGTGGTTCAGATAAGGGAAGGGGTCTAAATATATTCAAGATGTATTTTGTGAAATTCTCAAAAAATTCAATAAAAAATATAATTCAAAAAAGACTCATCACTGCTGGGTGAAGGCAAATTGGTCCTCTTTATGGGAGTGACACTAGATAGACTGACCAGGCTTCAGTGAATAAACTCACACCAAGGGACATTTGGTGACACAAACTTGACTTTATACATGACAAAAATGTATGAGATCCATTGGGGGGGTGGGGGCATTCCTAAGGGTGGTATAGACAGGGGAAGGGGTCTTAACATCATTGAGATGTGGTATATGAAATGCACAAGAGTTCAATAAAAATATATGTTGAAAAAAATATGCCGTTGTCAGTGTCCTGGTGCTAACATAATAACAATCACTTAGAATACCGACTTTCTAGACAGCAAGTTTGTAAGCTTACTTAGTGTGGACAATGCTTTGTAGACGGGTTTTTGTTGTTTCTTCCCATACACCGTAGAATCACTTGTGGAAACGGTTGCTGCTTCTCTGCTTTTGAGCATTCTCCTGCATTAAGGATTGGGCGTATGATTCAGAAACACATTAAATACTTACTGAAAGTGGATATCATGTATTCCTCCAAAACTGAAGGGAAAAGTATTCATTATTCTAATATTCTGTGTAATTTCAAGGTCAGAATATTTAGGAAATTTTCTTCTGTTGATAGTTTGTAAATTTGTTAGTTTTTATACATGAACTTTAATCAAGTAATATTTAGTGAGTACATTGAATTGAACATGGTTTTCTATTTGAAGTAAATAATTATAAAAATCAATTTTTATGGTTATATAGTAACAACATTAAATTCTTGGGGTATCAATTTCTTGAATCATCATGATAATTTTTCAAGGTTTTGAGGGGCATCTTAGTTAATTTCTTTAAAATTTTAAAAATCTGTTTTTAAGTCTTTTATGTATGAGTGCTATTCCTGCATCTATGTCAGTGCACCCATGTTGTACAGTCCCTGCGGGGGACAGAAGATAGCTGGATCCCCGGAACTGGAGCTGCAGATGGTTGTTAGCTGCTATGTGTATGTTGGGATTCAAACTTGGTTCTTCCGCAATAGCCAGTTCTCTTCACCACTGCTGAGCTATCTCTACAGTCCCTGCATCTTAGTTTTTGAAATACTGTCCTGTAATTGTGCTGTCATCTGATATCCATGGCAAGTTAAGTGTTTATCATAAAGGAACAGGACAGTGCTTCTCATTTGTTTTATTTTCTCTGAAAATTGTGGGTAAGTTTGGTCATTGCTTTCCGTCTTCTCAATTTGATTCATCTTCTCAAGGAACTGAAGTATTTTATTAATAAAATACATTATGCTGCATGTCAATTTTTATTTTTTATTCTAATATTTTTATTTAATATTGAAATACTATTTTATATGTTTCTATGTTATTGGAGTTTATGTTCTTTTATTAGCATTTAAGACAGAATCCAAATTATTGATTTCCAGCCTTTTTCTGTTATAATACTTGCCCTTAAAATAATAATTTCTTCAAACCATTACTATAAGCAAATTTCACATATCTAATACTTTACTTTCGTTGCCAGTTCCCTAAACGCTATACTTCCTTTGTGGCATCCTAATTGATCCATTGATTTTGAAGTGACATACAGACTATTTTGTATTAATTGGAAAGCATTAGTCCTTTTATCACATTAATTTCTGTCTTAATTCTATAGAATTCTTAAATGTTATGATTTTAAAATATTTTATTTAATATTTTTATTTTATGTCTATGAGGGCATTGCCTGCATGTATATAAGTGCACCTATGTCATGCAGTGCCCATGGAGATCAGAAGAGTTCATTGGATTTTCCTGGAGCATGTGTTATGGATGATTATTAGTTGCCATATGGGTACTGGGAATTGATCCTGGGTCCTCTGTAAGAGCAGCCAGTGCTGTTAATTGCTGAACTATCCCTCTAGCCCCATGTTATTATGATTTTTTAAAGATTTTTTTAGATTTTATTTTTTGTGCATGAGTGCATTCATGTGTGTATGAGCACTACATGGAGGTGTTGTTCATAGAGGCCAGAAGAGGGCATCAGATTCCCTGCAACTGGAGTTACAGGCAGCTGTGATCTACCCTGTGGGTGCTGGGAACTGAATCTAGGTTCTCTGCAAGGGCAGCCAGTGCTCTTAACTACTAAGCCAACTCTCTGGCTCTATGCTTCATAATTTTGATACTTTTCCTTTAGCAGGTGCTTGCTTGCTTGCTTGCCAAGAATATAATATATTTTGTCAGCTTTCCCAAGTACACTCAAAAAAGAATGTATATTGTGATTCTTTGTACGTATATTACTTTATTTAGAAATAAAGTCAAGTCCTTGTCTGTTCCAAATGATTCAGTCTTCTCTGCACTGTTGAATTTCCCCTTCTCCTTGTGTCAGTTGTCAGTGTAACAAGTGCTTCATTAATTATATAATCAATTCATTTCTATTTTTGAGTTATGGTATTGGGTGTATAAATATTTCATTTTAATTAATTGCCTTAAAATAATTTTTGCTTGATATACTCTTGCTACTTCAGCCTTCGTTTTGTTACTGCATTGTCAGGGTTACTGTGGACTTTATAAGGAAATGGAATATTACGATTTTTGAAAAAAATCCAGTTTGACAGTTTTCTCTTTACCATGTTTTGATTTCATTACTATAACACATAATGTAGTGGTGTATAAATCTGTCATTGTGTTCTTTCTAATGCAATATTATCACATTATGACATTTTATACTGTTTATTTAAACTACACATGCTAATACAAAATACAAATGTGTTATTCTCTCTGTACATATCAATATTTTTATTTCTGTAATTCTACTTCCAAATGTATTATGGATTTTATATGCAGAATTTAGAGCTGAAAGTATCATCCCTAGTCATTACTGCTATTTTCCTTTGCAATATTTAAAAAATCTTATGTCTACATCTACTGATCAAGAGATCTGCAACATGTACTGTAAAAATGAACTCTTTATTCCAAGCTAGACCAGAGGTGCTTTACTAGGCAGAGAATAGTGTTAGTCTCCACTGCTTCCAAAGAATGCATTTTGTTACCCTGTTGATGTGGTTTTTCTAAAATAAGCTCTTCATGTGCCCTAATCATATTTGGTGGAATGCAAAAATTTGAGATATTCCGGGTGAGCATATAGAGCACTTCAAGGACTCTACAAAACAAGTTAATGGAAAGAATTATGTGCTTGCTTTGCAGATTCCAGTTTACGATACATGAAGGATGAATAATTCTGAAATATAACAATGAACAATGAAGCCCCCAACGTATCCTTTAGGAATTCAAAGGGGGATCCCAAAGAAGTGATTTCTGTCTCACAGGAAATGTTATTGGGTTTAAAATATGGAAGTTTTCATAAGGTACATGCTCTATATAAAGCCACTGATGTTTTTAAAAGTGGAACGAAGTAGATCAGCTTTCTAAATAATTTTCCTGTGTATGCTGTTGTAAATGCCCCTCTCCCCATCTTTATAGCAACTCCATAAGGAAAACAAGAATAAATCTTTGAGTCTTAAAATTTTTACAAAATTTAAAAATAAAGACATGGAATATTTTGAAACAAAATTGAACACCTGTGGAAAAAATATTCAAATCCCAGTATCAAAAAATGAATACTGTTGATGGTTTTATTGTGTTCTTGTCAATACACACACACACACAAATATACACATATGGGAGACATATATACACATATGTGTATGTATACATAAGTGGCTAACATTTATTAGGCAATTATGCTGAGAATTATATTATTTTAATTATCTCATTCATTCCTCATATAAGCATGTGGAAGGCTGTTTTCAAACACTTTATATAAGAAACACATGAAGAGAAATATAATAATTACGTCTGAGTCATACAGAGTTTATAACTGGCTGGAAATGGAATAAAGGATGAAACCTAAAGAGGAATGCACAGATTTTCTCACCATCTTCACTTTGCTTCTTCTCTCTCTCTGTTGTACTAGAACATTTGGTTCTTCATTATCTACTTTTCCAAGTTGTTACATTGTCTGTTGAAAGCATTTGCACACTTGTGTTTTTAAAAACTGTGTTGTTATTTTACACAGTTAACTCTAAGACCTCATCTCAGAACCGTTCTCATATATCTATCTATCTATATATGTATAGATAGATATATATATGATGAGGTACATATATTACTGTTTGTTTCTACATACACATGTGCTGTTAAGTCATTGACTATACTCATTCTTAGAGTAATCCACTAATAGTGTTTCATAAGTAATATGATTTATCTCCTCTGATCTTACTTTATGCATACTTTGTGCTCCATAGAAGCTATAATTAGCACGGATAACATTTATAAAAACAACAATAATTCAATCATTTTAGCCATGTAATATTCTAAGAAAAAATTTAATGTGCAATATATGTGTAATGATCTATGATGTTACATTTATGATGAATTGATCTTTTATAATGATTAACTACAGATCATCCATAGAGATAAAAATCTGTATATAAGTTTACATGAAGATATACAGATAAAGACTGCATTGTAGGGATGAAGAGATGGCTCAGCAGTTGAGAACACTGGCTGTTCTTGCAGAAGACCCAGGTTCGAATCCCAACACCCACATAACAGCTAACAACTGTCCGTAACTCCAGTTCCAGGGAATCTGACAGCCTCTTCTGTCTATCGCGGGCATTGCACGACATGGGTGCACTTACCTACATGCAGGCAATACACGCATACACATAAAATAAAAATAAATAAAATATTTTTTAAAATAAAAATAAAAAACTACATTGTAAAGGTTATGTTTTAGATATAAAAGACAGCAAACTCTAGAAGAACACAGGGTTTCACAAGGTAAGGGAGGTTTTAAAATAAGCCAGTTTTAACATAAAGAAAAAAACAACATTAGAATCATTAAATATGAAGTATTACACATTTAATTGGCTCAGTCCTATTGCTCAGAATGTGTTGTTTGCAGACATAAAAATCAGAGCTTCTCAGGGCATTGTATATGAATTTGATTTTGAGACATGAATATAGTTCAGTTATTCTGGAATCCTTGGTTTGAGGTTTTTACTACTTAGAATATGCCAGATACCGACTAAATTTAAATAAATTCCTAGCTGGCCCTGTATCAGTTCAACTACTAATTTAATTCCTAGCATGATTGTACATACAATATTTAATCAGATAGCTGGATTGTTGTCCAAAATTGGTGCTTAACCTTACAAAATATCAGGTCTTTGTCAGTTAATTCTACATTTTGATTCTTTGGATTAAAAAAACTTGGTTTTACATGATTAAAACTAGACCAGGGAGATATTTTCAACATTACATCACACTGATCTATGCAATTTTTTCTGTGAAGATGTTTTCTGTGTTTCTGTTTTCCAGGTCTACCCACTGAGGAATTTTCCTTACTTTCTTCTATTTTCCAAAAGAAATGCAAATCATCTGTTTCATGAATGCCCCATGCTGCCCTCCTGGTGAGTACTTCTCCTTAGTAAGCACTCACCTACAAGACATTTTAAAAGCTGGTATTTGGCATCACAAATACATGAGTAAGTGCATTTCTGTTCTTTACACTAACATTTTGCAAGTCCCTGGCTTGTTGAAATACGCCACTGGGAAAAACAATCTGTTTTGCTAATGCTTTAAGCTCTTTAGAGGGTATCTTCTCTACTTTAAATACATGGTTCACTTTATACCTTATCATAGGAGAAACAAAAGCAAAATCTCTTCCTGAGCCTCTAAAGAACTTTCCCAGGAAAACTGACAGCTGACTTGTTTTTACTGGCTTAAAAAAAAAAAGTAGCTATGCAGAAGCTAATCCAGGCTGGTTTTTTCATAAATGTCAAGAGATATGTGCCTAAAATCTGTAAATGATTCCTTTAAATTGATAAGGATTATTTTTTTCTTTGATTATTTATTTTATTACTCTGTGTATGTGTGTGTGTGTGTGTGTGTGTGTGTGTGAAAGACAAAGAGATATTTCCTAACTATGCTCTTCTGAGCAAATATTAGAGACTCATATTTGGAATGGATAATGGCACTTGACTGCACAAGAAAGGAAACCATTAATTGCTTATCTATGCTAGAAAAATTCATGATAAATGTCTATCAAAAATAATGTCCATATATGTTAAATAAGAATCTCTGTCTTGGTCAGTTAAAAATATTTTTGGTACAGTCATTGTCAATAACCACATAACTTAATGGAAAATTAATAGGCTACCTGGAATTTTCCATTTCTCTCTTACTCTCAGACTCCAAGGCACTCTCTGGTAGACAAAGGGAAAGCTTAAGCATGAGAAGAAATGTGAGATGCAAACTGCTTCCTATCTCTCTAAATGCAAAGCACGGGTATCACTGTGCATCTGGTGGGGACTTTGCTGAATCGCAAAGATTTCAGAGCCTTGATTAGCTTTTTATATCAGTTTCATATGCTGGACTCTTGCCACCACCCAAACTTTATTTTGTTCTGCTCCATTGGATCCTTATGGAAGTCTATACAGTTGCTTATTTGTATAAATTCCCTTTTGAGGGTAATGAAATGAAGACCCTGTTTAGGCCACCTCTCCAAAGCCCTGCTGTTAAGGCATGAAGACTGAACTCGATCACTTGCCTGAAGTTCCTCAACTTACTTGAACCATATAAGCAAACATAAACAAGTTAGCTGCCTGGTAATGTAGCAGGTCATAGCACATGCTGCTAAGTATGCAGAATAGTTTCAAAATACCCATTTTGCCTTGTATATGACTATATCCACTGTGAAGGTCTCAACTAGGGTAATCCTGCTGTATAGATCTTACACACCATAATCAGGTATCAGCCAAAGATGTGTTTCAGGTTGGGTTAGGCAGGATCAAGATGGCTCAGGCAAACCCAGCTGCTTGTAGTTTGGTGTCATCTGGGTGGAGGGGAAGCACCGCTTACGGAAGAGGCATAATAGTAATTTCACAGATGATGGCTTTTTTGGCCTTTCAATTTGTACTAGATTTTTCTAGAGACAATATCTGCAAAGAAACAGAAGGAAGGTGTGCTATTTTATGCCATACTCACGGTGGCATGTGATCATTTGCAACATTCCCTCTCCACCAAGCTAGTTGCAAACCCTCAGAATCCAGGGGTTAGGATATAGAAACTATAGCTTTGTGAGGATACACAAATTTAAACAAGGGTTGTTAAAATATAAATGTGGGTAACATATGGGCTTTGTTAGCACCAATATTTTGCCTAGTCATTTGTATTTACTAGTTTATTTTGTCAGATTAATTTATGTGCAGTTAGCCTGTTCTGCAAGATTACTCATACTATAAGTATGGTTAGCTTGATAGTTATGCATGCCACCTGTATTTGTATCTATAGCTAATCTACAGCTATAGCCGTCTGATCTATGTCAGACTATGACAAACTGTTCAGTATCAGGCTTCCGTCTCTTTTTCTGACCATATGCCAAATGCTTTGTCATTATGCAGAGCAGTTAGAGCACAGCACACTTATTGTGCTCTTCACACAGCCGTCAGCGTGGCGCACTCACCTCCGCTCTTCACACAGCCGTCAGCGTGGCGCACTCACCTCCGCTCTTCACACAGCCGTCAGCGTGGCACACTCACCTCCGCTCTTCACACAGCCGTCAGCGTGGCGCACTCACCTCCGCTCTTCATGTAGCCACCATGTGCGCTTTCCTTTGGAGCATCTCTCACTGTATCATAATCAATAATAAAGATTTTAATTTTTTATTACATGAAATAGCAGAGCCTTCAAAACTTCCTTCATTTTGATGGAATTAGTAAGATTTTGAGACCTTAACTCACCCATCATTCTTTGCTTGACCATGATGTAGAAATAATACCTGGACATAAGCTGATACCTAAGCACCTTTGATTTGTGACAAGTCTATCTTTTAGCCCCAGTTTTGAAATATAACCAACACTTTCTGTAAGCTAGAACTGATGCTAAGTACCATGAAAGGGGCTCAAATTGACTTCTTGGTTCAAAATTAAACTGGTTAAAATTAAACATTAATAAATGAAATCTTAAAACTGATTTATAATAAATATACTTGCTAAATTTAATATCAGGTTCGGAAATAAGCCAATTCTCCCTTTCTGCCATTGTACAAGACACTGCCCAGTCCTTCCTGTCTTTGCCTCTGATAGTTGCCTCTTGTGCTCTCTTTGGTTCAATTTTCCATTTCCACCATTTTCACGCTCCTTATTGAGGAATTTCTTTAACACAGTGTACATTGTCTTCCATTTCTGTTCACCATTTTTCATATTGGATCTTAAGGTATCTGTTTTTACAAAGGATATTAATGTCTGTATCTTGTCTTACATCTCCCATATTAATGCCATTTTCCAATTGCCGTATGCTGAATTCTCCCAAGACACTATAACTAAGACTTCAATGAAATTTCATTTCATTCACTGTGATGGTTAAAATGATTATCAACTTAACAGGAGCTAGAATCACCTAAGCGACAAGGCCCTGAGGTCCTCATGGGAGATTATCTAGATTAGGTTTATTGAGGTGGGAAGACCCCCCCCCCTTAACCATGGCTCCCATCATTCCATGGGATGAGTTCCTGAACTGAATAAAAGAGCGCAATCATCACATTCTGCATTCATCATGTTCTGCTTCCCAAATGCTGACAGTGTAACTAGCTGCCTCATGCTCCTTCCAGTGGTGACTTTCCTACCATGATGGACTATACCCTCAAACTATGAGTCAAAGTAAACCCTTCCTCCTTTATGTTTGCTTCTTATCAGGTAATTAGCACAGGAATGAGACAAGTAACTCTTACATCACTATGCTGGCACTGCTCAATACTGATCAAATGGGATATGAGTATCCATTTTCATCTGTGAGTCCTAACCCTGGTTCCTTGGTCATCCAAAGGTGAATAGGCATGATGTAAAAGACAAATAATAATTTCTTTGAATTTGTTAGTCATAAATATTATTCTATCCACCATATAGCACTATGATTATTTTTACATTACTTTCATATTTTATCAAAATAAATTACTGTCAGCCTCATGGTTTATACATAACGCATATGTTATCTTACAATCTGAAAGTCAGAAATCTGGTGTGGGTCTCCCTGAGCTAAAATCAAGGTGCAGGCAGGGTTGTGCTTCTCAATGGGACCCTCCAGAACAGTTCATCTCTCTGCCTGTGTTGCTTGCTAAGGCCACTAATATGTCCTAGCTGATGTCTTGTTTCACAACCCTTACCAACAGTACAGGCTTGTGGCTTGTGGTCACATCACGTGTCTCTGAGGTATATCTATTATCGCTTTCTATATTTCCCATTCTCTATCTCTCTCTTCCACTTAGAAAATCCTTACCTAGGAGACAACCAGATAATCTAAGTAGAATAAACATCTTCCTTTGAGGTCAATTTATTTATTCATAATCTGAACTATCTTTTGTAATGTAATATAAATAATCGTAAGTTATAGTGTGGCAGGCATGTATAGGGAATACTTTAGCAACTTGGAAGACCATTTGGCTTGAATATATACATACCTGTCTTCTAAAAACACACATGTCAACTTAGGAAACTTGCCAGAGAGAGAGAGAGAGAGAGAGAGAGAGAGAGAGAGAGAGAGCCCTGTCTGAACAATGCACTTGGCATCCTGTTGACAACCATGAACCCACTCTAACTGGACTTACTCTACTTCAGTTGATGGAAGATTTTCTGTCCATAGCGGTGAACAATTCCCTTCTCATGAACAATTTCTATTCAAATTTATTTCTAGAATCTGAGAGGATAGGGGGTGATCCAACTTAAACTGGTTTTGACTGCATGCACAGTTAGACAAACTGTGTTTTCTGAGTGAACTGTTAGGGAGAATCTCTTATTTACCATCTCATACCTATACGTAATTGGGTACAATTATGATTAAAATCAAATGCATCATGGTAAGGGGAATACGCAGAAAGCCAGGGCTTGCATAATTGAAGCCTGTCAAGCAATCTATTTGCCTTAGCAACTAAACTGTTTCTTTCCTTGCTCCCCATAAAAGGAAGTGCTGAACAAGAATTGGGGCCTTGAGTATCTGAGCTCTCTGGCACTCAGGTGTTTGCCTATGGTGTATCTGAACTGTACTACCACTTTGCTTTTGAATAAAATTTCCCTGCTACTTTGTAGTCTTTGAATAAAGATGCTGAGAGCTTGGAAACATCAGGTCCAGGCACTGACTACCTTTAACAAGAATTAGAGGACACAATTATGTCCACCACACATTTGTTTTAAATAGAATTTCTTTTATATTTTGTTTGCTGTTTTAGATTTGGGATCTTATTTCATAGTCCGAATTCACTTTGAATTTGTGATCCTCCTGCCTCAGCCACCCAAGTGAGCTAAAAGGCCCATCCTAAGTTCTTTTGTCATCCTTTAGTGTCACAATTTATTATCAGCTCATATTTTTTCCGATTCCAATTCACCTAGTCTACAAATCCAGTATTTTCTTGAATCATCCTTTCAGTGGTGCTTAAATCTTATAATATTAATGCTAAAGTAAAAGAAATGCCCTATTCTGTGAAGTATTATCACAAGAAATGTAGTGCTGAAAGGATGTAAACTGGCAAGCTTTGTTAGATTTGGATGAAATAACTACATAAATTGTATCAAAGATTGTAATTTTGTGATTCTAATAAGAATTACACATTGAATGTAAATCCATATAAAAATGTATCCATTCCTGAACAAGAGTTCTGTCCTCTGGAGATTGGAAGGTAGGTAATATAATTTTGGATTTTGGAGAGACAAAAATATATCGAGGCTGTTAGATTCAAAGATCTCTTCTTGGGTGACCACAGGTTACTAGATAAATATCCAATCTGTGTGCTCCTAAGTCTTAAAGTAGCACTGAATTTGACCCAGTTACATCATAGCTAATTTGTATGACTTTGGTGGAGGGGGGGTATATTAGTCACTTTTCTGTTGCTGTGATAGAAACACTGACCTGAACAACTTATAAAATGAAGAGTTTATTTGAGCTTACAGTTCCAGGGGAATTACAGTCCTTCATGGCGGGGAGGCATGGTGGCTGGAGGTGGCTGGACCAGGAGCAGCAGAAGCTAAG
>NW_008343205.1:52149-56646 GCF_000622305.1 Nannospalax galili | reverse complement strand
CTCTCTCTCTCTCTCTCTCTCTCTCTCTCTCTCTCCCTTCCTTCCTTCTTCTCTCTGTTTCTGGCTTACTTGAAGAAAGATATTCTACCAGAGTACCACCACTGCATGGTACCCTCAGGAAAGACTGTACAACACTTTCCTTTTTTCCTAAATTGCAAGTGTGTCATTCTTGAATGTTCCATCTACAATCAAGTTTTGCAGAGTGGGCTAAGCAATATGAGCACATGTGCACACACTGTTATTTAGAAAGAAACAAAGAGAAAAAGGTTTTGGAAGTGGTTGACTTGAGATGTTTCGGGAAAGCTAAGTTAGGAGATAGGGCACAGAGGGGCTAGCAGGCCTGCAGGTCCAGGCAGGAGCCCTTTATGAGAGATCTCACAAAGTGGGAGAACATTAGAAGGGATAGCTGCTGTGTATAGCACGTGGGTTCCTAAAGGAAAGAGCCTTCAAATCCCCTAACAAGGGGGGTTCTCACTCTTACAGGTTTTCAGGGGATGGTGGGAAGTTCTATACAATAGACTTAGCCCAATCTAAGCCATGTGCCAAGGGGGCTTGGAGCCAGGCACACTAAATTGGCTGGAATTTAAACTGGAATAAATATTCATCTTGCATTTGGAAGGGGAAGGAGCTTTTTTCTGCTGGCACTTGAGTGCTGTATCAGTCTCAGCAACTGTCAGTTTTTTGTTCTAAGAGATAGATTGCTGGGGTCATGGCTTGATTTCTGAAAGAGAGAGAGAGGAAGGTAGAGGGTCTGTGACATAACAACTATGCTCAAGGAAACTCACTGACGAGTTCAGGTCTCAGGAAGTATGGCAAAACAAAACAGGATTTGGATTCTCCGTCTCATCTTATTCATGCCTAATTTGGGGTTTCTGAGTTCTGCACTAAATCCAGTTAAATATATATTTCCTGCTCCAATATAGGTTCACATTTGTTTTCTCCCTATAGCCTACTCCAAACTCAACTACAGTCAAGATGGAATTATCTTGTCAAAAACTGTAACATTAAATTACTCTAGGGAAGCCTGCAGGTGCAAAAAGCGTTGTTTTTCATGCAAATTTTGGGGTTCTAATCCAAACATAGCCTCACTGAAAATCTACCATAGGCACTAAAAATAAAACCAATGCATTCAAGATGTGCATGTGTGTGTGTGTGTGTGTGTGTGTGTGTGTGTGTTTAAATTCAACTCAGCTAAAGGACTGCTTCTATAGAATAGAAAATTTTACTTTGTGTAATGACCTAGATCTTGACAATTTATATGCTAAATATTCCCAAGAGCACATTTAATGTCAGTAGAAATATATGTTTTCTAAAGTCAGAATATGAAAGCCAACCAATTGTTGTCAGCAATAAAAATTTTGACAAGTGTTACCCTAAGAATAATTATACAAAAAGCAGTAGGTTATTTTCATTAAATATTAATTTCATTTTTAGAGCTCATCTGTAAAATGAAAAAAAAATATTCTTAGTTCTTGTGAAATCTCTTAAAACAACAAAGTTTACCTCACTGACATATTATAAATGTCATGTAATCAAAGTACACTGAGGCATCTTACCAAGGAAAACACATACTTATTCTGAATGGCATTGTAATAGTCAGTAGTCTATGAAACTAGCTCTGAGAGATTCAAGATTTAGAAATGTCTCTAGCACTGTATCTATCTAGGAATAACTACACCATATTAAATAAAATGGAAATACTTGGTGGAGGGAGTCACGTGCGTTTGATCCTCTTGTGACCTTCAATGTTGCTTGTACTGTTTTCTCCTTCAAGGTATATCCTTCCAGTGTCCCTCAGGGTACAGTGAAGGGCAAGGCAATGAACTCTTCACAACCCAAAATGACAAACAGCAAAAGAAAACTTAGAGAAGCAATTAAGTGTGTGTGTGTGAGTGTGTGTGTGTGTGTGTGTATGTGCATTTGTGTAGAAAAGAAAAGCTATATACTCATCAAAGAGGGGAAGGATATTTTTTATTGAAGACTCTCCCATTTCCCAGTGTATCTAAAGTTCATCAGAAACACAAAATGAAAACAATGAATATACAAAATAATTTTCAACAAAAATAAGTGTTAGTGGGGTGAGGAGATGGCTCAGCAGGCAAAGATATTTTTCTCTAGTCCTGACAACCTGAGTGCAGTCCACTGGTCCCACATGGTGGAAGGGGAGAATAGACTCCTGAGCATTGTCTTTTTACCGTCATAGGCATGCAAAGGCAGGTGTGCCCTCCCACACACTCAAAGAAAGAAATAAATGTAATAACCCTTTTTAAAAAATGGATCTTGCTCTGGCTTCCTTTCAGCTCCCCAGAACATACGGTAGAAGACAGGCAATTTCTGAGCATGAGAGTGGCCAATGACCAAAGGAGCCAGTGCAGAGAAAAACAGGAAGTGTGAGTGGATGGCAGCCTGGGAGATGATTGTGCTGATCTCCATGTTTAGGTGAACTGCTTTATACAACTTCTCTCTTTTTTTCTTTTGAGACTTTTATTTTTCTACTTAATTTATAGAATATTGATAATGGTAAAATTTTGTAACGTTCACCTTTTTATTTTGGATTTTTGAGATAGGCTCCTCTGTAGCCCCATCGGTCTAAAATCCACTGTGTAGACCAGGCTGGCTTCAGTCTCAGAGAGACTACCACATCTACTATACTACTTTCTTAGTCTCTATAACAGACAGCTTTCCTCAGGTGTGTTTTCCCGACTGACAAGACAATTCACGTGAACTTTTAAGGAAGAGGCCAAGAGTAGGCCCTTGTTCTTTTCCATAGAACCTTCTCCTAGGAAATAGTCTTATAATTTTCCTGACAGTCCAGAACATCATGTCTTCACCTAGAACAAGAGATATGACAAAAATCCTATCATTTTAGCCCAAAATCATGTAATAGACTATGTTAAAAATGTGACAGAAATCTGTAAAACTGTCAGACTTC
Source organism: Nannospalax galili (assembly GCF_000622305.1). NCBI lineage: Eukaryota > Metazoa > Chordata > Mammalia > Rodentia > Spalacidae > Nannospalax > Nannospalax galili. Next base: position 53,714 of record NW_008343205.1, on the reverse strand, counting down.
ACCAGGAAGCCACGTGGGTCTCAACAGAGCCTGCTGCCCCCACCTTCCTCCCTTTTCTCTGATCAGTAATTTTAATTCTTATAGATGGACGGTTATGAAGATTTCTCCCCTCCTTAAAATTGGTGTATTGACTGGGAAGCAGAAGATAAGGTCCAGAGCTGATAATGAGGATGGAGTTCATCCTCAATGAACTTCAAACTTGCTTCCTTCTAAGTAGATGTTAGGTTTTGGAGGGTGTCCTGCTGTGATAGAATACCCTAACAAAAGCACCTTGGTGGGAGGCTGTTTATACTGGGTCACAGTTCAAGGGTAGGATGCAACATGGTGGGGAAGTCAAACTGGCAGCAGCTTGAAGCAGGTGTTCACATGAAATCCAGTCAGGAAGCAGAGAATACAAATACACATTAAAGGTACGCTCACTCTCTCCATTTTATGGAGTCCTGGATTCCCTGCCCCGGTCTGCCTGGCCCTTCTGCACCTGTACTGGTTTCTTTGTGTTGACTCTGGGAAAATAGTTTCTCAGGCAGTTGCTTCGAGGCACAGGAAACTACTTCAGGCTAGGCATTCTTCCTTCTAATACAGGGGAAATCAGAGCCCGTTCTTGGGATCCTTATTCGCATAAATAAAGACGTTAACCATGGACTCAAGAAGAAGTTTGAAGATAATTTTATTAAAAGTCTAAAACAAAACAAAAGAAAAACCACTCAGGAAGGCAAGCTGCAAATCTCAGCAGCTGCCTGAGTGGAGGAGAGTGGAAGGAAAGGGCCGTACTGTTTAAACAGGCGTAGAGGTCAGACACATGGTAGACCAGCAGGCACGTGGTGAGAAAAGGAGCTTTAAAGAAAGAGTAAAGAAACCCAACATGCTGGTGAAATCCAAAGTGTTAGAGAAAGCATGTGTAGAAAAGAGCTAGAAAGTAGAAAATGGGATGTTACACTTTTCTGAAGAATGCAAAAAAGCTAACAGACTTACACCGCTACATGGTTACATGGGGCGGGGATCTGGGCAGAAAAATACATGATTTCATTAAAGAATAGTTCTACTTGTCTTACTAGCATGGCTTAAGGTATACCCTCCTTCCTCCCATAGCCCCTTGGCCAGGTGACTCACATGCCCAACTGGAATGTTAGGTCTCCACCCAGGCCAAAGATTGTTTCCTTGACTAGAAGGGATTGTCTCTTTTTGCCACAGTAACACTTGGAATGAAATTTGATCTTCACAAGATAGAGCTTATAGTGTGACCTCAGGATGTCACTCCTGTTGTTCCAGGACTGTGCATGAGGCTCTCTGCAGTGGTACTGAGTCTGCATGCTCTCTGTCTTGAAATTTCCTCTGCTAAACAAATCAGCTCATTGCCTTTAAATTCAGTTTCACTCAAGTTCTAAGGACAAGGGTAGCATGAAACCAGATCATTGTCCAAAACACTGCACAAAGGATCACTTCCCCTGTCCCTGATTGAGTCTTTGTTCTCTTCTGACATCTCAGGAACCAAGACTTTATTGTGTGCCTTTCTCTTAGTGGCATCTTCCAAGCTCCTCACAGAATGACCCATTAAGCTATACTTA
>NW_008343205.1:50519-51987 GCF_000622305.1 Nannospalax galili | reverse complement strand
GGTCACAGGTTTGAGAGGAAGCTTGTCCAGTTCAGTCTACTGCAGAGGCTTCAGATGGTATTCTGTGGCATTCTTATATTTGGAAGCTAGTGGCTTGCTAACAACACACTCTAAATGTTTTGATAGTCATAATGATGTTAAGTCATACAGGGGAGGGAAAGAATGGCTTTGTGAAGGCCTGGAAATTGCTCACTAACATTTTTCTGGGCTGCAACATTTTAATTCTCCATAATCATAAAGTTTAATCATTTGGGCTTGTAAAATTGTTAACATGGGAGTAACTTTTCATTGCTCTTAGATCTCCAGCTAGAAAAAGGTAAAACTCAGGTTAGAGAGATGGCTCAGCAGCTAAGAGCCCTGATTGTTCTTGCAGAGGAGTCAGGCTACATTCCCAACACCCACATGATGGCTAGCAACTGTCCATAACTCCAATTCCAGGGGAATTTGATGCCCTCTTCTGACTTACATAGGCATTGCATGACACAGGTGCACTTACATAGAGGTAAGCAATACACTCATACACATAAAATGAAAAAAGAAAAATATAAAGCTCACCTGGGAATTGGGCCTCTGGGCATGCTTCTGGGGAATTGTCATGACTATGTTAACTGATGTGGGAAGAACTATTTTAGCCGTGGGCAGGACCACCAACTTGTGAGCCTCCATCAGTCCCTGCTTCTTGAGCTTGAATGTGATGTGACCAAGGCTTCAAGCTACTGCTCTCTTGACCTCCCTACCATGGTAGACGACTGTACCTTTGATCTATGAAAGATCTTCTCCAGCTTGGTTCAGTCCATTTCCTTCTCAATACAAAGCTCTATAGGTTTCCCAATCTTGACTTCTCAGGCCTGTGTGAAACTTTTTGAATGTCCTTGACTCTTTAACACTTCTCAGCCACTTTACAACATACATATATACATATATAGATAGATAAAGTTACTGTGTGTTGTATAATGTATTAATGTATGGGAATAAAAGGACCCATGTTCACCTTGGCCAGGGTTACCAAGGGAAGTGGAAATGTATGGCAGATTGCTGCCACTGAAACCACAAGACTGTGTGAACTTAGTGTTATTCAGCAGAGCCTGATATTGGGGAAAGACACAAGCATGTTTTTGTATTACTGATACAGCACACTTACAGTGGACAGCAATGGTAATTTCTGCAGTTTGATAAAGTGTATGCTCATCAGATTTTGAGGTGTATGCAAACCTAAAAAAAGATAAATAAATTGAATTTTCAGAGCGAAAATGCAGAACATTTTTAAAAAAGAAAGAAAAAAGTCTTACAAATAAAAGGAAAAAGATGAATGTCTTCCAAAAATTAAACAATTCACTGATAAACCGCAGAGTAAGCAGACTTCTCACAGCTAGAAATCAACATGTTTTCAATGAATATTTTCAAAGTATTCAAAAGTAATTTTTTAGGAATAGCACACCTTTATTCTAAAATTTCTTTTACCTATGCT
>NW_008343205.1:48450-49065 GCF_000622305.1 Nannospalax galili | reverse complement strand
ACAAGTAGCTGCAAGTTTCTAGGTTCACAGTTGAATTAATATAGTTATACAATATTGAACTCAGTATAAGCCTTGTAAGACACAGAATTGAATGAGTTTTTAACCTTTAAAAAAGATCTCCATTTCATTTTAGAATATATAGTTCCGTGCAGAAAGAGTTATTTTTTTTTGCTACTAACACTAAGATGTTGGCACATGCATCTCTAATCTGTATGTATCTGATTATTACTGGTTATAATCAGTTGCACTTGGATCCTTGGTGCCTGTGTATGTCTATAAAGTCATCAGGTAGACTTCAGTGGTAATGTTTATCACCTTTACTAATTGACATGAAGTAAATTTTTATGCTTCCTCCTCAAATATAACTTTTTATTTGTTGTTTTTTTTTGTGTATATCATACAGAACATCCCAAATAATCTTATTCATCTATATACCCAGTTCCCAAATGGTACCCTCCCAAAGCTCCCTCTCCCACTGGAGCCCATATACTCTGTCATCCCTGTTACTATCCACTGTGTTGTTAGCACCCCCAGCCATTCCCCAATACTTGTCCATCTGGTGAATCTAGTCAGCCTATCTAGAGGTCTTTGTTTTAGGAAGATCAGCTGTTCCTC
>NW_008343205.1:45513-46323 GCF_000622305.1 Nannospalax galili | reverse complement strand
ACAGAAAAATTATAAGTATTCCTCAGTATCAGATTTTGCTATAGTGCTACAATATAAACAGTTCTTACTGGAAGTTGAGAAGAATATAGCTCAATGAACAGAAAGCAAAGTAGTATATTTGTTAATTCTACATGAAAATATCAAATATTTGGCATCTGAGCATGGATATAGAGTCATCAGGTCGATTTTAATGGTAATGTTTTTCACATATACTAATTATTAAGGAGCAAATTTTTATGCTTTGAAGAATTATTTTTTTTAATTTTATTATTTTTTTGTCTTTTTGAGACAGGGTCTCCCCGTAGCCCAAGCTGGCCTTGAACTCACTATGTAGACCAGGCTGGCCTTGAACTCACAGAGATCCGCCTGCCTCTGTCTCCCGAGTGCTGGGATTAAAGGTGTGCGCCACCATACCCGGCTTTTTAAAAATTTTTAAAAAAATTTAATAACCACATGATTAGAAGAAGCATTGCATTACAGCTTTAACATACTCAATAACACACTCCAGAGCAAGGAAACATCTCTTTCAAAAGTGGCTGTAAATTTTTAGGTTCACAGTTGAATTAATACAGTTATACAATATTGAACTCAGTATAAACCCTGTAAGATATAAAATTGAATGAGTTTTTACCCTTTAAAGATCTCCATTTCAAGATATGCTGCTTCCTACATTTTTTAATATTATTTTTTTAGAAGAAGCATATCATTACAGCTTTAACATGCCCAATAACAGTTCCAGAGCCAAGGAGCTCAGAAAGTAACCGACTGTGACTAGTAGTAATCAGATATATAGAGATTAGAAGTGCATGT
>NW_008343205.1:41867-44854 GCF_000622305.1 Nannospalax galili | reverse complement strand
CGAAGTGGAGATCTTTTTTAAACGTTGGAACCTCATTTAATTTTATGTCTTATAGAGTTTATAATGAGTTAAAGATCATATAAGCGTAATAATTCATATGTAAACCTAAAAATGTACAGCCAATTTTGAAACAGATGCCTCTTAGCTATGGAAATTGTTATTGAATATGTCAATGCTGTTGTCTTGAAATGATTCTAATTATGTCATTATTAAATAAATAATCTTAAAAAATATTCAGGAATGAAGGAGAAATCTTAGGTCCTGAATGTTCCTCAAATGGTTGCATGATCTATTGTCCCTTCCCGGCAGCTTTTCCTTGAAGGCTGTGTTTGTTGTAGCCTTCTCTGATCTGACTCAATCCAAGTTGCTGTGCACTCCCTGGACTGAAGTCTTGTGTGACTGACACAATCCACAATGGGAAACCCAACCTTCACCTGCCTGAGATGACCCAACTTCTACCCTAAGCCCCTCCCCACTCCCTGAAGGAACAAAAATATAAAAATCCTGGGCCTGTAAGAGGGGTTGCTCTCCTTCAGATCCAAGGCTGTGAGCAGGGCCCCTCTCAGGTCTAGTCTCTAGTAAATCTGCTTGGATTTGTTGAGGAAAAAAAAAATCAAACATTATGTGGAATATCTATGTGCAAAATAAACCATACATTTGTTACAGTTTAAATGAAATGGGAAATTATAAAACTTTGGATTTCATATGCTATCTGTAAAGAGGAAGGTGATTGTGGAAAAGATACAAAATATCAAGATTCATAAAAAAAAATGCATCACTGTATCACTGCGTTTAAAGTTAAGATACAGTGGAAATTGTTTTGTTCCAGGAAGGATCCTGCGCATACAGTTTAGGAAAGAGAGATGAATAATTTTAAGTATTTTAATGTAACTAATTTGCTCACAAACGATCAGAAATAAGAATATATATAATGTCTATTAAATCTTATAATCATAGTTTATATAGATATCTGCAAATATTTTATATGCTTTTGTAAACTCACATTCTATAAAGTAAATATAAAAACAGAAACAAAACACATAATTCATAGATTTAAAAAGTTTTTAATAAATATAAGAAAATGTCCAATTATATAAGCAATATTAAATGTAAATTAAACCCAAATATACTTTATGTGAACAAAAATTAGCATAATCTAGACTACAAAATGTGTTTTTAGTCTAAAGACAGGAAAAAGTGCCATCATACACTGTTCTTAGAAATAGAAATTGACAATCTCACTTTGGTAAAACAAGGTGAAATTGCAAAAGCTATGATTCAAGGATTTCCTTTTTCAGTACGCAGTATATGGAAACACTGCTACTTGTTAACCAGAACACATATATAAGACTTGATTGCAGGAAAATCAGTACATCATAAGGAGTTTGTAAAAATCCACGTACCTATAAAAAATGGAGATGTAAGTATGAACGATCAAACGTCACAAAAGGCAAAACAGTAAAGTAGTTATGTGCACAGTTGCTTCATATATCAGCAATATTAAATCAAGGGACTAAAAATAAATAAAATAAAAAGAAATGTTTTGCACATTTATATGAAACTTCCTTTATATTTTTACAAAAACTTTATTGAGAATTTCATACATGCATAACACTTAAAAATAACAAATCTTTATTTGTAAATATACTTGTGTACATTTGTAAGCACGTGTGTGTGTGTGTGTGTGTGTGTGTGTGTGTGTGAACTAGAAAAAGAGGAACTGGTTCCATGGGAGGGCACAGAGAACTACTATTAGCAGTACTATAAGTCCTTAGCATTCCTGAATGAAATATGTAAAGAATAGCTAAGGGTGAGAGCAAGAACTTGAGTATGTACTCTGCATGTTTAAGATATACTCTAACATACCTTTGTTAATTTTTTCCACATCAGACATCTTCATAAATACCATTATCCTTTTAAAAAAACCTTTATTATTTTTTATTTTATGTGTCTGGGTGTATTGCCTGCATATGTGTAAGTGCACCTATGTTGTGCAGTGCCCACAGAAGTCAGAAGAGGGCGTTCGATCTCCTGAATCTGGAGTTGTAGGTGGCTGTTAGCCACAATGTGGGTGCTGGGAATCAAACCTGGGTTTTCTGCAAGGGCAGCCAGGCTAAGGTTCTTAACCACTGAGCCGTCTCTCCAGCCGCATCCATTACCCTTTCTATATTTTACATTTATAATATATATTCATTAACAATTTTGTTCGTTATAAATTTGGTCATATACATCATATTTTTTTTTAATTTATTATTTTTAAAAATTTTATGTGTATGAATGCTTTGCCTGCATGGATGTAAGTTCACTCATGTCTTACAAAGCCTGTGAAAGTCAGAAGAGGGTGTTTTGGATTCCCTGGAATTGCATTTACATTTGGTTCTTGTTTTTTGCCATCATGTAGGTGCTGGGAGTCAAAACCTGGTCCTCTGCAAGAGCAACCACTGCTCTTAACCAGTGAACCATCTCTCCAGCTCCATATACGTATTTTCTTTGATGAAGTTATGGTGTTGTTTGACTTAACAATTGTTTGTGCTGATACGGAACACCATCCATTACTAATAATTGTCTGATATACATGCTGAGCATGACTGAAATGCCATTTGTGAGAAGCATTGACAAGCCTGAGGAAGGGTGTCAGTGGGGTAGACTGTCTGAGGAAAGCCTCCACATTCTTGGTGATATCAGTAGTATGTAAGGCCAAAGAGTGTCTCCCAGACACAGATTAAGTTCTAGGTCTCCTTGTCATCTCCCAGGTTGAGTCTGACTGTCTTTTATGGACACAGAGTTGCATTTGTAATATTAGATATGAATAGACTTTCTGATAAAAACAAGTTCTTGCAAAAACTGAGTTCCTTTTTTATTGTGCTTATTTTTAAGACTGTCTTCATCTATTTCAAACTTACTGTTTTCTATTCCATTTTTTTCTGCAACTTGTTTTTTCTTTCTTTTTTAAAAAATATTTTATTTATTATTTTTATTTCATGTGT
>NW_008343205.1:37326-38389 GCF_000622305.1 Nannospalax galili | reverse complement strand
CGTGATAAAGAGATACTTCCTTTTAATATATCATATGAATCTAAAATTTTTCATTATATTCTTTCATTTTGCCATAAGTCATTTTTGTAACAATAAATCAAATAAAAGAAAGATAATATTTGATGAAAAATTGTTCTAGATTTTCATCATCTATGAAAATTCCTTGATTAAAGTGCTGTTTGTGCAAGATTGCTGACATGGTAGCATTTTCATTTTGAAACAGAAGATGCAAGGGACACATAAACATCTACTAAATGTGTACCGTCAGCTTGGAGAAAGATATTAGTTACCAGGGTGAACTGGAGAAAATTCCTTTCCATCCAACTCTCTGGAACATGATAGTTTGGTGGGATCAAGTGCATATCCTTCCAAATTAACTTCATTTTATTCAAACACGAATACTTTTAACATATCTAATTAGAATTCATTTTATATGTAGGAATCATTAACCAAAAAAATCTCCACAGTATTAAAATGTGTATTATTTTTGTTGTACCAATAAATATTAAAATAGAAGATTATTGTACTATATTCCACTAGTGATGGCTGTCATTCCTACCGTTATCAAAGCCTTTTTTTACTTCTTTGTAAATATTATTCCTGAGGAAACTCCCCACTCCATCAAAAAAAATCTATACTCAAATCTTTACAGAATTTTTTTTCAGCCAGCAAAAATGATTCAAAGAAGTGGTCATGTTAGTGGGATATCAGAGTGGACGTCGGGAAATCACAATGAGACCCCATTACTGGTGAGGCCACCATGGCAAATTCACAGAGGTAAGAGATGGAGGAAAACGCACACATCTCGGGCAGCAGCTATGGAACATGGTGATGATAAGGACTAGTGAGGCTGGCATCAGGGAGTGTGTCTCACATGTCATCCACCTTGGTGTTTTGAGAAAAGGTCTCTCCCTGACCTGAAATGTTAGGAGTGTGTGATCTGACCAACCCTGAAACTCAAGAAATGTGTGATGAGAACAAAAGTGAAACTTCAGGAGTGTGTGATCAAACCAGTAGAGGAACAGTAGTTTTTCTTCTTTTCATTAGTCATTTTAGCTTGTTC
>NW_008343205.1:32636-36634 GCF_000622305.1 Nannospalax galili | reverse complement strand
GTATTCAAATATATTTTATCCTGTGTGGATCAGAATAAGTTAATGCAGCCACTTTGAGAAGTCCCGTATCAACCAGGACAGAGGACACAGTGCTTCACCTAGAAGCCAGCTGAGTACAGCTGCCTCCTTTCTAACAAGTCCTTAACACTTGGCTTAGTCCAGTACAGCCGAGATTTAGCTCTCACTGTTCTGAAATCTACAATGTTCAAGGTAATTTTCCCAACACAACTGAGTTCCAGTGAGGGTTCGCTTCCTTCTGAGGTCCTGACCTCTTGCCACAAGGCTAAAGGATCGGACTAGCTCTTTCATAAAGACATTGACTTCTCAAGGACAGAGTTCTCATGACTCATGACCACATGACCCTCACAAATGTCACATCTCATCTCTGAATTACTTCAGAATTTAGGATTTCAATACATAACTTTTGAAAGGGGTGCATACGTTTGGACCTTCTCCATATTGGAGACCGTTATAGGCAAAATAACACAGGACAAAAAGCAAACGTGTCTTCCCCTTTCTCATGCTGTGAGGTTGTGATTTATCATGACTCCCTCTGAGAAAATTTCACTACATGAATCAAAAGCCCCTAAGCGATTTGTACTTATTGAGTTAGCAATTCCACTAATCAAAATTTATCCTGAGAAAAAATGATTACAAAAATTATAGATAGGACATGTATCATAAATTATAGAAGCATAATTTGGAACTACAAAATATCTATCAGCAGATTCCAGACTATAAAAAGTGCATACCATATATTAGCATAATCAACACTGTTAGCAATAATGGATGTATCATTTTTCCCATTGATAATTTTAAAGTATGAGATCATAACTTATGTCATGATGTCAAATTATAAAGGATGAGATAGATACATGTACATTGTAGGTTCAAAATAGTGTGTATGGGCTTGTATGAAACACATGGGAAGAGGAGAAAATATTTCAAGATGTCACTGGGAGTATCTTATGAAAAGGAACTCATTGTTTTAAATTTTTATTACTTTAACCTAGTAACATAGTAATTCTCCTAAACTTGTTTTATGATGGGCAAGCACTTTTACAATCATCATCATAGAGTTTTTAGTATTTTTATATCATTGTACCTTACATTATTAAATTTTTGCTGTTTAAATATTTTTAGGAAGCTGAAGTGACGGTTCAGCAGGTAAGAGCACTGGCTGCTCTCACAGAGGACCTGGCATCCACATGGCAGTTAACAACCAGGGGATTCGACACCTTCTTCTGACCTCTGCAGGCTTTGCATGGCATGAATGCACTTACATGCAAGCAATACAGTCATACACTTAAAATAAAAATAATAAATAAAATATAAATATTTTTGTACTTTAGGCTTCACTGTTTTTATTGTAAGTTATTTTAGAACTAAATGCCTTTCCAGAGACACTTCAAAGAAAGGAAAATAATGAAATTAGTATCATACGAGAAAAATAATTCTAGAAAAAATGAAAATATATATTCATAAACTAAAAAGAAAATTCATATTTGTAATGTACAAATTTTGAAATAGTCAATATTCTGGAATAAGAATATAATCAAATGTATACCTGAAGAGAACTTTGTAAAACTGAGCAAAGAAATTTCTTGGAAAAAGAAAAAAAATATATCATAAAATCAAAATAAGGAAACATTTAATGATTCTTATTTCTAATGATGAGTAAGAGCTCATGGAATATTTCTCAGACAATATGGATTTACTATGAATTTTTCTTTCATGTGATATATGCTATAAATCAATACAATAATATAAGGGGAAATCTTAACATTTTCAAACACTTTAGATTTTGTCTGCATAGAGAAGTTATGCAGGGTGTGGTGGTGCACATCTTTAATCCCAGCACTCAGGAGGCAGAGGTCGGTGGATCCCTGTGAGATTGTGAGATCAAGGTTAATCTGGTCTACATAGTGAGTTCCAAGAGGGCTTGGGATAGGAAGACATTGTCCAAAAAAAAAAAAAATGAAGTAAAAACATAGACGCTTGGTTTTATCTGGGTTGTAGAGATTTGATCTCTCATAAATTCCTTTCTACAAAGGCTCCAACCCTGATCAGTGACAACCAAGCTCACACACACCTGCCATGTGCATCGTTCATCCATTCATCCTTAATTTCAACACACACACACACACACACACAAAACGTATGTCAACTACTACTATGAGTCAGGCCATGTGTTCAGTGCTGGAAAGAGCATGTAAAATGGATAAATTCAGGACCTACAGGTACTTTTTCCCCCTAGTGGAGAGAATATGATGTAACCAACGTTTTAGTGATATTAGAATTATTTGGTGTGTACCTAAAATTTCTATTTCGCTATACATCAGAATAATTTTAAATACTTTGTAATACTGAATACAAAAGGTTTATGAGTTGAAGCTGTACATTGAGATTCATGCTGTAGTTGAATTGTTCTCAATAATGACTAGTATATGGCCTTTAGCAAATGATGTCATCTCTTTACAATTCACCAACAAAACAAATATATTGTGGGTTTGATGGACAAATTCAGTCAGATATCTCATGTGATACACCTGAGCCCCTCCTAGAACAAGGAATTCTCCATATGTAATACCTCTGATTTCAAAAAATAACTTCTAAATCTGTGCACATTACAATTGGTAGTTGTTTTTTTTTTTAAAGGACATTAGGGGCTGTAGAGATGGCTCAGTGGTTAAGAACACTGGCTGTTCTTGGAGAAGACCCAGGTTCAAATCCCAGCATCCACATGGCAGCTAACAATTGTCCTTAACTCCAATTCCAGGAGATCCAACAGCCTCTTCTGTCATCCACGAGTATTTCATGACATGGGTGCACTTACCTACATGCAGGCAATACATTCATACACATAAAATAAAAATAAATAAAATATTTTTTTTAAAAGAATATTAGGGCTGGAGAGATGGCTCAGCGGTTAAGAACACTGGTATGTTCTTGCAGAAGACCCAGGTTCGAATCCCAGCGCCCATATGGCAGTTAACTGTCCTATTTCCAGTTCCAGGGTATCTGACAACCTCTTCTGGTCTCCATGGGCAGTGCACAACATGGGTGCACTCACCTACATGCAGGCAATACACACATACACATAAAATAAAAATAATAAAATATTTTTTAAAAAATGGACATTAGAAAACAGACTTGGAATACTGTCTGAAGTATGTGGAGCAAAGCAATCCTTTACACTTCCTCTATATCCTTCACATCTTGATCTCCAGGGAAAAGAAGGGACTAGCACATGACAGACCATGATTGTGTCTGTAGACGTAGATGCTTTACATTTAACTCATCCCACACTTTGCTCACATTGTTCCTCACTTACCTTGACATGAATAAAAGTCTTTCATATTCTTTAGCTACAAAGTGAGTTCTTGGCCAGCCTGAGTCACAGAGTGAAAGAGTGAGACCTTGTCTCAAGAAAAAAAAAAATGAGTCTTGCAAGTTGAAACAAAGTCCCTATGTGTTTTTTATTTCCAAAGGAAAAAAATCACATTAAGAGGGTCATACATATATTACCAGGAATCACCACTTTCCTGTTTACTATATACATTAAGCTAGAAAATCCTACAACAGAACCCCAGAAAAGGAATACAAATTACAGAAGCAACAGGATGAGAAATTGTGAACACTGAAGATTCATCAGCAGATGTCAAAAACGATTATGTGTGTGGCTGAGCAGATTCATCACACAGAAGCAAAGAAATTGCATGGCAGTTTTCATAACTTCCTATACATTTTCCTAAGCTCCAAAAAACTTTAAGCAGTTGATGAGTTGTTTAAAATGTATCAGGGAAAGAACTGAGTCAGTTCTGAAGTGAGGCACAGACATCTTTTAGAACAAAAAAGCCAACAATACCCAAGGTAGGACAGTGCTGAAGATGCTGGTGGCTGGTCTCTTCTGTGAAAGGGCACAAGGTATAAGGGGAGGGTCAGCAGAGACTGGCTCTGTACACAGGAGAATGTGGGGCAGGAAAAGGGACTCTGGA
>NW_008343205.1:29587-32428 GCF_000622305.1 Nannospalax galili | reverse complement strand
AAGAAATACCTGGGATTGCTGTTATTTTGATGGTGTTGGTATATATAGAAGCCATATTGGAAGTTTTCTTCCAGGTGGTTAATAGGCTAGTCCTAAAAACTAGAGGCAATATAATCAGCTTTGAATATGTTTTTTCTCAAAATATTTAAGTTGTTATGGTTTATATATGAAATGTCCCCCACAGACTTGCATGTAGACCTAACAGTACCATATTAGGAGGTGGTAGAAACTTTAGAAGGTAGAGAGATGTGTCTTTAATGACTATCTGATCCCTAGTCACTCTCTTGCTCCTTCCTGTCACATGCTGAAGAAGTTCTGTACCACATCCTCACGTTGATGTGGTGTACTTCCCAAACACTTGGGTCAGACAACCATAGACTGAGTCTACCAGACTGTGAGCCAAAATAAATCCCTCCCGTTTTAGGTGATTCTCCTAAGAATTTGTCACAGCAACAGAGGAAACTAATGCACAAGTAGAAGCAGAGTTTGTCAGTTCCCTTTAAGATGTTTTAATTTTAAAAGCTGTACTATGACAACAGGTGCGTGAGGCATTCCCAAGTCTACCTGCTCCTGCAGTACAGAGGGAGAAGGATGGAACTGGCCTGATAAGAAGATGCTGGGGGAAATTCTATTTCAGGAGAGTCAGTATTTGACAAGCATCTGAAGTCCCAACTTGGCTCTAAGTGAGGTCTAATCATGTTCCTGATTGCTTTCTAATAGCTCTGGGATTGAGCCCTAAATGCTGCTGGCAGCTTCCTGTGCAGAGGTTGGACAGTGTTGTTTAGGTGATGGCACTGGCTCTGGGCTCATGGGGCACAGGGCTCAGTGGCCAGCCTCACGGGAGTCCATTTTTCTTACCTGATGTGTTTTGGTTTTGAGTGAATGCACTCCTTTATTCATTCTATTTCTTTGTTAGAGTTTTAACTCTCGTTTGGAGGAATTATATCAGCAGTCTCTGTTCCTAATCATCTGCCCAGACAGATGCCAACATGTAAAATTCATAGAGGAAACTAATCAGGGGCTCATATGCACTTTTAGTGCTAGGGAGACATGATAAGCTCCTTCCCAGAAAATAAATGTATTTGACAAACTATAGAAATTATCCCAGAAAATTTAATCTTGATATAAGCACATTTGTACTTGTGTGACTTGATTTCTCTGAGACTTGAGAGTAACCTTGGTTAACAGATTCTAACTCCAGTATGTCTGTGTGTGAAGAATATTTGTAGACACCTTCATATACTTCTGTCCCCGACTGGGTGGAGATAAAAACCTCCTCTGGAGCAGTGTGGCATGACTGTGACTCAAGCTATCAAGAGAAGTAACAGAAAGATCAAGTTAAAGGCCTGGCAGGGCTGGGGTGTGGCTTGTCCAGTTGTGGGAAGCCCTGGGTTCCATTCAAGTATCATAATTGTAGAAAGAGAGAGCAAACGTTTCATCCATAAGTTCATGTTAAATGTCCCCAGAGGCGAAATATCACCTCACCATAGTTTCTGGAAGTCCTAGAGAAACCTGTATCATTTTCATTTCAAAACATCTTTGTAGGTTGAGGTGATATATTCCTTTAATCCCAGAACTCAGGAGGCAGAGGTAGGTGGATCTCTGTGAGATCCAGATCAGCCTGGTCTACGTAGTGAGCTTCCAGGTCAGCTGGGGCTATGGGGAGACCCTGTCTCAAAAATACACACAAAAAAAACCAAAACAAAATAAACTGCAGATACAGACATCTTGACGTCATATGTTCCATAAGAAATGTTCAGTATCATTTTATTTTGTCAAACTCTGAAACCAATAATTCTTCTCACTGAAGAATCCCTGCACATCCCCAGACTTGTTTTCCCTACTCCTTGATGTCACTTTGTAAGAGATTTAATCTTCTTTATCAAAATTCTTGCTTCCACTCATGCCTTTCCCCTTTCCTTCCCATCCCTTTGTTAAGAAAGGAATGTTGGTGTAAACAGATGGTTACAACTTCCCCCAATAACTTCTCCTTCCTACCTCCTTTTTTATTCCTCCAGTATTCTAAACGAGCCAATAAGATATACATTGGGAAAGTACACCTCAACCAATAAAGAACAGCCAAGTTCCCCTTGTGTTGGGGGAAAAGATGGATGCCATCTTGGCCTTGAGTGCTTGCTCCTACAAGTCTGGGAGTTACACAACCTTCTGATAGAGTGATGGTTTTTTCTTTACAACCTTGAACTTATTTCTGACAGTTTTGCCATGTGGAATAGTGCTTTAATTTGTACACAATGATAAATATGCATTTTTATCTTTAGTAAATAGCTAATTTTATTAATCACAAGTGAATTAATATATGAAATTATATAATTTCCAAATTTTGAGAAAATTCAGGATTATTTTTTCAACAAAATATTGAAATAGTAAAATAAATCTTTTCCTAAATTATTATGACATCATAGAGATGTTTTAATTTGATTCATTTGTGGTTTTACATCATGTATTTATTCTCTCTCTCTCTCTCTCTCTCTCTCTCTGTCATCGTAGATGTCAGTCATTCTAGGCCTTCACTGCCCTTACTATGAAAACTCCTAGTGCAAAATTCTTTCTGCTTCAAGATCTCAAATTGCTTGCTGTGAATTAACTTATATGATATTAGCTATATAATGAATTTTTAATTAAAGTGGTATGGAAATACCTTGAGGTGCTGCTTTTGAGACTTAAAGACCCAGAATGATATCTTTTGAACTACTAGTCAACAACTCCTTTGCCAGTGATTCAGTCTGTGGAGACAACACTGGTGATCTACCTACCCAGCCTCTACACCTCCCCCATCCTCTGCACTGACCCCAGTCTCTGTACCTCCCCCAGCCTCTGCAT
>NW_008343205.1:22594-25433 GCF_000622305.1 Nannospalax galili | reverse complement strand
ATAAAGTTGGGGTGGAGAGTTTCTCAGAGCACAAGTGGTTGATTGGATAGAGACTCCTCAAGTTCAAGTGTAAAGGTCCACTTAGAAGTCCTTTTAAATTTAACACATTGTGATATTTGAGTAGATTTGATTATTCAGGCTGAGGTCTACTATGAATGTGGGTTGGTGTTTGAAATAGGTAGTTATGGGCCTTCAACTGAAGTTGTTGAAGCAAAATACATTTTCTGAGGGCTGAAGAGATGGCTCAGTGGTTAAGAACACTGACTTTTCTTGCAGAAGACCCAGGTTCAAATCCAAGCACCCACATGGCAGAGGTTTGAATCCCAGCACCCACATGGCAGCTAACAACTCCAGTTCCAGGGAATCCAACAGCCTCTTCTGTCTTCGGTGGGCATTGTACGACACAGGTGCATTTACCTACATGCAGGCATAACACTCATACTCATAAAATAAAAATAATAAATAAAATACTAAAAAATACATTTTCTGAGAAGAATCAATTGAGTAAGAAGTAGAGTGGAGAGGTTTTGTGGGTAGTGGATTTGAACAAGTTGACAGAGCAGATGTCAGCAACAGGTACATGGTTTTCTATGAACTCAGCAAAAGACCAATTTATCGTAGCTCAGATTGGAACTTCACCTAAGTTTCATTTAAACTGCAGGTCTTCAAAGTAGAATCAACGATAGCATGTGTTAATAAGACTCTTCAGCAGGAGGCCAGACTGGGATAGCTAGTGAGATCCTATTTCAGATCAACAAATAATGCAGGCATAACACTCATACTCATAAAATAAAAATAATAAATAAAATACTAAAAAATACATTTTCTGAGAAGAATCAATTGAGTAAGAAGTAGAGTGGAGAGGTTTTGTGGGTAGTGGATTTGAACAAGTTGACAGAGTAGATGTCAGCAACAGGTGCATGGTTTTCTATGAACTCGGCAAAAGACCAATTTATCGTAGCTCAGATTGGAACTTCACCTAAATTTCATTTAAACTGCAGGTCTTCAAAGTAGAATCAATGATAGCACGTGTTAATAAGACTCTTCAGCAGGAGGCCAGCCTGGGATAGCTAGTGATATCCTATTTCAGATCAACAAATAAGCAAGCAAACACTCAAACAAAATGTTTTCTGAATTACCAAGCTTCCAAATTCTGAAGTCAAAGAAGAAATAAGAAAACAATCATGTAAACATTCCAAAAGTGCTTCTTACCAGGTGTGGTGGCACACATCTTTAATCCCAGCACTTGGGAGGCAGAGGCAGGAGGATGTCTGTGAGTTCGATGCCAGCCTGGTCTACATAGTGAGTTCCAGGACAGCTGGGGCTACAGGGAGACCCTGTCTCAAAAAGACAAAAAACAAAGTGTTTCTCTATGAATGGTTTTAAATCCACAGAAATCATGACCCAATGGTCTAGTCCATTTTGTGGACTGTGTAGTAGCAACAGTTTTTTTTCTTTGATTCACCTTGCAATTAAGAACATTAATCATTACATGAAATATTGTTTGTGATATTTTGTGAAATCAGAAGATCAGGAAAATCTCATTTTTTTCTTTAATTTTATCTTAAACAAGCTAGCAATTTATTCTGTTATATTCTGCAACATTTTTATAACATTATTTCAACATAATACAACAAATAAAATCAAGCTAGCAATTTATTCTGTTATATTCTGCAACATTTTTATAACATTATTATTTCAACATAATACAACAAATAAAGTCTAAAGGAGAATTTATAGGACTCAATTTTATTGTCACTTTGCATCATGCAATGGTATCCTTAGCTTACATTCATGAATCCCAGGAACAATTCCCCTAGGTGTGATAACTGAAAATGTTTCCAAATATCCGTGTGGGAATAAAAATCATAGCCAATAGAGAATTCCTAGGGTCTAGAAAATGGTAAAACGAATACAAGCCTGGGTCTGCCCCTTGGGAAAGAAGAGATCCCTGGGTCCAACCCGTCCCCCAGGATGAAAGGTTAGTGAGAAGAACAAGAGAGAGACCTAAGGTGATGCAGGCCTTTGTTTGTGGGAAAGAAACCTTCAGAAAGCCTCTCTGTAGGAATCAGAGCCAAACAGCTTAAAAACCAGGATAGTAACAGGGCAGAAGGGGAACAGGGGAGGTTGAAAAGCTTTCTGTAAGAATCAGAGCCAAACAGCTTAAAAACCAGGATAGTTACAGGGCAGAAGGGGAACAGGGGAGGCTGAAAAGCCCTTTGCTTTTTATTGTTTTACCTTATTTTGGTTTTGCCTGAGACCGTTCTCTACACGAATGGTCAAAAAATGATGAATAGTGAGCAAAAGAATGTGAGGTGAATGATGGATGACCATCTCTCAGGGGCAGCCATCATCATGGGTCTGCAGGGGGTAGTGGCAGGAATCTAGGAGAACCAATCTAGAATGCTGCTAACAGTGGTTTCAAGAAACTGTCACCATTTAAACAAAATGGTGACACTTTTACAAAAGGCATGCCCATCGGGGCTGGAGAGATGGCTCAATGGTTAAGAGCACTGGCTGCTTTAGCAGAAGGCCTGGTTACGCTTACATATATGCAGGCAAAACACTCATACAAACAAATGTGGCAAGACCATGGCTCACACAGGTATCTCCCCACCGTCTGCCTCTTTCTCACAATTCTGAAGAAAACATTCTCCTCTAAATTCTGGGTTTTTGCTACCTTAGGTATATTGATCTCTTTTTAGAGAGTTTTCTTTTTGCACTTATATTTTTAGACAGATTTCCAGCTGTATATGTTTTCATAATTTCTAAATGGTGTCTTAGTATTCTGCATATTATGCTTTATAATTTAAACATTAAATCATAATATTGTTATTTT
>NW_008343205.1:21026-22568 GCF_000622305.1 Nannospalax galili | reverse complement strand
CACAGTTAAGTGTAAAATATGTGATTGCCTTCATAAGTAATACTATTTTTCTGACACAGCAATATTGTAAATGTGGCTACAGTTTAGTCTCTTGTAATTTTGCATAGTTTTGAACATTATAAATATGATTTAATTTATTTCTTTATAAAAGAAAATTGATTTGTTTCTGGGTTTCAGGTATCTTAAGTAATGCTGTTGCTGGGAAGAATTTTGCCTTTTGGTCATGGGGAATGTTTTGAAGCTTTTCTAGAACCCTGATTCTCGATATGGGGAAAGTTTATGTTGATATTTAATAATGTCTGAAGAAAGTCCAGATTCTCACCTGGAGAATGCTATTCACATCTAGTGGTAAAGGACAAATACTCTGATAAACTCCAATAACATACTGTACCCACTACTCCAATTCTCCATCCAAAATGTCTAGGGCCTCTTACTGCATCTTAAGAAAGACACAGGTATTCTGCTGCTGAGTTATATCTTCAGCTACTATGGTATATTTTAATGAGCAGCATTACTTAAATTTATGGAGTTGAATTTACTAATCTCATATTCTCCTCATATTGTTCAATGAACATTAATTTATTGTAATGTCAAATGACATTTAGTTTTATGTAATCTTTTCCTTTTACCATGAAATGAGAATATTTTTTAAAAATCCAATTTGGGAAACTATTCCACATTTCCACAAATCTACTATTAATCTATTTTTAATACTTAATGTGATGGAGTTCTGACTTAATGTATTTTCCATATTGAGAACCAGTTGTTTTAAACTTTAGCTTTTCAGCTGTAGGCTGATCAGGCCACAGGCAACTGCAGAAGCCTCTTTCTCACAGCCACAGCTCTGGAAAGAATCTCGAGCCTCTTACCACAGTATAAGCAGCCCAGATTCCCGGAGACTGGCAGGAGCAAATATTTCCAAAGGAAGTTTACAGGCTCTGGTTCTCAGACTCCAGTACAGTAGCAGTAGCAGGGTTACCCGTGGAGGCACACTCCCACCTGTGCAATGGGGACATCTCAGCTAGATGCTGCCTCTCTTCCCCCACATCCTCACAACCACAGTTCCTTCCTGGAATCCCCTCCCCTGTCCCTGACACCCAGAAGTCAGAGAGAGCCTGGCTATTGATCTGTGCTGTGAATCGCTCATGAACCAGAAAACATGAAATTGCCTCCTTCTGAGACCTGTTAGAAGGCCTCACTGTGGCTTATGGACCTGAACTCTCATCAGAGCCTCTACCACGCTGCTGCCTGTCTGTGTGTCCATGACACTCATAACTCTTCTACTTAACCTCTTACTCAAAAGAACAATCCACATTGAACTCCACACCAAAATCCTTTAACTAACATCATTAAATACTTCTTGCTTTCTTCCAAATTGTAGCATCAACTTTATCACAATTCATTTGTATACTTGTATTCTTTTCATGCATACTCCTCTGTTCCAGTAGCTTGTTTATCTATCAAGTTTAGCCCTCAGTAACAGTCTGCATTTATATAATCATTATTCTGTTAGTTAGCACGCTTACCCCACCTTAGACTTCT
>NW_008343205.1:20738-20924 GCF_000622305.1 Nannospalax galili | reverse complement strand
ATGCATTGAATATATTGATTAATTTTGGGATACTTTACATTAAAAAATATTGAATTTCCCTGTGTATTTATGCTTAAGTTTCCTTTTTACCGAAGAGTTACATTGCATTCTCTATAAATGTCTAGCTTGAATCTCTCTCTCTCTCTCTCTCTCTCTCTCTCTCTCTCTCTCTTTCTCTCTCTCTCT
>NW_008343205.1:7393-20037 GCF_000622305.1 Nannospalax galili | reverse complement strand
CAGCTCTGGTCAGCATTCACTGCCCTTCACGTTCTTCCCAGCAAGGGCTGGCTCACTTTAGGTTGGGTTTTTTATTCTTTTCCATACAACTTTATTTTCCCTTTTTTAATTCACATTTTGTGCAGAAATGTGTTCAACTGATGGAGTTAGCTCTTAAATTCACACTTCACTCAATGACCTTCTGTTTGGTTTTCATTGCTAGTGATGCTGTGTTTAATGTTTTGGCTAATGCAATTGCCATCTTCTAATATACAATTAATATATCTTTATTATTTGTTGCATAAATACCATGGTACTCATTCTAGTGGCTATTCTATCCACTGTGTCCTTGGTATCTGAGGCTTGCCATGTGTTGTTTTTTAATTAATAAGCAACTAAATGGATATATTCATTGTTAATGATTCTTTTTATATGTATGGAGACAATTGCACTGATCTTAATTACTGTTTTGTTATTTAACAATACTTATATTGTTTTATGATTTTTTTATTCTGATACTATTCTCTGACTAGATAGAGCAGGACCCAAAGTTTGGGTGAGAGCAGTTATTCTCATAATTTACAGACCTTGGAAGAAATACTTTAACACCCACCCAATATTATGCATGCTGTCAACTGAGTTGCAAAGGGCCATTGACATTTGAAACATATTCTTCTGGTTTTGCTTGTGGTGTTGATAACAGTGATAAGAGAAGCACATTACAGAATCCTTATCTTCTATATAGAAAGTCTTAGTATCTTTTGAAGATGATTACTATAACAATGTAGGTAAATATTTTCTGAATTTGAAAATCTGAAGAAATGTATGTTTACATATATATAATTAAATTAGAAATGAATTTGATAATATTGTTTTTAGAATTTTTCTTGTAGTTATCCTTTTAAGAATAAAATTTTTCTCTTGTAGTTATCATTTTAAGAATAGACATTTTTCTTGTACTTATCCTTTTAAGAATAGAATTTCTCTTGTAGTAATCTTTTTTAAAAATGATACCTCTGGTTTATCTCAATACTTGCATTTTAAGTTGGGTTTTCTAAGATATATTACATCTTATATGGAATTATTGTTTGATAGAGCTGAAGGTGTTTTGTGAGTTTAGCAACTCTGCTGCAAGGAGAATTTATTTCAACAATTCAGGAACTTCCTGATTTTTTTACCAATTCAGCATTTTTCAAGCTTCCTGAGTTACTTTAAAGAAAAAAATCAATACAATGCTAGAAATGAAAGCATTTCTGTAAAGTTTGGAACCTACAAGACCAGAGTGGTTCATAGAATCTTATAATATTTTAAATATTCATGTTGTAGCTGTTCTGTTTTCCTCTCTTTCTCCCCCCCCCCCTTTTCGGGTGGTAGAATTTCTGTAGGTTTTTCAGTTATTTGTATTCTTAGGAATTAGAAAATTTATTTATTTTATCAATATCTGTTGTTCTTTCCTGTTTTTCATTAGTTTGGGCTGATATGCTTTTTAATTCCTTTACTTCATTTGAACTGTTCTTAAACTTTCAAAACTGGATAACTAAATCATTTCTATTTAGTCTTTCATTTTTTAAACATATTTGAAGGATATGCATTTTTCTTGAGAGCTTTCCCCAAATTTGAATCTGTTCAATAGTGAATTACAGGTTCTTTGTCATTCATGAAACATGAATTTTTGTCTATCTAGGCACATAGTCTGTGCTCCTAGTCACTGGACTATACAAATCACCCACCAAATGACAGTATTTACCAAATCATTTCACAGTGTATCCTACTGAGAACTCACAGCATCAACTCTCTGAAACATAAGAAAAGTGGAAAATTACAGAATTTAAATTATTTGTTACATCCTCAAATTGTTGCTTATTAAAACTGTCATTGATACTGTACCCCATGATAGTAATATATATGTTATACAGCGACACTCACTTTATATTCATTAATGGGATGTGACTTAATTGAAAATATAGCAATTGATATCTATGTGAACATCGGGTCATTTTCTGATTATTTCATTTTCATCTAAAAAGTTGTATCTAATTATTTGTAAACAACATTGACTGCTAATTACTTTACTCAAACTTAGTAAATAGACAATACTTTGTTAAATCTTCTATTTAGAAAGGGGGATGATGAAAATCAATTGATTAAAGGTATAGCTCACTATTTGATTAGGCAAATCAAATGACCCATTAATATATATGACCCATTAATTAAACAATAGAATAACACTGATTTGATAAGCTAAACAAAATGGAAGATATAAACAGTTTTGCAAAGTTTAGTTTCCAAATGGTGTTATTATCTCCTAAAACAGGTGCTATGTATTTATTATTCAGGAAAGGAATCTCATTTTGTTATAATTAAAATCTAGACTATCAATGTAATTTACAAAACCCAGAGATTACATACAAAAACTAAAATTTATAAAAATCACTTAAAATTTCTCAGTAACTTGGATATTCTAATTGAGAAAGGAACAGAAATTCAGGTGATTTTCAGTTTACTCTAAAGTCATGCTGTGCATCTCAAAGGAGATATCTACATGTATGTGGTAGGTGTTGTATGGAGAAAACAGACTACGATGAGTAGTTGGAAACATGCATGTCTAATAACTCCTTCAGAACTGAAACCTAAACAGAACACAATGACTTATGGTGTTTTACAACACAAAATTCTTCAGATGGACCCTATATTAAAATCCTTTGATCTGAACTAATTGCTTTTAAATTAATACTAGGAAAGAGTTTGTCTCTCTTGAGACACTGAGTTTCCATCTTTAATATTCCCTGCCCCCCAAAGAATACCAGTGTGTGAGAGTTACTTTTACTGTATTAATATATTCTGTACAAATGACTTTTACTTAACCTTGCAACAATAAAGTTAATTTTTTCTTAGCTTGTTTATAATGTAGACAAATCTGCTAGACATTGAGCTCCTCTTGTAACCTTTAGCATATAACTTTAAGTCTTCATGACCCTTCCTTGCCCTTGACCCAGAATAATGTATAGAAGTGTATGTGAGTGCTTCAAAAGTGTTGCCAACAGTTGGCTTTTTTGTTGGAAACAATGAAGATCTGAAATTATATCCCCTTTGTGTTGCAAGCAATAGATGGGATCAAATTAATAACATCTGTTTATGGTTGTGTGTGTGTGTCCTGTGCTAAGTTAGGGACACAGAATGTAAAATTCCAATAAAGATCCATTTTTCCTTCCCATTTCATGTGGGCTACACGGTTTCAATTAAAGAATAAGTGAGACCTGGTTCAAGAGCACAGTTCTGAGAGAATGCTGAAGAACTAGGTTCTCAGCAGTTCAGGTTCATTCTTGGTCTGAAAATGAATGTTGGGCTGGGCGTGGTGGTGCACGCCTTTAATCCCAGCACTTGGGAGGCAGAGGCAGGTGGATCTTTGTGAGTTTGAGGCCAGCCTGGTCTACATAGTGAGTTCCAGGACAGCTGGGGCTACAAGGAGACCCTGTCTGGAAAAAAAAAAAAAAAGAATGCTAAGAGTCAGGCTGGTTTTCTTAAGGCAAAAGTGTAATGTGGCATTGGGACAGCTGGGGCTACAAGGAGACCCTGTCTGGAAAAAAAAAAGAATGCTAAGAGTCAGGCTGGTTTTCTTAAGGCATAAGTGTAATGTGGCATTGTGTAGTTAATTCTCCACCTGTGCATGTCTGCTATTCATCAGACCACTCAGAATGAGACTTCTAGAGGCCTCAACTGAAGAAAGAATATTGTCCTTTCTAATGATGTTAAGACTTTATTCCTGTATTATTTTATTACTTGATCTGGTGAAATATTGACTTTTCTTGAAAAAAAAAATCCTCATTTCAAAGGATATACAGAGCTTGGACTATACAGTGAGCTTGAAGCTAGCCTTTGTTTTATAATGAGATACTGTCTCAAAAAAATAAAAATATAATTACAACAACAACAAAAACACAATGTATGTTGCAAGTACTATATCTAGGAAATTCCTCCATCCTAAGACCTTAGACTACAGACATTAAATACAGAGCCGAACTCTATGACTAAGCAGAGTCAGACCATAATAAACAGTTAATGGCTTAGTTTCAAACTTAGTTAATAATTTATCCTCTTTACATTTTAACAGATATATTTACTAGTGATTAGCTCAAATTTACATATATCACACATACACTAGAGGGAGCATTGTAATGATGAATATGGGCACTGTCTCTGTCTAAAAATAGTTACAGCAGTAACTAAAGTTTTCTATTTCCATTCCTGAAAGAAGATAAATAGAATCTTGGTCCTTCAATGTTTCCAGGGACCTAACAACGTTAAAGGTATTTAGTACAACCTGAAAATTGAGACAGAATTAGCGTGACTTTCCAGAATCATTGGGCTTATAGGAGGTCAAGACTTAACTGAAAAATATTTCTTTGGGTATCAAAAGTTTTACAAAGAAACTAGAATAAACAGTCTTCAGATATGTGACTTATCAGAAAAGTCAACAAAATTAAACTTGGTATTGATTTTCACTGCACCTAGAGCTTGCCAATTCTGCACCACTAAAGTTCTGGGATCTGCCTGTCTCCAGCCCCCTAGTGTGTGGATTACAGATGTGCACCAACACACCTGGCCTTTTACGTGGGCATTGAGGATCTGAACTCAGGACTTCATAATTACATGACAAGCAGCTTACTGGCTAAGCCATCTTTCTACATCCCTGATTTCTCTTTATGATGAAAACAAGCATGGATTTTAAGAAAAACTATTGCTAAAGAAAGTCAACATTGCATGTTATAATTCTGGGATTATTTTATCACTGCTAGCCACAGAAATTACTCAAGGATTATGTTTCGTGTTGGTTAAACAGTGGGCCCTTTTGATGCCATGTGTCAACTTGCTGTTCATGACCATTCCTCTCTTTTCTTCTTTCCCACACTCCTGCTCTCAGGACACTCATTTCACACATTGTCATACATCGTCTAGTCATAAGAAGTCCCTAATCCATGAAGCTATCTTATTTTCTCCAAGCTAGAAAAATCTCTGCCTTTGAAATTTCATAATGCATTTTTTAGATTAAAATGTATGTGTATTGATTTGTTTATATTTGGGGGTATGTGCTCATGAGCACAGTGTCCAGAATCGAGAAGACATTGGATTACCTGGAGCTGGAGTTACAGATGATTATGAGTCACCTTGTGTGGGTACTGGGAACTGAACTCTGTTCGGTACGCTTAACCAATGAGGTTTCTCTCCAGCCCCATAATAATTTTAAGTACTTTGAATCCATTAGACTTTGTGGTTCTCAGAGCTGGTGAACAATCTAAAGCATAAATGTGACCAGTTCCTTCCCTGCTGCACAAATGAAAGTTTCCCCTTCTCACTTGGTAGTCCACATCTAACTCTATCACACACAGTGCATGATTACCCTGACCTGCCTGTGATCCCTGTTATACCTTCTTTACTCAAGACTTCTGCTCTTCTAGAGAGAGCTTCCTTTAATGCCCTTCTCAACTCTCTGACTCTTACCTTTCCGTATTAGCTTGGAGGAATTATCTCATCATTAAGCTTTTAGCCCCAAACAAATTTATAAGTTAAGATGGGTTTACATGAAAATCCATATCCCCATATCTCTGTAAACCTGTGACCAATAACTTTTCAAAACAGAATTGTATTTTACATAATTTTCCAAAGACTAAATTTAGATGCCCAATTCCATCTGCGACCGATTTCTTATGCCTGCGACAAACTGTGAAATGAGGTATAAAATTGGATAAATTTTAATATCCCTTCTACCTCTTAGCATTTTGGACTCTCAGCCATTTTCACTTTGTTATGGGAACAGAAACATTCTGAGAGTGTGTCTGGAGTGTGGAGCAGGCTGTGGCAGAGCACAGAGGAAAGAACTCTGTGATACTTAGAAGGCTATAACTGGAAAAATCACCTATATTAAACAAGATTATGTGCAGACATTGACTTTGTACATCTAGTCTCTGGGGAAGTTATAGAGAGAAATGTGGAGCTGAACTTTGCTTTGACATCTTTGCCCTATTTGGGGAGCATTAGGCATTGCTACCCACTATACCCTGTCAGAGTGCAGAGATTCTCGTACCCCAGGGCTTGTGACAAACATAAGCTCACACTTCCAAAGGCTGAGTCATTACCATCATATAAATTCTATATGAGAAATGAAAACTTCAAATGAAAAATATCTTTGTTTCCTCAAGTGATTCTAGTTTCATTGGGAGTTCGTTCTAGTTACAATTTAGTAGGAAGATACAATTAATTAACCAAAGAACACTGGTGAGTCTACAACTTTAGGCCAGATCCCACAGGCTAACAGAGAGTTAGGAAGTAGTATATCCTGTGACTGGACAGCACCCAATAAATGGTAACTGGCTCCTCCCTGTTCCATCATGCACAGTATGTTGAACTAAATCATGTGATATGAAATTTCCCATCATTCCTAAAAACTTTATAAAAGTCAGACCCTTCCTTTGTTCAGAGGGTGGGTCTGAAACTCCTGGAGTGATCTTGTCCAGCAGATGAAGGCTGTTCTCTAAGGAGGCTCCTCTGGCCTCCCTGTGGCATTCTTCTCATTTTTCTCTCTCTTTCTCTCTCTCTCTCTCTCATTCTCACTCCCAGTGAAGCTACTCTCCAGGCTTTAAAGTGTAACATCTCCTTATTTTCAAGACCCCAATCAAGTTTAGACCTTCATATATTATATTCTTTCTTTCTAATGCCTTGAGACCCCTTCCTTACAATAAATCTCACTGAAGGGAACTATGGTCCAGCTTCCCCTGAGAGCCAATCACAGAATTATTTTTTACTTTTTTAACACAAGATATCTGACCAAATGACCTGACATAATCTTCATGGATTCCTAAGTAGGGAGCACAAAGAAGATGCCTTTATTCCTTAGCTATTCTGTCAAAAGAATCACAGCTTAGCCTAGATGCAAATGCTTGTGGTTTTTCTCTATTTAGAATGGTGTTGGCTGTAGGTTTGTTGTATATGAACTTAATTAGGTTGAGGTATTCCCCTCAAGACTAATTTCCTCTAGGACTTTTATCATGAATGCATGTTGTATTTTGTCAAGGCTTTTTCTGTGTTTATTGAGATTATCATCTGATTTCTGTGTTTAAGTCCATCTATATGATTTGCTGCTTTTATTGACTTATGTGTATGAAACATCCCTGCATCTCTGGAATAAAGCCAACTTGATCATGTGGATTATCATTGTGATATGTGTCTGTAAGTTATTTGCAAACATTTTGTTGAGAATTTTTTCATATATGTTCACTAGGGATCTAGGCTTCTAGTTTTCCTTTAGTATATGTCTTTACCTGGTTTTGGTATTAGACTAATACTGGCTTCATAAATGGAGTTTGGGAGTTCTCCCCCCTGTTTCTACCTTTTGAAGTAATTTAAGTAGTATTAGTTGTAGATCTTTTTTCAATGTCTGGCTGAATTCTGCTGTGAATTCACCTGGGTCTGGGCTTTTTGTAGTCAGGAGATTTTTGTGTTACTGTTTTGATTTCCTTATTCATTATATGCCAGTTTAAGTTGTTGATTGCTTCTTGGTTTAATTTCGGTGGTTCCATTGAATTTAGAAATTCATCTATTTCATTTAGATTTTCTAATTTAATAGAGTATGGATTTTTAAAGTAGTCTCATAATATTCTGGATTTATTTGGTGTTTGTAATGTTTTCATTTTAATCTGATTTTATTGATTTGGATTTTCTTTTTCTTTCTTTGGTCAGTGAGCTAAGGGCCTATTTGTCTTACTTATCTTTGCAAAAACCAGTAGCTCTTAGATACATTGATTTTTTTTTTCTTTGTTTCTATTCCACTGATTTCTGCTCTGATATTTATTATTTCTTCTTTTTTCTTGGGTTTGGTTTGATTTGTTCTTGTTTTTCCAGATTATTGGGTTGTATCATTAAATCACTTATTTGTACTTTCTGATTTTTAAAAAGCATTTTATTTATTATTTTTATTTTGTGTGTATGGGTGTATTGCCTGTGTGTATGTAGGTACACTTGTGTCACTTGACCCACTGAGGTCAGAAGAAGGTGTCTGATTCCTTGGAACTGGATTTAAGGATGGTAGTTAATCATCGTGCAGGGGCTGGGAACTGAACCAGGGTCCTCTCAAGAGCAACCAATGCTCTTAATTTCAGAGCTATCTCTCCAGACTCTCTTTCTGATTTTTTAATTGTAGCATGTAGAACTACAAACTTCCTTCTTGGGACTGCTTTTAATATACCCTAGAGATTTTGTTGGGTTGTGTCTACAATTCCCACTTCTTTTCAATATAGTACTTGAAACACTAGGTAGATCAATAAGATAAGAGAAGGAAATTAAAAGGGTAATAATTAAAAAAGAAGAGGTTAAATTATCCCTATTTTCAGATGATATGATATTTTACCTAAGAGATCCTCAAAATTCCACCAGAAACTTCTGGAAATCATCAACACTTTCAGCAAAGTGGTCATATACGAAGTCAATTTATTTTATTTCATTTTACCAATAACAAAAAGATCAGAGAAACACTTTCACTCACAATAGTTTTCCAGACAGCTGGGAAGTTACTCATATGAACTCAGAGCAATGCACAAGACCCAGACAAGGTCAAACCTGACAAAAATCCCAGCATAGAAGTGAGGAAGGGGATAAGAAGTCCCAATCTTAACAGAGGAACTACTGGCAACTGATAACTTCTGGGAGAAGGAGAGTCTATTTTCTTTAAGGGTGTGATGCTAAATAGGTTAACCAGACGCCAGTGAATGTCCTACACCAAAGGACATTTGGGAACACAAATTTAACTTGATAGGCTTTAATATACATGACAGAGTACATGAAATCTGACAGAGGGCTATAAGAGGGGTGCAGCTAGAGGAGGGGATCTAAATGTGATAAAAATATATTGCATGAAATTTACAAAAAGTCACATAAAAATGCACTTCTAAAAAACAAAACAAATTCATAGTCTACACCTTCCTGATATGTGAAGCAAAGGCTTCAATTTTTTCTCCTGAATGTGTTCGCATTAAATTTGCCAAGATTGGCTGGGAGTGGGCCAAAGTGAAGCAAGCACAATTATGCTGAGTGGTTCATCTGGATTTGTTCTCACTGAGGGTTTCTGCAGTGTGAATTCCATGTGACGAAGTCATTCCAGTAAAAAGAGTTTGGCTTTGTGTTCTCATGCATGTATGGCAGACACGACCTGGGGTGGGAAGTGGGGAAAGAAAGCGCTAACCTCATGCTCTTTTACATTTTTGTTTATGAACTGCAAAATCTCTCTAGCAAACCTCAGCCATTCCTACAAGGACAGCAGCGCATGCTGATGCGAGTAGCAAACTGACTCAGTACTGGAAAAGGAACTTCCAGAGTGATCCAAGGAACCCAGAGAGCTAGGCAGATTGCCAACAATGCTGCAACCAATGAGTGATTGTTTGGCACTCAGTCTGTATTTTAGAATAAAGGGGTGCATGCAATATGTGAAATTTATCTGTGTCAGATGGTTAATTTCTTGTGTGTTAATTTGTCTGGGTCACATTGTTATTAAGGTGTGTGTTTCCATAGGAGTATTTAATGTATTTGTTGATAAGGTCAATGTTGTAGACACACAAGACTAGGTAAAGTTTGTTTGCTCCAAGCAGGTGGGCTTCATATGAAAGTCTGAACAGGTTAAAAAGCTGAGTCTACCCAATCAGTGATAATTTTTGCAACCTTTGGATTGGGACACCAGCCAGTTTCCTTCCCTTAGGTCCAAACTGAACACTACTTGTGTGACAGAAGTCTGCTTGCTGAGGCCTGGAATTCACTATTGGCTCTGCTGATTGTTATGTTTGGGGATTCAAAGCACTGGAGTCTGGAGCTCCAGCTTTGCCACCTCCCCCCGCCTTGAGCTAATTCCTCATAATAATCTCTAACCCATTTTTAAATTCTGTTTTACAAATACACATGAACACCAGTGCATGTACATATATATTTCTTACTGGTTGTGGAGAAGCATATTAATATATTAGCAGTTGTCAATGTGATTGGAAAATCTAAAAGATAATCATCATTAGGCTCCTTGAGGCCAAGTATAGGTCTTTCTTTAAGCTGGTTCAGGTGAAAATAAAGGGTGAATGCTTCATAATTTTAGTTGGACGGTGGCATTGAGAGATTGGTCTTTTTTATTATTACCTGTTTGGTGATGGGTCAGGCTCAAATTATTTGAATAGAAAGTATAACACCACTATCAAAATATCTTCTGGATTCTTACACAAGCTTCTGGAGCTGAGAGTGAAGAAAAATGTGGGCATCAAATGAGTGCTTGGAATGATGTTCTGTATGACCCATGTGAAAAACTTCAGATGGGACAATGGTGCCAAAAAATCTTGCAAATGTACAGATGACCATAGGAGTAGCGATTCTTGAAAAAAAGTTTTGAATCAGTGACAAAAGGTACTCCACTTATAGATACATGGTGATCTGGTGGTGTTCCTGTCCTGGGCCAATGGCAGGGGAAACAGTTTACCACATTTCAGGACTTACTGCCAGAACTGAAAGAGCATTAATATATAGAAAGTTCTCCTCTTCTCCCCTCCCCTCCCTTCACCTTTCCTCTGCTCTGTGTTCTCTCTCTCTCTCTCTCTCTCTCTCTCTCTCTCTCTCTCTCATAATGTATGGAGAATATTGAAAGCAGTCCACATTGGGAAGAAAGGCTACATAGGAGACTACTCCTTGGGTGCTTTGGTTCAACAAGAGGAGAGACATTACTGGAGGAATTAGCTTCATTTACCAGAGTACAATTTAAAATGGACACTTCACCATGAGTACTGATGAAAAAGAACCCCTTGAGACTTGGTGAGGCGTGGTACAATGGAAGAAGGTCACAGGGGTGCACATCTTTTCCAGTGCACTTTCCCCCAAATCCTCATCACATCCTGATAGAAACCTTTCTGGCTGTCAGTGGTGGGAATGCCTTGCTGATGTTACAGGGGTTGTCAGACATTCTAGAAGTCAATATTCTTTTGATCAGTATTAGTCATTATTAGGGAATGTATGTTAGTTGTTTGAATACCAAATATTTACACAGAAAATCTTCTAAAATCTCCCTTCGTATCTCCCCATGTGGAAAATTGCCCTATTTGTAATCATGACTACTCTGATGTTAGTTTTCTCCCTTTCCATTATTATAGATGAAAAGATGTTTTGCTCGGAGGAAACTATGCACAACAAAGCCTATGCAAGGCTCTCACCATGTGCTTGCTGTCTCCCCTCTCTTTTTGGTAGAAGCGCAAGAAATCTGCCACTATCTTAAGCAAAGTGGAAGTCTCCTGCTTATTTACAGTTCAGTCAGATATCACAAAATTACATGCCACAAACTTCTCCTTAACCCAGTGCAGCTTTGTGACTTTCCTACCTCCTGTTCCTGTTGACCCAGAATTGAGCTAAATTCTGCTAATCCTCATATACATCCTGCTGCCTTCCCCTACAGGCAGAATTTTAATCTGTCTCCTGCAACTCAGAAAGACATCCAAATTCTACACATATGAACTCAGCTCAATATTCTCTGTGGCAGGAGCTCTGGTTTGAATGGCCATCCTTTCATCTGAGGGCGTCTTGCAACAACACAGCAATTTCCATTGACTTAATACCATCCATTTAGCTTACTTTTTTCTTGCACTTTTAAAAGCAAATATTGAAGTATCATTTATCTTTCTTTACATTTGAAGAATTGTTCAGTAAGGAGTCCCCTCTCATTCATGTTATCTCAAATACATATATATGTATCACTTGATTCCATTTCCTTAGCTACCTCTTCCTAGACTGAGAATGAAGCGAGTCAGTGGTCCATCTGCAGTGGGGCACAGGGGAAGAGCAGGGGGGAGGGGAGGCATGGACAGGCTGGGCAGCCATGACTGGTTCCTAATTTTAATGGAACTTGATTTTTCTCTACTCATCATTGTGTTTCTGTAGATTTTTCATATACAACTTTCATCATGTTCCCTCCTTCCCTATTCTATCTAAAGCTTTTATCATGAAAGGACGCTGGATTTTAGTCAAAGTCCACCTGCATTTAAAGACATAATCATATGATTTCTGTCTTTAAGACTATTCATGCAATTTATACATGTATCAGTTTTACATGTTGAATCATTCTTGCATCTCTGAAATAAAATCAAAGTGTGTTTAGATTATTGATCTCATCTTGATTTAGCACTGGTGGGTCAAATGCATACAGAAATCCATTCATTTCTTTTATGTTTCTTGGTTTAATGGAATATAAGTTTGTAAAGCATGCCCTTATAATATTCTGAACTTCTTTGCTATCTGTTGTGATGTCTTCCTTTTAATCACTGATTTTCTTATTTTGGATATTCTTTGTTTTGCTTAATTTGGCTAAGAATTTGTCAACCTTGGTTATCTTTCCAAAGAGCTGGCTCTTGCTTTTAGTGATTTTTAAAAAATTTTGTCTCCATTTCATTATTTTCTTTTTTTATTTTAGCTATTTCTTCCTATCTACTTGGAATTTTTTAATTATGTTCTTGATTTCCTCCATGACTACTATGAATTTCTATCACTTCTATATTTTGTTTTGCTATTGATTCAAGCTTTATTCCAATGTCAGATAGAATACAAGGAGTTATTTACTCTTTCTTCTGTTTGTTAAGATTTGCTTCATGTTTAAATATTTG
>NW_008343205.1:0-1418 GCF_000622305.1 Nannospalax galili | reverse complement strand
TTTTCCTCCTTCAATTATGACAGCAGTCCTGGGTATTGCAGTCTAGGTTGTAATCTGTGGTCTTTCAGAACTTGAAGTCTGTTATTCTATGCTCTCTGACTTTTCGACTTTCTATTGTGAAATCAACTGTTACTTGGATGAGTCTGCCTTCATATATAACTAGGGCCTTCATAATCTTTTATGGTCTGTGCACTACCTCAACGTATATATTCCCTCTTGCTGTGTAGAGAATGTTCTTTTATCTTTTCTTTAATAAACTTTTAATTTAATTGTGCTAATGACTCACTAATATAACATTTGATTTTTTTTGCTTTTTATATTTCCTAGTACAAAGTTAAATTTTGTAAAGTTCCTATGTCTACAGAGCTCTAACTATAATTTTTGTTAACCAACACTTGCTAATTGTTTTTATATATATTATCTATTTTCTGGATAAAATTGAATCAGTTTGTACTTTCAATACTTTAACATATGGAGAATTCCCAATTTGGTATTGCAATTTCCATATACATTGTTAACGTGCATGGCACTTTATAGTTATGTTTTATGTTTTTTAATTTTGGGATCATATGGTAGTAATCCCTCACAATGCCTTTGTTTTAAGTACTTTTTGTTCAATGTTATTGCAACAGAGAACTACTATTAATATAGAAATCAAAATGGGGTGATTTTTCTTTACCTTACAAAGCTCTCATATCTTATAAAATATATTATTGAAATGTAATATTCAATCAAAATCAATTTGTCAGCAAATTTGAAACTTGATGAGTTTTTACAAACTCTGCATATCCTTATTGCCAATACGCACATTAAGAAAAAACTCACAGAGCAGATGTTATCCGCACCCCAGGAATTTGCTCTATACTTCAGTTTCCTCACAGCACACACTCCAGGCTCGGCTCCTACTGTGGCTTTTTACACTTTAATTGAATTTGGCTTGAGCTAAAGTTTATATAAATGGAATCCCAAAATGGGCAATGCTCTGTATCTGTTTATTTCACTTTATATTATGACTGTGACATCCCATTACACCATTGTTTGTGCTGATTTGTATTGAACAATATTCCATTTTGTGAATATGCCCGAATTTATATCTCCTCTATAATTCATAGGGAACCATAGGGAATATTTATTTCATTATTTAGTGATCAATGTGCACATATGTCAGTTATATCTTAAAATATTACATAGCTCATTTTAATCAGTGATTGTATTTGAAAGTCTGCCTTAAAATATCAAGGTTTATCTATTTATATTCCTAATGAATGTATTGTAATTATTAAAATTGATTGTCAACTTAGCAGGATCTAGAATCATATAGGAATAAGCCTCTGTACATGCCTGAGGGATTATCCAGATTATATTAGCCTCTGGGCATATTCGTGAGGCTGTACTGATTAGGTCAATTGAGGTAGGAA
>NW_008343204.1:167256-176654 GCF_000622305.1 Nannospalax galili | reverse complement strand
AAAAGATTCCATCTTACTGCAGTCAAACTGCCTAAGATCTAGAGAAAAAAAGACTGCAAATGCTGGACAGGATGTGCAGAAAGAGGAAAGCTCATTCACTGCTGGTGGGAATGCAACTTCATGCAACCACTATGAGAGTACTGTGGAGAAACTTCAAGAAACTAAAAATGAACATACCATATGATCTAGTGATACCACTCCTTGGCACATACCAAAAGAACTCATCATAATGTGGAGATACCCATACATCCATGTTTCTTGCTACTCTGTTCACAATAGTTAAAATGGAAATAACCTAAATGTCCCTCAACTGGTGGATGGTTAATTAAAACATGGTGTATCTACATAATAGAGTTGTACTCAGCAGTAGAAAAAAAAGATAAATCTATGAAATTTGCAAGTACTCTATAATTGCTGGTGTAGGTGATTCTTGAATATCTATAGGCATATCTTTCCATAATTTATGGAATTTTTCTTTTAGAATCTTGCTGAAGATCTGGCCGATGCCATTGGCCTGAGATTCTTCTCCTTCCTGCATGCCTATGATACATAGCATCTTTTCATGCTGTCCACATTTCTTGCATATTCCATTCCTGTATTATTTTTAATTGTTTTTAGTCTTTGCTTAAGGAGTCCAGGCCCTCAGCTTTATCATTCAGATATTCTGTTTTCCACTTCATTTGTTCCACTTTTCATTATTACTCCTGTTGTTTGTTATTGACTTATTGAATTTTTCAATTTCATCTTCATTTCAGCTTGAGTTTTCTTCAATATTTCTCTTTTTTGTGAATTCATTTTTCAAGTCCTGAATTGTTTTTGTCATTTCATTCAGGTATATATTTGTATTTTCTTGAGCTTTGATGAGGAGTAAGGAAACTATTCATAACTTTTTGAGTTCTTTGAGTTGAGGACATGGGGCCAAGGTTAAGGTGGAGGACAACATTGGGAGGGTCTAACTAGCTAATCAGAGTAGGTGTAGGGCCTTTAGCAGAAGAATGTAACTAGTCTGGGTGAAAGAGAATCAAGACATAGTGGGTTGGGTCTGATTCAGGAGGCTAGTCCAGAGGTCTGAGGTGGGAAGAACAGGAGCAGGCCTAGGCCCAAGGCTGAAATGGGGACAGCGTGGGGAAAAAGAATGTAACTGGTCAGAGTGCAGGGAATCAAGCCCAGTGGGTGGGGTCTGGCTTACCAGGGTAGCGTGCTGGTTTCGGGCAAGAAGATCAGGAGCTAGTTTTCTATGTTTTCTCTTCAGTTCTTTCTCTATTTCCTTCTTTTTTTTTAATACCCACTCTTCTCTCTTTCCAACAAGTCAGACTGATTCTTCTATTTGCCAAAGCCAAACACACATTTTTATAGAGTCCTAGTTGAAATATATTCAGCACTCCTTTGCCTACACTGGGAGCTGAGGGGACACACAGATTCATCATGGATACCCAGGGAACTGTAGCAAGTATACATCTAGGTATTCAGTTGAAACTTGAAGAGTGTCAAGAATTTCCAAAGTATGAATGAACCAAGACAAGTGTGGAAAACTGAGACCCACAGCAGAGCCAAATCTCCTCTTCCTCTGAGCTTTGTAAAGCCATGGTAACAGTATTCAGTCTCATTCTGTTCGGTGTATTCCTGTGCGTAAAGTGGGACATTTTTTTTTTCTTAAGTGTAGTTCTAATAAAGCAATAAAATAGCACTTGATACCTGTAAAATGCAAGATATACACATAACCAGAGTTCAATAAATTATCACTGTTAGACTGGAAAACAGGCCTATTACAAAGAAAATGTAAGAAGACAATGGTGTCAATAATTGGCCATTGAATAGGAGAATTTATAGTAACTTGTGAAAGTTTTATGGATCAGTGTATTATAAATGTTAGAAGATAAATATGTTTCTCTAGGTCATTGGCTCTAACTCAGATTGAGTTGTTACTTGAAATAACTTACTTTTCTGTGGCCTTTGAGAAAGAAGTTGGAATTCTTATGCTTATTATTTGTTGAAGGCCAACTGAGCTAACAAAATTGTTATTCCTCCATTCATTCAATTTTAAATCCCCCCAAATATTGATTTGGCATTTTATCCAAATGCATGATTTGTCATATTTTTATTAAGAGGAAATTATGATAGCATTTGGGGTTGTTTTAACAAATGTTATCAGTATACTGGTATGGATTAGAAAAAAAACACATTAACATTTACTACATGCTATCATGGACTAACTACCTATAATGTAAGGAATGCGGTGCATTGGAAAACTTGGAAAAGGATAATAACAGACTTCTTACTCTCTTTATCCTACCTATGTTATTTCAACTGGAAAATGAGTTATAAAGCATCATGATGATGCAGAAGAAAGCAGACCTTAAGCATGGAGCAAAGGAGTTTGGAGAAGGAAAAGACTTGGGGCCATCTGTTTGGGCCGCATTTAAGGTCTCTGCCCTGCTGTCCGATCCCAGACCCAGGACTGGTGAGGAGTCTGTGTTAGCAGAGCCACATTCAGACACAGGAGACTGGGTTCAGAGACACACATCTACTTTATTGAAGAAATAGTGAGTTTATATAGGGTTTTTAAGTCATTCAGGAGAGAGTACAATGAGCAGGTCATACATGGCCGACAGCTTAGGTTTTGGTTTCCAGTTTTATTTTACTGATCCAGACTAGTATTCCTGTAAATCATGTGACCAGCCCTGTGAGGGAGGGGTAGTTGGTTCCCTGGGGTTTGGGGGTCATCTTGTGTCCTAAAAAAGCAAACTAACATACTCCAACATTTCCCCATTTTTGTTTAAAAGATGGGCTACTTTGAGGTCCAAACTGGGGGTCCAAACTGGGGCCGTGGCAAGGCTGGTGCTTCTATTGGATGAAGGAATTTGGGGCAATGGCTAGACTATTTTGGAGTGTCCTCACAAGACCTGAATGGACAAGCCTGTTGGCATCATCTCATCTGAGCCAGGGCCTTGAAATATATTTTCAGGACTCCCTAAGATCAACATCCACATTGTCTGAGCCAAGGTAGTTCCCAGAAATGCTCCCAGTAGGACAACCCAAGTTGTTTTAGGCCTATTGTATGGCTGTGATGATGATTTTTATTCTTTTTAAACCTGGGTCTGGGCATGACTGGGGGTAAGGGGTAAGAAGCAAGGTAGTGCCATCATGAGTTGAATCGCAGCAAGCTGGTCTCTAATAAAGTTAAGTAAGGCTTTTTAAAGAATTGGGCCACAATTTAAGGCCAGAAGGAGCAAGACCAGAGGCCCATTTAAGGCAGAGAGGAGTATTGTGAGTCAAGGAGAAGATTGGAATAGTGACTCATACCAGTTTTGGTTCTTTACCCTGGTCTGTTCCCTCTCTAAGATCGTGGTAACAATGGGGATTAGGGAGTAGCAAGTTCTAGGCATCAGTCTCAGAGTCTGCCAACAGGAGTATATATCTCAAGGTGTTTCCTGTGGCTCTGGCAATCAGGCTATTGTCTCAGGTCCATTGTATGGTTGTTCCGTAAGATTTTACACCTATGCTCAAGCCTATTTTTCATATCTCTGTTATTATAGGTGGGTAAGGGCAAGGAACAGCGGGCCCTTGTTTGCAGAGACATGCGTGGCAAGATCTGGAGGTGGTGCAACAGCTAACTGAACCAGAGAAATATGAGTTTTAACAAAATTATCAAGACTCTTAACAATGCAGGGTTCAAAAATCAGGAGTTAGCAGTAATGATGGCACACATAATAAGGAACACAGACAAAGGTTTTCCTCTGGATTGAGGACTTAGCTTAGATAATGACTCTGTTTGTGGAGAGACATGTTTGAGGTCTCCCCAGGTTGGTGGCTTTCATGGTCTCTGAGATCGGTCTCTCAATGGTTGAGAGGTACAATGCTTCCTTCAGGGTCAGGGCTGCCATCTCTGGGGTTGGTGGTTGTGGAGGGAGGTTTTCCTTCACAGACAATTTTGATGTTCTGGGCTGGGATCCAAATGGGGGCTGGAACATTATCTGAAAAGACACAAGCATAGCCTCACCCTTGTGTTAATAATCGGTGTGGACCTTTCCATCCACTTGTGAGAGGGTCCTTCCATGTCACCATGGGGGCAGGAGTGGGCTAAGTGAATGCCCTCCAATGCTTTATTGCTGGTGGGAAGCCATTGGAGTCAAATTTTATAAAACTTAAGGCAAGTAGAGCTTGTTGTATAACAAAATTAGGATCCTTGTAGTGGAGGCCTTTGCCATTATCTCCACCTGTTTTCTGTGTTTTTTTAATGAGCATTTGATGGGAGCGTTCAATGATTTCTTGGCCCTGAGGATTAAAGGGGATGTCAGTGATGTGTTGAATATTCCAGTCAGTGCAGAAGTGGCAAAAAGCCATGTAGCAAGGGCCATTATCAGTTTTTAATTGTAAGGGAACTCCTAAAAGGACCATAGCGCATCTAATGGTTTTTATGGCATGAGAGGAAGTCTCGCCAGAGCAGGCCAAAGCAAAGTGGGCAGCAGAGTAAGCATCAATAATATGATGAATGTCTTTTAGTTTACTAAAGGGGGAAAAGTGTGTTATGTCCATTTGTCAAATCTTATTAGGACCGAGGCCTCTGCGGAGAGTTCCAGCAGGTTGTAATGGCCACAGGGGCACAAGGGGGCCACATGAGGAGCATGCAAGGACCAGATCTTTGCAGCTCTGGATCAGCAAAGTGGGTAGGAGTCTATATATAGCTTGGGGAGAAAGATGGAAACGGGCATGTAAGTCCCTGGCTTGTTGTAAGAGAGCAGGATCCAGGATAGCATTCATCACTAGTCTGTCAATGATAGCATTACCTTCTTCCAGAAGCCCTGGAACATTGGTATGAGAACACAGGTGTTGAACGTACCAAGGGATGGTGTGCTGCTCAAGAAGCAATTGCAAAGAGGGGA
Organism: Nannospalax galili; assembly: GCF_000622305.1. Classification (NCBI taxonomy): domain Eukaryota; kingdom Metazoa; phylum Chordata; class Mammalia; order Rodentia; family Spalacidae; genus Nannospalax; species Nannospalax galili. The sequence continues at coordinate 171,771 of NW_008343204.1, read as the reverse complement.
GCAACAGATCAAGGGTGTTATGGCGAGTTCGGAAGGCTGTAAATGCCAGATTTTGTATAGTTTGGATCACATAGGCAGTCAGAAAATATATTGTATGGGGTTGTGAGGAAGTCTTAGAAGACTTGTAATGTAGCAGACAGCTCTCCAAATTGTACCAATTCTTAAAAGGAAATGATTTTTTTGTGAAGAAAGCTGTCCCTCATGGAAGACCATGCAACAAAATTTATATTTGATAGAATCTGTGAGGATTAGAGGAGCCTCAGGAAGGGGATTACATTTTGGAAATGCCTGGGGAAATAAATACAAGGGGAGCTGTTTTATTCCTTGGAGGAGTCTTTCCCTGATAAGTTAGTAGGAGAGTCTGAAAGCCAGGGATGTCAAGAAACAGTTCTTGGAGCATGGGGAGTGGAAGAGGGAGGACCAGTGACTCTGGGTTGTGGCCATACAGAAGGCTGGAGGTTTTAACATGCTTTGGGGATATTATTGCTCAGGCCTCAATTACAGGAGTGATTTTATGTAATTGACTCCAAGAAGAGTGGACCCATATCAACGGTCCCTGGGCTTTCCAAAGTGCTCCCATAGGGGTGTTTTTTGTTGGGATGACTAAAGCCTGGATAGGCTGACCAGGTTGTATCCTATTAACGAATGCTTGAGACAAGTGCATATTTATTATTGTATTAGCATGTCAAGCCTCAGGCGAGACCTTGCAAGGGGTGGAGGCTGTATAAGTGCCCTGCAAGAAGTCAAAGAGAAGTGTAAGCTCTTCTGTGGACATGGGCAGAAAGCCCCATATCCAATTTGTGTTTCCATAGAGACTTTCTGTCTCAGAGAGGGTGATCTTATCAGGTAAAATAAGAGCAGGGGCTATAGGGCAGTGACATCTTGGATGGAATGGCCCAGAAAGGTAAATGGGGCATGTAACTGAATTTTATCTGCAGCAATAGTGAGGCCCAGCACTCGGAGATTGGTTTTAAGTTTTTAAACAGCTCCTTGTAGGATCTTATCGTCCTTATGGGCAATAAGAATGTCATCCATGTAATGTAAGATATACACCTCAGTCAGCAAAGGTCTGCATGCATGGGCCACATAATATTGGCAAATGGTAGGGCTGTTTTTCATGCCTTGTGGAATGACCTTCCATTGATAACATTGGAATGGGATATTATGTTTGGTGGTGGGCACAGAAAAGGCAAAATAGGGCTTATCATTATTATGGAGAGGAATAGAGAAGAAACAATTCTTAATATCTATTTTAATAATTGCACATTCTTTAGGAATGGCAGTTGGGTGAGGTAATCCCAGTTATAGGGTTCCCACGGGATCCATGTAACCATTAATATCCCTTAAATCATGTAAAAGTCTCCATTTTCCTGCCTTTTTTGAATAACAAAGATAGGAGAATTATGGGGGCTAAGAGAGGGCTCAGTATGACCCAAGGATAATTGTACTTGCACCAAAAAAACCAATTGGGTTACCTTATGTGAAGGGAGAGGCCACTGCCCCACCCATATTGGAGTTTTCATATTCCAGGTCAATTTAACAGGTGGTGGTTTGGGCCACAGGGCAGTGACCATTAGAATTGGGGGTGAGTATGGGGTGCATTTCCTGTGTGCTGGTTAACCATAAAAGACTTTGTCATCAGTGGTCAGAACAATGTCAATGCTACTAAGAATATCGCTCCCCCACAGATAATGAGGAAGTCCTGTGGCTAAAAGTGGCTTGATTGTTCTGGTGTTGCCATCTGGATCAGTCAAGACCACAGGGCATTGGACCTGTTGGGTGTTTTGTAAGTCTCCGACCCCTTGTATGGGAGGTCCTGGCTTATACTGCCAGTGAAGCAATGCCTCTTCCTGTCTAATTATTGTGACATTGGCTCCAGTATCAGTTAAGCCTTTCAATTTATGTCCATCCAGGGTAAGCTGCATTCTAGCCTTATGTAGATCAATAGGGACTGTCCATTGGACATGGGGGATGGGAGCCTCTATTTCCTCTCTTTGGGGCAGGGCTGAGAGGTGCTCCACTGGCTGCTTAAAGGCCCCTTTTGTAAGGAGTTACTATCCACGTCCACCATAGATCTGCACTCTTTAACCCAAAGAAAGACTTACGGCACCATGGAACTTAACTTTGAAGGAGGAACTTAACGTTTCTTAGCCTCTTTAATGAGTTTGTTGGGACAGGTGCAAGACCAATGGCCTTGTCCCCCACAAATCCAGTATCTGTCCTTTTCTGTACCAGTCTGGGGCTGGTGAGCATCCAGTGCCTCAGTGAGGGCAGTAGCATGAGCCTGAGCAGTCCCCATGTCCTGACAGGCTAAAATCCATTCAGATATATCTTTATGACACACAGGCCCTATTGCCAGGCAACATTCATTGAAGCAGCCCTCATATACAAGATCTTTAAGCAAAGCATCAGCAGCTTAATGACTGATTTTTCTGTCTACATTCTGTTGGCATCTCTCAACAAAGTCAGAGAAAGGCTTGCCTGGTTTCTGTACCAAACTGGTTAATTTAGTATCACTGCAGGCCGGCATACTTCGAAAAGCACAGAGAGCACAGAGTCGGAACAATAGAAAGGTTTCACATAAAGCAGTTTTACATGGGAAGTTTATGTGGGTGATTGGTGGATGCCCTACTAGGGCATCAAACCCTATATTTTGAACATTGGCACATCTATTGCACTCTGCTTGTTGTTCACACTCATCTTGATAAGCAGCCTTCCATAAGAAGAAGTCACTTCCCTGCAAACAGGTGCAGGTAATGTGCTGCCAATCATAGGGGGTATTGGCCGCATGGCTGATTGTATCTAAAAGTTGACTAACCCAGGGGGAATGAATACCATCCTCAAGGCCGCCTTGTGCAATTTTTCTAAGATGTCATGGGAATATGGATTTCAGAAATTTAACAGGGAAGAACTGCGAGGTGTTGTCCTCCAAACCAGACAGAAAGGAGGGTGGGGTAAGAGGCTTCCAGTCTTCCTCTCTCAGAGAGGGGTAAAGGGGAGGGGCTCCCCCACAGCCGGCATGGGATGGAGGCAGATGGCTAATGCACTGTAACAGTGGAGCAGAGGATGGTGTGACTTCCTGCTTTTTACTAAGGGAACCTTCAGACCCTAGTCTCTCATCTTCTGAATCCTCAGCATTAGACATTGCCTTTTTGTCAGATCAAGGCTGTGCTAGTTTCACTTTGACTGGGAGCGCTCGGGGTGAACCTTCCACAGCATCTTGCTGTTGAATTTGTTTCTCTATCTCCTTTAAAATAAGATGATCTTGTTCAGGGGCATTTGGGGGAACTCCCCGCAGAGAGGCCAGAAAGGAAGTTACAGTGGTGTAGATCATCCCAGACTGTGGGCGTCCTTCATTGACCTCTTTCTTTCTAGCTAAGAATAACACACAAGCCCATTTTTCAGGATCCCAGCAGCAAGCCAAAACTTTATCTAGCACTTTGGCTACATCATTTTCTGGTACCTTAATTCACCTGCTCCTGAGGAGAGAAACTAATGCTGCGGCGCAGGGCCCATACTCACCCTGCAAGACGTACCCAGAGGAACTCAGGAGTCATTTAAGGAGATGATCAGCAAAGACAGGAGTGACACGACAAACTGAAGACCAAGTCCTCAAAGGCCCCACATTGGAGCCAGCTGGGGGTGTCCATTCAGGCCGCCTTTGTGGTCGCTGTCCCCGCTGCCTGATCCTGGACCTCAGGGCTGGTGAGGAGACTGTGACAGCAAAGCCGCATTTAGACACAGGAGACCAGGTTCAGAGATACAGATCTACTTTATTGAGGAAATAGCAAGCTTATAAAGGATTTTTAAGTCAGTTAGGAGGGAGTACAATGATCATTCAGGAGAGAGTACAATGAGCAGGTTATACATGGGCAGACAGCTTAGGTTTAAGTTTCCAGTTTCATTTTACTGATCGGGACTAGTAGTCCTATAAATCATGTGATCAGCCCTGTGAGGGAGGGACAGTTGGTTCCCTGGAGTTGGGGGGCCATCTTGTGTCCTATAAAGCAAACTAACATACTCCAACAAGACTATTCTTTAAAAACAGGCCTGGAGATGTAGAGCAGGAAAAGCATGAATTAAGAGCACCCATATCCAGCCCCCAGAAGTCAGGTATACTACTTACCACCACTAGTCTCTTATACTGTTTGAAACTATGAAGAAAAGCTCTGGGTGTAAGGCAGAATTAGTCAGAGGACAAAGTGTATTTTCAATAATAGGTGTTTTCTTTGAAGTTCCCCTCTTTTTACTTTTTGGAATGCCAGGGAAAAATGTACTATACAGGATTCTGGGAAGTAAAGATATCAATGATCTACCCAGAACAGGATGATGGATGCCATAATACCAAAGTGTCTGGCAAGGTGTGCCACTGGTACAACTATTATGGCATAAGCAGTAGCTCTCCCCTTGGATTTGAGGCCTACTCCTTAGGTGAAAATTTAGGCATGCTACTGCAAACATGTCTATAGCCATGGCTCAGGAAGTCATCAGTCCTGGGGAAACTTTACTACTACT
>NW_008343204.1:164569-166182 GCF_000622305.1 Nannospalax galili | reverse complement strand
TGATGTAAATTGTAAAAGGTGAACAATGGAACAGAAAGTAATAAATGGGTAGGGGATGGAAGGGCAGGGTAAATACAGAATACGGGAATGGATAATTAACACCAAAGACCTGTTTAAAGAGTTTCATGGAAGCCTAACATGCAGAAGTTTAAAACATATATATACAGAGAGCAGAAAGGGGAAAATTAGTGCAACACCCTACATTACAGGTTGTTGCCATTGATCTCCATTATCCTTTTGTACTTGATCATAGCATCCTATTGCTAAAGACTCAAAGTACTTGAGTTTTAAAACATGGAGAAATCTATTGAGAACTCTCTATTCAGATCCTCAGCCCGTCTTCTAATTGGGTTACTTCTTTTCTTGATTCTTTGTTTTTTGAGTTCTTTATATATTCTGGATGTTAAACCTCTGTCAGTTGTGTTACTGATGAAGATTTTCTTCCACTCTCTGGGTTTTACCTTCATTCCATTTTAATCCTTTTGATGTCAGAAGCTTTTTAGTTTAATTGGGTCCCATATGTTGATTTGTTGATTCTTGACCTTACTCCTAAGCAATTAATGTCTGGTTTAGAAAATACTTTTCACCATCTATGTCTTAGAGGTTATTGAGAATGTTATCCTCTAACAGTTTCAGAGTTTCAGGTTTCACATTAAGGGTTTGATCCATTTGGAGTTGACTTCTTGCAAGGTGAAAGACAGGGGTCTAATTTCATTCTTCTGCAAGTGGAGATCCAGTTTAGCCAGCACCATTGATGTGATGATGTCTTCCCTTCAGTGAATGTTCTTGGCCCCTTTGTCAAATATCAGGTGGCTGAAAATGCATGTACTCATATTTGGGTCTCCAATTTCATTCCATTGATCTATGGGTCTATTTTTATGCCAGTACCCCATTGTTTTAATGGCAATAGCTCTGTAATATCATTTAAAATCTGGTATACTAATCCCTTGAGCATTGCTCTTAATGCTCAGGGCTTCTTTGGCTATCACTGGTCTTTTGTACTTTCATATGAATCTTTTGATGGTTTTTTCCTCTTCTATAAAGAATGTCATGGGGATGTTGGCTGGCATTGCATTGTGTTGAATCTATAAATGGCTTTTGGTAGGATGGTCATTTTCACAATGGAAAACATCAATCAATGGTCCAACACCAGCTTCAGGACCAAATAACCACATCAATGGCCAGCACAGCATATGTCATTGGTACAGTAGTGGCAATTTTATCTTGGGGATAGAATCAACAGCTAACTAACTAATTGGAATAAAACCCAAATCAATGTGAGGAAACTCAAGAGTGGCACAGTAAACTTAACCAAATACATGTCTGGAGTGATATAGATCTTACAGAAAACATGAAAGCTGTAGTATTACTAGACTGATGTGATTTTTTTTATTAGAAGAAGCATTTCAATACAACAGCATTAACCTATTCAATAACATTTTTCTGAGCTAGGGTACATCTCTTTCAAAATTGGCTGTATGTTTTTAGGTATACAGATGAATTATTACGCTTGTGCAATCTTTTACTCATTATAAATTCTATAAGACATAAAATTAAATGAGGTTTCAACATTTAAAAAAGATCTCCACCTCGTTGTTAAAACACACAGTTTC
>NW_008343204.1:162954-163887 GCF_000622305.1 Nannospalax galili | reverse complement strand
AGGTCGTTTGAGGATCTGTTCCTCAGGGGTCCCGTGGGCTTGGGAGGAGCCCCTGGCTCCTTTCTTTTACCAGTTCCATATATGTGAAGATAAGTCAAAGGTCCTGCTCGACCATTGTTGGCTTCTCTTGGAAGCATGGAGGAAATGATTCCTCCATGTTGACCCTCCTCTTTATAGACTGGACACTGGTTCAAGTCCATCTGGTGGGGTCTCCTTGGCCTCCTAGATCAAGAGGTCAGATGTCCCACCACCATTACAGGACATTTTGAGAGATGGTCATAGTCCTTGGGAACTAATCGATCTAGGAGGGCAAGGAGCAAAAAGTGTCCTTTGTGTCCTTCTGAACCAATTAGTATAGATCTCAAGGTATGTCTGTAAGACATACAAGAAGGTTAGTTCCACCATCCTGGAATTTTTAATTACTGTGTGTCATGCAGATAAGTCATGGGTAATGACAAGTTGGTCTCAAATAAACCTTATCTAGAGTTCTTGATCTATTATGTATAATTTGTCAGTAGATTGTAGGAATAATATGGTTCCCTCTGGGTTTCGTGACTAGCTAGGCATTGTTTCTCTCTTGTATCGTCTCACCCCTCTATCATGGTTTTCTCACTTAAGGTGTCGCCACTTCCCCCCCTTTCTTCCTTACTAATACCCTTGCTCCTATGATCCTCCCTTGTTGAGTTTCTTCTTTCTCCTTATCCCCTAGGTTCCTCATATACCTTTCCCTCCCCCCTTCCTTAGACTAACCCACTTTTTATCCATATCTCCCTTATTAAGGCCCTTTTCCTACTGTTCTTCTCTTTCAAGTTCTTTCTTTTCCTTTACCTCCCTGTTTCCTTTCCATTATCCTGGTCCCTGTAGTTATGTCTGGATACATACTCACTTATCAGGGTTTGCTTCTGGGATCCACATATGAGGGAGAACATATAT
>NW_008343204.1:154633-158605 GCF_000622305.1 Nannospalax galili | reverse complement strand
TTGTGTGTTCTTTAAATTCACTGAATTCTTTTATTATATTCATCATTGTTTATTGAGTTCCATGTCCTGCATTGTCTCTAGGGGGTTCTCATTGTGCTCCTCTAGAGGATTACTGGTATTTGGTGGGGATATGTTATTTTGGTTTTTCATGTTATTATTTTTTCTCTGTGATTTTGACATGTGAATTTCATTTGTAGTTTATGACTGTTGTGTGATACTCGGGCCTTCAAGTTTAGTTTGCTTCTTTTTTTGAACTTTATGTGTCTTTGTGGTTTACTTTTTGGGTGTGAAGAGCTGGTTCGTCTAAGCTTCTGGTTCTCTCTTTTGATTTTATATTGTTGTGGCTGGGTTGATTTTTTTTCCCGGAGGTCCGCAGTGGCCCCATTTCCCTGTGGGGCAGAAGTTTTGAGACTTTCTCCTTAGGTATGGAATCTTTTAAGAATGATTTTGGCCTCAGGAACTTGGGTGTTGGATTGACCTGAGATCCTGTCCGTGGCCATGCCACGCAGGGAAGCAAAGGCAGATGGGGTGGGAATAAGCCCCAAGATTTCCAAGGGAGTGGATTGAGTAGCTGGGTTGTACTGGATACAAAGGATCAGGGAGAGGCAAGGTAAGCCTCAGAGCCCCAGAAAGAGGCTGTCAGCCCCAGAAAGAGTCTGGCAGGGGTTGCAGGACCAGGGAAGCAGAGAGAGGTGAGGGTGGGCAAGAGTTAGCTGGTGGTGCAGGTCTGGGGAAGCAGGGAGAGGTGAGGGCAGTGCCAGGTCCCACAGAAGCAGTGCTCCTGGAGCCCAAGGAAGGCACCAAGCTGGCCTAGGCGAATAGGATCAGGAAGCAGCACTGGTTCCCCAGGTGTCTGGGCACCCAAGACAAGGAATGGCGCAGGGCCAAAACCAGGAGCAGAGAACAGTGGGGGAGATGGAAGGGCGAATGAGGCTGGGGCTATTATTTTCTATGTGGAAAATATGTATCCTTATATATGCAAAAAATAGCCCAGTCACTGCTCATCAAAGAAGCTAATTCTGCACCAGTCAGAGACTATTACCAAGTATCAACACTTGTCACACACAAACATTGTCTACAAATTGCCAAGAACTATGTGATACGTCTACAATGCAACCTCTATAACTAAGGCTCATGGAACATGGAACAGGAGTAAAGAAGACACTAATGAATCTCTCTGTTCTCCATAATGAAGCACCCTCATGCATCAAAGGGTTTGGAATACAAAAGGTCACAAATGGACAAAGCATAGAGATCAAGAATCTGCTGAATGACGGTCCTTTGATAGGACTACTTTATTAAACTTCAAACTTCCAAGGCTCAGGGACCATAGGGAGAGAGGGGGTGGATACATTGTAAGAGACAGGGAAGAGGTGCATCACCATATGTGAACAGAGTCATACAAACTCCTGGGAACCTGCTCAAATTCCTGGGAACCTGCTCATACTCAAGTCCCATGTAAACTCGGGCAGAAAAATCCCAGTATAAAACTGAGGAAATTAACAACAGACCCTTATCTTATCTGAAGAAATATTGGCAACTGATTGCTGCTAGGTGAAGAATAGCTGATCTTCCTAAAACGAGGGACTCTAGATGGGCTGACTAATTTTCAGTTGATGGACTTGCACTGCAGAATAGCTGGGGACACTGATGACAGTGGATCTTAACAAGGATGGAAGAGTATATGGGCTCCATTGTGTGGGGTATGGGAGGGGGCCAGTGGGAATGGGGTTATAAACATGAATAAGATTTAGGTGTTTGTTATGAAATACAAAAAAAATTCAATAAAAACAAATTTTAAAAAGAGAACAGAATTAAATTTATATTATGAAATTACTAAATGGAAATAGCTAGAGCTAATATGGGTTCATGTTTAATGTGAACTCTGTTATCTGGTTATCTTTTCATTAATGTTTTATTGGAAATTTTATCCAGATAATTCATGAGAATATACTAGAGAGAACAACTGCAAGAAAATAGAACTGTGTCTAGTAGTGTGGCTTTATCCTTTTAAAATGGACAGATCAGCAGGTAGTGGATAAATCAGTCAACTCAGCTGGAAAAGTGCCTACCATCAAAAGAAGATATTCACTCACTATTCAGAGAATGAGGTTAAAATAAAAATTTTCTTAATTCTTCTCTTAAGAACATATATTTTTATATTTCAAAATGTTTGAAATATAAGTGCTGATCTCTCAATATTTTACATGATCTATCTTTTGGATGCATATTGTGCTGGACAGCTTTAATGTCAACTTGACACATATGGGTTGAGGGAGCCTCAGTTGGGAAATCGCCTTCATGGGACTGGCCTGTGGCCATGCCCGTGGAGCATCTTTTTGATTGTTGAGTGATGTGGGAGGGTCCAGCCCACTGTGGATAGTGCAACCCCTAGGAAGGTGGACCTGTGTGACATAAGAAAGCAGGCTGAACAAGGGCCAGGAGAGCAAGTAAGTAAGCAGTGATTCTCCATGGCCTATGCTCCAGCTCCTGCTTCCAAGTTCCTGCCCCGAGTTCCTACCTTGGGCTCCCTAATGAATTGTGACCTGGGAGATGTAAGCTGAGTAACCCCTTTCTTCCCGAAGTTGGTAGTGGTCAGAGTGTTTTGTCACAGCAATGGAGAAAGAAACTAGGACACATTACACCAAGTTACTGAGACTACTATGAACATCCGATTGACATATATCTGCATTAAATTGCATTGTACTCACCAGAAATGTGGCTGTATATATCACTATTTTATTTTATCAATGAAGCATTTATGAAATCAACTTTGAAAAGTATATAATGAATTATAATGTTAAGTAGTATTAAGTTTTAATTCTAAAAGTGTTTGAAAAAAATACATTAATCATAGGTTTTAGCTAAGTATGTAAATGCTACAAAATCTTAAAAATTGAAACATATGTTCCAAGAGATAATGATGACTTATATTTATTATTATGTATAATATGCATGCAACAAATTGTCACATTGTACTCCACAGAGATATTAAAAATAGGTTATGAAGTAATTATTTACTAGCTAGTAAATGATTGGGAAGTAAATAATGGTTAATATTACTTCAGAGGTGCTAACCATTTGGTGGTTGACAGCTATAATGCATAAATTTCAGAAAAGTACTACATTTTAACATTTCAAACTCAATGACATCCTAGGAGTAATCTAAACTGATCTAAAACAAAAACAACATCATTTTCCTTATAGCTTCCTTTATCTGTTTATTTCTTAGACTGTAGATGAGAGGATTTATGAAAGGAGGAACAATGGTACAAAGTACAGACAGAATCATGTCTTGAACCACTTCTGGGATGACTAGAGGTCTTACATACACACATGCACCAGAGCTAAAGAACATAGACACCACAATAATGTGAGGGACACAGGTCGAGAAGGCCTTTCCTCTCTCTTCTTTCAGAGGAAACTTCAAAAAGTTAAAGATATGTGAACATATGATACAACAATGAAGATAAAGCAGCTCGCACTAATGATGATGGCACTTAGAAGAATTGGGATTTCACTGTTAAAGGTATCTGAGCAAGAGAGCCTCAGCAGAGAGGGGACATCACAGAAGAACTGAGGGACCATATTAGAGTGACAGAAAGAAAGCTGGAATGTCTTCACAGTGTGTGAACCTATTACAAGACCAATGAGTATGGAAGCCAGAGTCATCTGAACACAAAATTGGTGGTTCATGATCACAGGATAGAGGAGGGGCTGACAGATGGCTGCATAGTGGTCATGTGCCATTATGGTGAGAAATAGAGCCTCTACACCAGCACAAAAAATGACTAAAAACATCTGTACAGCTCACCCAGCCACAGAAATGCCCCTGTTTCCAGTGAGAGTGTTGAGACAGGCATTGGGGACTGTGATAGAAATATAGCACATGTCTAAGATGGACAGATTTCTGAGGAAGAAGTACATGGATGTGTGGAGGTTCTGGTCAATGGTAAAAACCATGACGATGGC
>NW_008343204.1:150666-154337 GCF_000622305.1 Nannospalax galili | reverse complement strand
AGTATGCTTACCAGGAGCCTGAGCTCCCATGTCTCAGCAAAAACCTCCAGGAGAAACTCAGTCACCATGGTGGAATTGGACACAGTCTGAAGCTGCATGTTCACCTGATAAAGCAAATGAATAAAAGAAAACAAACATAAAATAATAGATGACTAACATTCCCTTGATTTTTCTTGCTTCTATTTCTTTTATATAAATGAGACATATATGCGAAAAATCAAGTGTTTGTTTCTTTGGACTGGATATATTTTTGCCATGGCAGTGTTCGATATATACAGATCCTAAGAAATATGTTGCAGTCCACCTAATTGCATAGTATGATGTTAAGTATGGTTACTAAAATTCTGTAATAAAACCCATTTCATGAAATTAATATCTAAATGAAGATGAAATTGATTAATATAGAGCACATTCCTCAAATGAATGATTAGCATCCATCATCAATGGCTAGTGATTTTTATCACAGAGAATCTATATGTGTTTATCTGTAACTATTATTGCATAGTAATACTACATATGCTACATTTTTATGTTCTGTGAATGTGCTCAAAACACACATACACACAGAAACACATACAAAGTAGGGATGGAGAGAAAAAGAAAGAATGACAGGGAAAGATAACAGAGATACTGGGACAGAAGACAGTTTTGAAAAGAGAGATGGATATAAATTAGGGCAAAGGGAGGTTGAACGAACATTTTCCCTACTAGGAAGTCTGAGACCTGCACAATAGGCCAGGAGCTGGAACACAGTCACAGTTAAACTGTCATGATTGTGTCAGAATTTCCACTCCCCTCAAAAAAACAACAACAAAAAAGTCAAATGTCCCATTAATGAAGCTCAAATATATTATAGAATGTAATCTGCATTATTTAAAATCAAGTGTTAGGATATTTGAATTATATCTACAAACTATATCCTCAGCAGAACCTAGATTAATTCTTGGTTAAATAACCAGTCATGGAGACAAGCCAGATTTAAACATAAAATTAAACATCCTTCTATCTATGACTGTATTTTGTTGTTGATTTTAGGGTGCATGACAAGTTTGTCTGACTTGAATGCACAGAGCACTGCACTGTGCTCTTCCAACTATGATCTGCACACTTCCAGCCTTCCCTGCATTTCTCCTGAGGACCCTTCTTAACAAGCACAGTTCCTGAGTTCATGTTTCTTCACATTTCTGACAATTGGAACCGACCTGACATCCAAATGTGGTAAGAGTCGGTGTCTGAACAGTGTCCCTTAATTCTATGAACTAAACAATGGTCTTAGGGAAAATGAGTTTGGCCATGACTGGCTTGGGGGACAGTGGTTGTGGCAGAATGAATAAGCCCTTAACGAGAAGATTTTCATTCAGCAACAAGGAAAAATTAAAGTTTGTTTTAATTTTTCAAATATACAATATATAATCCTACAAAATCTTAATGAAATTAGCTTTATAAATAAGTAATTATAAAATGCATTTTTATTATTATCTAAATGTTCATTTTGTCATGTGAATTAAATTTTTACATGAACATATTGATATTTTTACATTGACTTAAATCCATGTTAACTCCAATTTTTCCACAGAAACTTTCTCAGTGCTTACAACTTGATTTCCCATTTTGTAGCTTGTTTTAAATCCTGAACTTTTCCTGGATTTATGGAGCTCCCTCTGTGTTTTAACCACTACAAGTTTGTATAGTTTGTTAGAGGATGGCCTCTCTTTCAGTATTGATTTTCGGTTGGAGACTCATAAAATTTAACATGCTTAGGCTGATCATTACAATATCAATTAAATAAATAACTTCGTAGTCAAAAAGGATTAAATTCTAAATCTCAAATAAGTAAAGCAGTATAAATCCAAGATTACAAAATGATACTACTATTTGACACAGATAAATTATTATTTAAATTTTACATTCTTCCATGTGTTATTTAATGTCACAAATCTGTTAGAATTCAGTGAAGATAGTGAATATTAGAAGGATTGTAGTAGAATACAACAAAATTCTACTTTTAGGCTGATGGAAAAGTATAAAACACAAAACACAAATAAATATGAAAATAGCTAATGATGACCCCTCAGGAAAATAATTATATAAAATTAAGAAATGTCTCACTAGCCTAAAGAAACACAATGAGACCTGCACCCAGTGTTCTTAGCTATAGGGACCTTACTCTTCACTATAAGAAGTCTTAAACACAATCTCCATGCTGTAGTAAAGGGCACTAAGAAGTCAAGGACTAACAGAAAAATCTAAATATCACACATAAAGTAAGCATATAGAGAAGTACAAATTGATATAATAATATCAATAAAATATAGTTAGTATACTATAATAAATATAAGAGTTCATATAATGACATTACTCAAAACACTTTTAACATTTTCTATAAAAATTGCTGAAGAAAATATTAAAGATAAATACCACTGCCAAACAAATGAATGGATGCATAATATAAAAATAATTAAACCCAAAGATTCATAACAAAATAGCATTATTAAAATATGAAGGGATTTTGCATGAAATTAAAGTAAGCTTCCATAAGTTTAATAAAATACTACATAAGAAACTTCAAGACCTCTTAGGATAGCCAAAAATGATATCGTATATACAAAAAGGTAAAATATCCAAATCATAGTATCTTGTAAAGTCACTCGATCAGGAAAAAGATACTACAAGAGAGGAACAAAGTAGCAATAAAAGGGAATCCAAGAAAAAGCAAGCATTGCAACAACCACTATTACTTTTTTCTTACTTGAAAAAGTTAATTTATTGAATGTTTCATCTTAAGAGACTCTAAATTCTAACATTTTAGAATTACATGAAAGTTAATTATTAGTGACAGGAAATGATTTATTTATATTGAAAAAATGATATTTATATTATTTGAAAAGAGTTTTTGAATGCATAGGAACTCTGTGTGCATCACAAATGAGAGAGCTACCCAAAGGAAGCCAGAAGAGGACATCAGATCTCCTGAAGCTGGAGTTTCAGGCAATGTTGGTCGAGGTGATGTGGATCCAGGAAACTGAACTGAAGTCTTCTTCAAAATCACCTCGAATCTCTAGCCCCAGTATAACACTAAAACTTTTCACTTTGTTTATACCACACTAAAAATGTTTCTCATTTCAAAAAATGGTAAGCGATTATGTGAAGTAATAATATACAAGAAAATTGGTCCTTCCTTAGAGATATTACCATGGAGCATTTAGAATCTATTAGCATTTCTAAATTGTAGTTACAGAGATCTGTAAATTAGGCCACATGTTACATACCTACAGACTAATTTAGCAAAATAATAAATTAAAATGTAAAAAAAATAAAAACTACACAATCCATTTTTATTAAATTTTGAAAAATATTGAATGTGAATTCTATCAGTAGATGAACTGTTTTATTTGCTTGGGAATGTTGGTTCTGGTGCTGTGTGCACAGTCACCTTCAGCACCACTGGAAAAAGGCCAATTTGGATATAGTAAAGGGGAGTCAAGAAGCAGGAACCATTTTCTTTGTGATTAAGGTTACAACAGGCTGCAGAAAAGGAACATTGAGCCCTAGGGCTTACCTAAAACCCATCATACTTTCCCAAAGACATATGATGTTCATATCAAGATACTTTTATCATATAATTTTTGGAAGACTACAGAATAGTAGAATACTTTTCCTTTTAAAATTCC
>NW_008343204.1:149804-150277 GCF_000622305.1 Nannospalax galili | reverse complement strand
ATTTTAGGAAGCTAAACCAGCAGCCAGTACCACCATCTATCCAGTAATCCTTCTGTAGGTAAGTGGGACCTTATGTGATGTGTAGGTGATTCTAAAGAATCAAATCAATCTCTTGTCTGGAACATATTATAGTTGAAAACTGGGTCTTGTCAGGCATGCTATATCTGGAACATGAACCAAGGTCAGGGAGGTCAGGCATTGAAAGATTAGGACTAGGAGGACTGAATGCATGTGGAGGAGAGAAAGACCAAAATGAAGTATAAACTAGCAGGCATTATGGAGAATGAGACTATTGGTATCACTTCACAGGAAGTGCCTTTAATTGGTCAGCAAGTTATATTGTATGTTAACATGGCAATAAACTATTTTCTATTTAAAAATGGAAACATCAAAAATAATCAATTTTCATATGAACAGTCATAAACATTTTAATATTTAATTTAAATGAGACCCCACCAAATGAATTTTCAATG
>NW_008343204.1:143622-149773 GCF_000622305.1 Nannospalax galili | reverse complement strand
TAATGAGTGAGATTTGTCCTTCATGAATCTAGTTTTGTTTATATAAAAATTCATAGGCATAAATCTAATAAAGCTAGTAACTATGAATTGAATAAAATAATACATCAGTAAGTTCACTGAGTTATTTTAAATGAGTATTGTGTCTTTAAGAATGATTTCACTTTATCTGCTTAAAATGACTTCTTTTCTTTATTTCTTTACTATACACAATTAAGTGTAATGTAGTATTCAAGAAAACACTATCTACAGAGTTACAGAACAGAAAAATAAAACAAGATCCACATAAATACTATTTACAAGAAACTAACTCTGTATTGAACTAAATATTGAATGCAAAAGAAAAGACTAGAAACAAATATTCCATGCAAATGGAAGGACTGTACTCATCTCAGACATTACAGAACTCAAGTCTAAAGCAATTGGGCATACAAGAAATTGAGAAACAAATGGGAAAATGGTCAACGTAAAAATAATTTATCATGATTGTAAGCATGTGCACTCTCAACATGAAAGCATCTAAATTTAAATGAACAGAGAGAAATAGGAAAGATGAAACATCAATCCAAAAACAAAAAGGTACTTTTAAAAAAGACTAAACTTTCAATAACGATGAATAATTTATATTGAAAATTAATTTTAAAAAGTGCAAGTGTGAAGACCATGTACTAAATGAACCTAATGAAAATATATGGAAAACTTACCTCAAAATTATCAGGATAAGAGTTTTTTTCAATATGTGTAGACAATTCCTCAGTTATAGTGCATCAGCTCTTCAACTACGTAATCACCACCTATCAAGGTATCTGTATTCCAATATTCATCTAAGTAACAACGTAGAGGAAATTGGCAGACATTAAACCAAGTAAAAAAGTCAGACACACCACATACTAAGACAAAAGAAGTCTTAACCAGGTATAAGAGAAATCAAATCACCCAAACTTCTTTTCAATTTCAGTATAATTTTTAAATTAATGGCAAAAAGAGAAATGAGAATATTCAAATTTGCATCTAATTGTGTATATGTGTGTGTGTGTGTGTATTTAAATGGAAGTAGAAATCACAGGTGAAAACAATGTGACCTGATAATTACAGGAGGCATAAGTGCAGTTCTGAAGGGACAGATGATAAAAATAAACATCCAACCTGGCATGGTGGCACTTGTCTTTAATCCCAGCACTTCGGAGACAGAGGCAGGCAGATCTCTGTGAGTTCCAGGCTGGCCTCATCTACATAGTGAGTTCCAGGCCAGCTGAATCTACAAGGAGACCCTATCTCAAAAATATGAAAGAAATAAAACAGAATAAAGACCCATAAATAATTAATATTTTAACTAAATATTCACATTAAGGAATAAAAATCAAAAAACATGAATTAAGTTCCAAATTAGCAGACCTGAGAAATGAAACTTTGAAAGGAAAACAAAGTTGAAAAGATAAGGGGATTTGTTGTTGTTGTTGTTGTTTTAGATGTTTTTACAGCAGTCGGACACTAGAGGGCAGAAGCGCCTTGGCTAAGACTGCAGAGGAAAAATGTGTCACTTTAAATCTTTTGTCTGAGAGCCGCTTTTGGCTGCAGGCACTCGGCAGGGGTTAGCTAATTTGTATTTTCACTGAACTGGCTTTTAGGTGCTGCTGAACGCTTGGGGACAGGGTAGAGGAATCTGCCTGACTCCAAAGCTTAGGTGGAGATCCCTGGAATCTTTGGGGATTTTTCTCTAACAGTGTTCAGATAGAAAAGTTGAGAAGTGACGGTTTCCAAAGTGACGTTCCTGAAATAAAAATTTCAGGGGATCACAGTGGCTTCTAGTCACAAGACATGCCCACAAATTTGAGAGGCTGGCAGCCACCCCTAATGGTTCTTACTTGGCCGATGCGTCACCAGGTTTGATATTAAAGAGATGTCTAGATAGAGGTCTTTTGTCCACACCTGTACAGGCAGTCGGGGTCCTCCTAGGAGGTCAGAGAGATCTTCGGCCAACACCAGAGGGTAGCCCTGGCCAGAAGGCGTCAGTTGTTTCTCTGGTCCTAGCAGTCCCTCGTGAGGATTTCTAGACCGGAAGAGAAAGGAGGAAATTTTAGAAGAGAGGAAGAGATTAGATTACCCTCCTGAGTGGGAGGGATACTCACGGATTCTAGCGTTTCTGTGGGCACCAGCTCCTAGCTGGCACGAGGTTCAGAGGCTAAGCTCCATGTTGTTCAGAGGGCCCCACGTTGGGCGCCAGATATGGGGCATGTGCGCTCTCTCTGGGTGCACTCCCAGAATGGCACTCCCCCTCCACACCTGGCTAGTCGCTGGTGGGTCTGGCCACAGGCATCTCTGGCCACAGCGGCGGGTGCCCTGCAGGCTTTTCCCGGCGGCTCGGGTCCTGTGCCCCTGGAGCTTCTCTGCTGCAGAAGCGTTGTCCTGCCGAATCCTGTCCCTAATCCACCCGTGTACTTTTCCTCAGGATGCGAGGTCCACTGGCCACTGAACCCCACGGGAGAAGTACGGAGACAGCAAAAGCTAGAATGTCCACGAGTCGGTCACGAGGGAGTGCTGCCCCCCGGAGAGATTGGGCCGCCGGTAGTGACACAAGACTCAAGACTGGCTTAGTTTGTGCTACAGCTTTATTCTCGGAGACCCAGCTCTCTGTGTATCTCTGCAGCCCAAATCTCTGACCATTAAGAGAAGACTAAGGCATTTATACCATGGGGGTAGTGGTAAAAGCTTTGGCTGTTAGATGCTTTGTGAGGCATTCTATTTACATATGGAAGTGGGTTTCTGCCAGACTGCTGTCTGCTAGGAAAAATCACAGGAAGGCATGGTACTTTTCAGAGCCAAAGGCCATGTTTATGTTATGGCCTTTGTGGTGGACACTTCAAAAGGAGAGACAGGAAAGATGCCAGGAAAACACCCTGCTTGTGAAAAGAGCCCGCAGCACATGATCCCGAGCTGCATGAGCTGTCCAGTCATGAAGGGGCTTCTACTTTGCATAACAGAGGTCTCCAACATTTTTGAAGCAGGGTCTGCCTGTAGCCCCAGCTGTCCTGGAGCTCACTATGCAGGCCAGGCGGCCTTGGACTCACAGAGATCCACCTGCCTCTGCCTCCCAAGTGCTGGCACTACAGGCATGTGGCACCACGCCCAGCAAACTTTTTTAATTTCATACAACATTTCTTAATCAAATTTAGGCCCTTCCCCCATCCATGCCCCACCTCAACCCCCACCGAACCTCTTGTATCCCACCATACATGTTAAATCCTATAAATTTGGAATGATAAGCAAGTACTTTATTTCTGAAAGACAGTCCCAATTTAATTGATATTGTCATACATCAAATATTGTAAATAGAATGGCAACAAATTTGTATGAGATTTATTTTATGTTTTAGATTTTGGCCTTAAATTCAATGACATAGTCTTTGATCAAAACATACAAAATTATATAAATTAAAATGTGCATTTTAATGTCAGGAGCAGTAACACATATGTCATCCCATGAGACAGGAAACTCACCATAAATTCAGATCAAGGACACTTTGAGCTCCAGTCTGAAACTCCACTAAAATGTAAACATGAGAGAGGAGAAAGAGAGAGAGAGAGAGAGAGAGAGAGAGGAATGGAGGAAGGAAGGAAGGAGGGAGGAGGGAAGCAAAGAAGGAAGGAAGGAAAGGAGGAAGGAAGGAAGGAAGGAAGGAAGGAAGGAAGGAAGGAAGGAAGGAAGGGAAGGAAAGAAAGAAAAATAAGTACAGCTTTATATATTTTGGTCCTAGCTCATCAATTCACCAATATGATTTTTAAACAAGAAAAAGAATAGGACTTAGCATGTATGGCAGAGTGCATAGAGTTCGGTGGGAGAATGGGAGAGGCATGGAAGGGGGAGGGGGTCTGGATATGAGGGGGAAATGTATGAAATTTTAAGAGCTCAATAAAATTTTTTTTAAATAAGAAAGTCTTTTCAAAAAATACAGATATATATCCAAACCCCCAAAAGTACAGACTATCAAAAACATGTTTGTTTCTTATATTAATTTGAAATTTTAACCAGTAAGTAAAATGAGTATTCTCTTTTTGAAATGGTTAATTTAAAAATTGTTTATTGAGCCCGGCATGGTGGTGCACACCTTTAATCTCAGCACTGGGGAAGCAGAGGCAAGCGGATCTCTATGCGTTCAAGGCAAGCCTGGTCTACATAGTGAGTTCCAGGACAGCTGGGGCTACAGGGAGACCCTGTCACAAAAAGACCAAAATAATGTATATTGTACTTAATATCAAGCATCACTTCTCTAGTTTCAAAATGAGTTGTATATTTTTAATGTTTTGAAAAGTTATTTATACATAAATGAAAGTGGAAAAAGTCATAAAACAATGTCTAAGAGATTCAGTTAAAGAAAAATTTCTCAATTATGTAATACTGCTTATATGGTAATAATAACTTTATAAGATATTAAGATTTTGCACATATGAATCTATTATACATATATTTATTAAATGCTCTTACAGTGTTGTTGCTCTAATATTGAAGTCTTCTGACATTTTTTTACAATGAGTTCTGCATGTTTTGCAAATAGTTGATATGAAAAGTTGTTTAAAGCACCCATTTAGTCAGGTGATATAGAAACTCAGTGATCCACACTGCATTGATTTTATATATAAAATAGTAGTAGCCCAGCATAGTACATGATATTTTTGTGTGACAACTGTCATGAAACTACGTCAATCAACAATATTTTTCTCACTGCTTTTTTCTTTAAACTAATGGACACTTCACTGTCTTTATATATTCCCTTTATGAAATTGCTAGTTGTTTCACAGAAAAAAAAACCCAAGATGTATTTTTCTCTGATATTACCTACTTTGAATTGTTTTTAAATTTCTGACGCAGTATTTCAAAAGGCAGTAAGCTATTTCTGGGATATCGTTGTTACCTGAGCTGAAGGTCAAGGAAGCAACAGTGTTCATGGAGTACTCACCCTCAGGCAATGTTCATCTCCCAGAGATGAAGAATTCTCTCTTGTTACTTCTTCCAGGAAAGTGTTTAAAATTGTTCACTCATTTACCTATCTACAAAGTCTTTCAGGAAGTCTTCAGATGAACAAAACACCATTCATACATTTTCAAAGTGGACCAGTCACATTCTCTTTTATCCTCAGGAGTCTTTAGCAAAGGATCTTGGAACACAGTCCTTAGTGGGCAGAGATTACATCTTGTATGAGGCCCAGGGGTAATGTCATTCAGGTGATCATGTCCAGAAAGCTGGTGAAAACAAACCAATTAAACATCCAGAAATGGACACAAGGACTGAAAACTCAAGGATCAGACACATTGTCACCAGTGGGTGTGTAAATGATGACTAGGACAGTGAACCAGTGAGGGGAGCGCTGACAATAATCAACATCTGAAGTTTGTATTTGAGCATCTTTGTAGAACACAGAGAAAACATCCTGTTTGTTTATAGCAATCTCTGTGTGTTTTCAGTACTCTCTCTTTCTCTCTCAAACACACACACACACGCACACACACATACACACACATGCTCACGTTATGTGCAAATGGTAGTCATTTTCTTCATTCTATGAATTTCTCAAAGAATTAATAAAATATTATTAAAATGAAAGAATCTGGACTGGAGAGATGGCTCAGTGGTGAAGAGACTAACTGTTCTTAGAGAAAACCTGGGTTTGATTCTGAGCTTCCACATGGCAACTAACAACTGTCAGTAAGTACAGCTCTGAGGAATTTGACCAATTCTTCTCACCTCTGTGGGCATTTCACCACACAGATGCACAAAAAACATTCAGGCATTATACTTATATACATAAAAAATAAAAATAAAATAAAATTTTCTTTATTCTTGAGAATTTTATTACTATATATCAAGAAATATATTTATTTCCCTGCCTGCCATCTCCCATATATTGCCCTCAACAGATCTCCTTTCCAACTTTCTATCTCTTTAGAAAATAACCCACCAAGTCCAGCTAGCACTGCTAATATATGAACGTGTGCCTGATCTGGGGCCATCCACTGGATCATAGGAACCTACCAGTGACCACACCCTCTAAGGACGATTCTCTTCCCCTAGCCACCTATCAACTGCCAGTAGCTCCTCATTAAGGGGTGGGGCCTGGAGATCACCTACCCCATCTATGCTGGAATTCTGTCCAGGTCCT
>NW_008343204.1:139011-143453 GCF_000622305.1 Nannospalax galili | reverse complement strand
GAAATACCTTCATAAAATGCCTTAAATTAAGGCATTTTCATGCACTAATAGGAATCTTTAAATTCCCTTCTTGATTTCTTCCTTGACCCATTTTTAATTCAGTATCGTGTTGTTTAGTATACATGAGTCCTGCACTTGACATCCAGCTTTATTTTTTTGTGGTCATACATAGTACAACATGTTATTTCAATTTTCCTAAATCTGTTTATACTTGTGTTTTGGCCCTGGGATGCTGAGACAATAGCTTATTCTTAATAGTTTGACTCTAATGTTCTATGAATATCTGTTAGATGTCATTGAGTTATTTTATCAGTTAACTCCAGAGTTTCTCTATTTAGTTTTTGCATGGGTGATCTATTTGTTGATGAGTGTGAGTGAGTTCATAAAGTTATCCCCCATCACTGTGTTTTAGTCATTCTTTGATTTTGGATCTAATTTCTTTTAGGAAACTGGGTAGATATTAGCCTTAATAGAAAGAAATATACTTCTTTCTCTCTTCTGACTAGTTTGGGTTTGAAATATATTTTGTCAGATATTAGCATCACTACACCTACTTGTTTCTTATTTCCTTTAGATGCATTATCTTTTTCCATTCTTTTGCCCTGGGGTTATATCAGCCATTGATGGGTGAGATATGTTTCTTGGAGGCAGCAAAAAGATATATCCCATATTCAAACCCATCTGTTAATATGTATCTTTTAATTGGGGAATTGAAACTGCAAAGATTAATAGTTATTATTGACCAATGTTTATTAATGTCTGTAATTTTGCTGTTGAGCTTCTTGTGGCAGTTTTTTAAATCTCTTTTGGTTACCTGTTCTGGAATTGTTTACTTATTCCATATGCCCTCTTTGGTATGTTTAATCTCTTCAGATGGATGTATTCCTTTTGGTAGACTCTGTAGAGCTGACTAAATGGACATACATTTCTTAAATCTATTTTTGTCATGAAAATTTTTTCTTCTGCTTCAAATACAACTAATATTTTTTGCTGAATATAGGGTTTTTGACTATCATTTGTCTTTTTTCAGGACTTGTATGACATCAGTCAAGTCCTTCTGTTTTTCATAGTATCCATTAGCAAATCAGCTGTTGTTCTGATGGACCTTCCTTCGTATGTTTCTTGGTCTTTCTCTCTTGTACCTTTCAATGTCATTTTCTTTGTTATGTACATTTAGATTTTTCACAATTATATGACATGGAGAATATTTTCCCAGTCCTTTGTATCTGGTGCTCTCTATACCTCTTACACCTTGAAAGGTATTGATTTTATTAGATTTGGGAATTTTTCTCTATGGTGTTGCTGAAAATAGTTTTATTACCTTTGACCTGGGTATTTTTTCCTGCTCATATACTTACTACTTATAAATTTCATCTTTTTATAGAGTTCCAGACCACTTTATTTTCTATTTTTGGTACTAAAACAAACAAAAAAAATTAAGCAAAACAAAACAAAAAAACCTATTCAAATAATAACCCAGAAACTTCCTGGCCTCCAGATCTGGCATACAGACAGGCTCAGCCTTGCCTCTGGTAAGTCAGGTTAAGATCAAGCTCACTGCCTCCCTCCCCATTTCTCTCATCTACACATACTCCCACCTGCAAACCTCACTCACAGGCTGGCATCAATTCCCTAACCTCAAATAACAAGACTAACTTCATGATTAAGAGTATCCAATCACCCTACTATAGACCTCTAAGTCCTCACCCAGGCTGTCTCCTCACCTCCAAATTCCCAGTCTCTGGGTAAGACAGATAGACAAGCTCAGCCAGGACACTGGTAAATCAGATCAACTTCATTGCCTCCATACCCCATTTCTCTCACCTACCTCCAATTCGTCCCTGCAGCTCTCTCTCAGAGGCAGGCTCC
The DNA here is from genome assembly GCF_000622305.1 of Nannospalax galili. Taxonomy (NCBI): domain Eukaryota; kingdom Metazoa; phylum Chordata; class Mammalia; order Rodentia; family Spalacidae; genus Nannospalax; species Nannospalax galili. Next base: position 141,584 of record NW_008343204.1, on the reverse strand, counting down.
AGTTCCTTCACCTCGAGACCCAAGACTAGATTCTGGAGCCAGATTAACTAACCACCCAACCAAAGAACCTTAAGTCCTCATCCAGGTGATTGCCTCACTGCCAAAGACCCAACCTCCATATCAGCAGACAGACCTGCTCAGTCAGGACTCTGACCAGCCTCGTACCCAGCAAGAATCTGAAATACCCACCAGTTTATCTTCCATACCCAAACAAGAAGTAAGTAAGCTACATAAACAATACTAACAGAACCAAAATTAAATTAAACAAAAGCACAGTAGAAGTTCCTCTTGAACACATAACAAAGAATATCCATGTGCCCGGATAACAACGCAAAAAAACAAAAAAAGTATGAAAAACCAGGAAAATATGTCCCCAATGAAACCCACGAGTCTTCAGAAATGCACGACATTGAGAATCACCCTGTAGAACCCCAGGCCACAGAATTTAAAAGAACAATCATAAACATGATCAAAGAATTACAAGAAAACCCAAACTCAAAGAACTCAAAGAGGTAATGTATAGACTTTTGCCTGAAGCTTAAGATAATACATATATGCAGCTTAATAAAATAGCAAAAAAATTCATATTTTAAAATGTGAATTCACTAAAGATAGAGACATAGTGAATAAAACCCAAATGGAAATGAACACAGGACAGAGAGACTCAATAAACCTAATAGAAATAACAGGAAAAAGTCTAGCAAACAAAAAGAATGAAATGGAAAACAGAACATCAAGACTGAAGGATAAAGTTCAAGATCTGGACTCCTTAAGCAAAGACTATGTAAAATTAAAAACAAAACACAGGAATTGAATAATCAGGAAATGTGGGACAACATGAAACGACCAAATCTACATATTATAGGCATACATGAAGGAGAAGAAAATCAAACCAATGGCATTGGACAGAGCTTCAATAAGATTATAGAGGAAAATTTCCCTAATTGAGAGAAAGATTTACCTATAGAGATTTAAGAAGCACTTGGAACACCATTAAGACATGATCAGAACAGAAAATCACCGCGACCTACCATAGTAAAAGCATTCAATGTACAGAAATTATAGGCATACATGAAGGAGAAGAAAATCAAACCAATGGCATTGGACAGAGCTTCAATAAGATTATAGAGGAAAATTTCCCTAATTGAGAGAAAGATTTACCTATAGAGATTTAAGAAGCACTTGGAACACCATTAAGACATGATCAGAACAGAAAATCACCGCGACCTACCATAGTAAAAGCATTCAATGTACAGAACAAAGAGAGGGTAATGAGAGCTGCTAAACAAAACCAAGAATTTACATATTAAGGAAAACCCAACAGAATTATAGCTCAGTTTTCAGTGAAAACTATGGAGGCCAGAGGAGCCTGGAACAAAGTATTCTCAGTTCTAAACAACCATGGATGCCAACCTCAAATACTTTCTCCAAAATACTGTCAAGGTCGAGATTTTTAAAAATGAAAAAGTCAACCAAGATTAAAGGGCTTGCCCTCCAAGACCATGATATTTGGTGTTGGATAGATGGCAAAGTGAATAACGTCATGTATTCTCTTGAGAGGATCTGGGTTCAGTTACCAGCACCCATATGGCTTCTTGCCTATAACTCAAGATCCAGTGAATCTGATTTCTGTGGGCTCCTGCATGTACCTGGTGAATATAATTAGACCCAAGAATTCACAGAAAGAAGGAAAGGAAGAGTTTTAGAGAGAGATAAAATAAATAAAAGAGAAAAAATAAACTCTTTTAAAGCACATTATCACTTTATCATTCAGGCAATAGTCTGAACCTAGAATTTCATCCCTCATCTGCTGTGAAATATTTTATTATTTTTGCAATTGCTGTGATACAATTTCCTGAAAATAACAACTTAAAAACATAAATAATTTATTTTGTTTTCTAGTTCCAGAGGGACAGTTCTTCATGGCAAGGAAAACATGGCAGAAGTCAAGGAAATCATGGCATGAGCAGGATGTTAGCTGCTCTCATCGCACACATGCTCATGAAGCAGACAGCAATAAAGACTTGTCAGCTCTCCTTTCTCATTTATACAGTCCAGTGCCAAGGAAAAACTTGTGACTCTCCAAGTGTGCCCGTCTTCTCACTTCAATGTATTCGAGATAATCCTTCACAGGCATGCACAGAGGTACACCTCATAGGTGACCATAGATTCTGACAGTTTGAGAACTGTAACTAAACATCACAAGGACATACACATTACATTTCCAAATGGTTTGACATATGACTGCCTACTCAACCTCTATATTAACATGTATTTTGATACATATAATCCAAAATTATAATTATGTAAAACATATGATATATATATATTTCATTTCATTAAATATATCAGAAATACAGTTACATAAATATGTTAATATATTAAAGTATCATTTGTGAAACCATCAGCTCTGTTAAATGGTAATATCAATATCAAAATCATTAATATAATTAAACTGAAACAGTTTGCAACAAATATATTTAGAAACAGTTATTCATTAACACATGTAATGTTCACAAATCCTTTTAAAATAAAGGTTTCATGATAAATAAACAACAGTTACTTAAATGTAA
>NW_008343204.1:134508-137543 GCF_000622305.1 Nannospalax galili | reverse complement strand
ATAATATCTGTGTCATGAAGTTTCTTATCTTGATGAACAGAATACTGATTAGATACAATGAGTTCTTCTTAAAGGCAAATAACCTGTATCAACTAGGTAATTTTCTGGAATAACCCAAAAAAATCAAACACATTGGATATCTAAAAATGTATTTGTATTTATATCTAATTTTTACACATGTGCATCTATATATGGTATGCATTCATGTTCTATGAATAAGCTTATGTATATTCATCTTTAATGTGTATATGTGTGTTTATGAAGAGGGATGGAGGAAAAATGAAAATGACTGTGAGAGACAATGTCATAACAAGACAAATAAGAGATTTGGAAAGAGAGATGAATTGGGCAAATGGGAGATTTTCAGAAATTATTTCAGTTTCTAGAAGGTCTGAGGCCTGCAGAATTTGTCAGGATTGGTATCTCACACTTGTGCTTCCAGCACTCTGGAGTCAGAAGTAGATGACTCACAAGTTCAATGCCAAATTTGCTTCAGAGTTACAGAACAACCCGAGATACACTGAGAGACTTTATCTCAAAAACAATTGATAAATAAATATATTGAATAAACACTGATTTCTTGATGTATGAGTTATGCATCAACAATTTTTTGGTACAGAGTCCCCCTGTAGCCTCAGCTGGCCTGAAACTCACCAAGAGCACAAGGTGGGCCTTGAACTCCCAGAGATCCACATACCTATGCCTTCTGAGTGCTGGGACTAAAGGCATGCACCACCACGCCTGAACAAATTGGTTTTTAAGAGATAAAAGGGAAAAAAAGCAGAAGCCTTTTCAGAAGACAGACATGTACGTAAAACCTGGAAAGAATATTTTATCAATTCATCAACTACCATTTTTCAAGTATTACTCAATCATCTCACAGAAAACTTGAGGTAAAGGATACTTCAAAGCAAACCACAATATCATTTGGCCATAGAAGACTTAGGATGGTCTTCATACAATTTTTTTAAAAGGAAAAAGTTATAGTTTCTGTAAAAACTAACTTTGATATTGGAAAATCTTTGATATATTTAATTTCAAAAATATTTATTATAAAAAACTCATACTACATTTCTGCTAAGCCCTCTGGAGATGAAAGTTAAGAGAAAGTATAAAATATTTCCTTATAAAATATATGACATGTATGAAAGAACATGCGACAAAATGTTAAGGTTGTCAAAGGTTGTAAAATGGAGGTAAAATAAGTAACTTAAATATTCTTAAACATCATAAATATTAAACATCCCCATTTAAGTGCTTTCCTCTCTGCATCAGTTAGTGGGAGTGGAGGGGCTTGCACAGCCTCATTGTGCTACTGCGGTTTTAGAGAAATTTCCAAGAAATTCCCATAAAAATCAATGAGCATTACTTGAATTTTGATTATTCAATAATAAATTCAAAATAAAATCTCCATTTTAAAATAATAATTAGTAATATCTTGTATCCTATAGAAAATACATAATCCTGATACACCCTTAGTTTCTAAATATCTCCCTAAGCTTAATATTTCCAAATTTTTTAAAGTAGCACACCAACACACATGCATGTTGTAAAACTTTGTTAAAAACATGTTAAAAGACTTGAAGATACTTCACAGTACTATGTACAGCATCAAATTTTGCATCATATAGGGTTCAGAAGCTCCCCACAATGTCAATCTCTTGTGATGAATCATGTCAAGTTCTGTATCAGCAAAAGGGACAGAAGGAGTTTTCTGGGATGAAAATTATATACTTACATTTTCTATAATGAAACACATACACATGTATAGCCATACCTTATTCTATTTATGACAAATTTCATTTTAGATTTCTGATGAAAAATGATGACATGTTAAAAACAATTATTGTATGTGATCAGTAATGTCTGTCAGTAATAAGAATCCTATTTTTAAATAATTTGATACATTTCCTTTTAAAAAATAATTTGTTGAGCTTTTCTTCATTCCATACAATAGTTCTTAACCCAATTTAGACCCCATTTCCTATCCATGCCGGCCATATACACCCCCACAGCAGACTGCACATATTCTGGCATTCGAGGTAGAATCTATTCTGTCATTTCTTTGATTTAAAAATTAAAAATTGAAAACATTTGAATTTCATTTTCATTATTTATTTGTGGACTTTTTTGTCACTGGGTCTCTCTATAGCCCCAGCTGGCCTGGAACTCCCTATGTACAGCAGGCTGGCCTCAATCACAGCCATCTTTTTGCCTTACCTCTTGATAGCTGGGATTAGAGGTATGCAATACCAGTCTCTGCTTAATGCTAAGCAATTTTAATCGCATTGCCTTTTAAGAATCAAACACAGTTTTAAAGAAGTTACGGAAGCTATGCAGCTAGCATATAAAATGTATATTCCTTTTATCAGGTTTTTTTTTAGTATTTGTTAAATATGCTTGATATATTAAGCATCATTTATTTCTTTTTGTTTGATATTTTAAAAAGATTTGTTAAATATGCTTGATATATTAAGCATCATTTATTTCTTTTTGTTTGACATTCTTAAAAAAAGTCTCTTTCTAGTAAAATAGAAATGTGTAAAGACACAAAGCAAAGTCAGAGATTCAGGAAGGGAAAAGTGTTTAGAAATACTGTTAGAAACTGAATTATGGTGTAAAACTGCACTCAAATTAATACCTTTGCAAGATTTTCTTTACATTAGACACATATGCATCTATTACACATAGTAATACGTATATACAGCAACATATTTTAACAGTAACATCTTTTCTTTGATTTTTTATACAATATTGTGAACGTTTTGCAAATATTCAGTAAACAGAAATTTGTTTGAAAATGCACACTTTTCGTCAGGTGGCATAGAAACAGAAATATAATTTTCATATTCATTTATATATGGAACATTAGTCCATCACTGCATGGTATTACTAAAACATTGAAATTGCTATAAAAATTTGACAATATTTTGATTCTTTTTTCTTAGTAAGGGCACTCCACTGTCATTACACATATCCTTAATGAAATTATTGAGAAAACATAAATGTGATTTGCTCTGATTGTCAGTACTTTT
>NW_008343204.1:131138-134420 GCF_000622305.1 Nannospalax galili | reverse complement strand
GGCAAAAAACACCTGGTCACAAGATACTCACTCTGAAACTTCGTACAGTGCACAGTCCAAACATGAGGGAAAACCTTTCTCTGATAACTCTTCCAAATCAAGTTCTTACAAATGTTTCATCCATATATGCCAATTTACAAATGATTTTCATTAAGTCTCAGATGAACAACACACCACTTCTACATTTTAAAAGTTTAGCGATCTTGTTCTCTGTTATCTAAAATGTAGGCATCCTCATGAGTCACTAGCAAAGGCTCTGGGAACCCAGTAGTTATTGGGCAGTGATGGCAAGATTCCCAGTGGTAAATAAAGACAGGTGATGATTTCCAAAGAACTAGTGAAAAGTATCCAATTAAAATACAGAAAACGGACATGAAGAAAAACATAAGGCACATTTCAACTGTAAGTGTGTAAATGGAGATGAAGATAATGAAGCACTGAGAGGAAGGATGCTCATATTCTCCATCATCTGAAGGGTGTGCTGTAACACCTGTGTGAACCCAAGATGAGATGGAATCCAGTGTATTTTCAGTATTCCAGATCAATCAGATAATCTCTGTCTCATTTCCTTCTCTCACCTACTGTTTCTCTCCCTTTCCCCCATATATGCTCATATATGATACTTACAGAAGTAAATGCCTAAAAGATGCTAAAAACAGATTTTCTAGGATCAAAGGAAAGATGGAAGGCTATGAGCAACCATGAAATAGCATAAGCCAACACAGCATAGAGACTGATAGTACCATATCCTGTGTTCAGCACCCGAATCCAAACCCACAACTGCCACTTTGCAGCTTTGCAATGATTTTTCTTTTTAATAACCCTAACATTTTTATAGTTGCTAAAGGTTTATGAGACTTATGTACCTAAAAACATAAATTATGAATTTTTCTCAACATTTTAACAGTACAAAATATTTCATAATACTATAGTTTACTATGCATAAAGTTTTAAGATGTATGAAAATTAGACTTCTCCAGATGCTAAATATAATATTCAAACTTAGCAAATAAAATATCTTCAGTTTTGTCATCCACATTTGATTATGAAGTTTGGAATTTGAATTAGCTTCAATACTACAGATTAAGTCTGAAAGACAGAGGCTGCATACAACCAAGAATTGTAGACTATATATTATACATACAGGCTTGTCAGTCACAAAGGGAAAGATCAGATTCTGTTTTATTCAGGTCTTAACTTACTGTCCCTAGGGACCAACTTTTCACAGAAATATGGAAGAGTTTGGAACTTTGGGCTAGAAATGCTCTAGAATTTGGTGAGCACAGGTTAATAGGCCATTCTGATAGACGTTGGGAAGAACAAAATGCTAAAAAAAGATACAGGCAGAGGAGATTTTAGATGCAAACAAAGACTCTATTGCTAACGGTTCTAGCGCAATTCAGAGAGAATCTGATTGTTTTGGGCACGAGTGCTGAGTAATGGATTAAGACGTTTTGCAGAAAATTTCAATAGACTAATTTGTTTAGGGCTGTGACACTGTTATTGATCAGTAGTTTTATTGGGGTTTATAATGAGAATTCAGTAGAGAAAGATGAAGACTGGAAAATTTAGTGAAAAAGACCATGAGATAGGTTAGATTTCTGGACAATGAAGTTGCCAAGAAAGTATATTTGTTAAAGGAATCCACTCAGTTAAGAAGATGTCACACGCTTTGCAACAAGACAATAGCATTGTACCTTGAAGGTGAAACTACATCCATCAAGGACTCAAGTTTACAAAACTGAAAATGTATTCAAAAAGAGGGGGATGAGGTTTTGGAGAAACAGTTCAGCAGTTTAGAGCACTAAACTCTTACAAAGGACCTGGGCTCAATTTCCAGTACCCACATGTCCCCTAACATTATTTTTCTTCAAGCCATTGATCTATCTCAGTGGTGTTTCTTCTACTATAAAGACAAGTGGAAGGAAGTAGACATATCTAAACAAACATGAAAGTACACAGAAATGCCTAGAGGATATCCCAGTAGGTATACTATATTCATTAAACAATATACTTGTAATGGGTTCCCTGCTAGGACCTGTAGCATTTCTTGACACAGGGGGTTGGCCTGGTCTACAGCACCAGATGTGTGTTCCACTCCAGTAGCAGCCCTTATCTAATTAGAAATTTGTCGGTTGTATGTATATTAGTTGAGCCATTATTGCAATTGCAGGCATTGCATGACATGTCCATAGTGTACAGCATGCATAGTCCATTGTTGAGTAGAATCATAGGGAATCCTTTCTTCCTCAACCATCTGCATAGAGCCTTCTGGTACTATGAACATCATCCATCCAGTGGCATGGAGTTTCTGGCTTAGTCTCAGCTCCATCTTTTCTTTTCCTCTCGTGTTCATATAATGCAGTGTCTTCAGCAAAATGGCCTTATTGACCTCTCTAGTGTACAACTGTTAGTGGCAATAACCTTGGTGAATTTGAGGAACTGTAGGATCTCTCTCTGATGAAAAGCTCATAAGCAGGCAACCCACTCTTGGTCCTGTAAATTTTCTTAAACAGTTGTATACTTTGGAGCCTCTGCTTTTATCTTACCAAACCATAAAACTCTGAAGAATCTTACTCCCAAGAATATCTGGCCTTTGTTGCTTAAGGTATCTTTCACATGGGTTTCACATCTGTAACACCCTTGAAGGACTAAATCAATTATAAACAAGATCTAACACAGCATGGAAAAATTTGATCCATTCGTATTAACAGTTTTCTCCATAGATGTTTGTTAGGTACCATAGCATGGTAAGAGGCATTAATTTGGTTATCTCTTTACCATTTTTAGTTATCCCTTGGGAGTCATTCCACATTCTGGGGATCTTGTCTGGAGTCTCTTTGTGTTCTTTTATTTTTGGTACACATACAGGAGTTGGCTCCTCTTGCCTGACCCTGCCCCAGGCTAGGGAGGCAGGGGGATTCTCTTGTCCCCACTGTACCTGTTGGTTTTCTGAATCAGGCAGGCCCTGTGTCTGCCTCCTGACTGTAGCCATATCTGTCATCTCTCCATTAACAATACCTGGCTTCTACAGGAGGCCTTGGTGGGAAAAACTGCTTCCACCCCTGGTATAACTTTAGTAGGAGAGAAATGCACATTATTCAATCTTTGAGAATCCTTAACCACCCCCGGGACTGTTTTTATCCTTTGAATGCCTTTTTTAAAAAGTTCTGGTTTTAAAACCTTGCAGAAACTCCTTAGTACTGAAGTTGATCTTAAATAAATTTTTTTTGGGGGTGGGAACTCTGGGCTCAGCATAAATCTTGCCACATTTGTCTTCAT
>NW_008343204.1:127046-130942 GCF_000622305.1 Nannospalax galili | reverse complement strand
TTGAATTAAATTTCCTTTATATTTCTCGTGAACACAATCTTTATCTGGCTCTGTGAACTGGGTATTGCACATTTCTTTTGTCATACCTAGTTCTCTCAGTAATGCCTGTCCCTCCTTTATAGTCCTCCAGCCTCTATTAACCATGAGGGTTTCCTTTGATGATGACCATGTATCATTAATGCCTTCTTGCTTGCTTGTAAGTTTTTCCTAGTTTTAACAGTTTCAATGTGGAGTATTTCCTAGCTACAGTACGGCTTGGTTCCTTTCCTTTCTGTATCAAAGTTTGAATCTGAGGGGCAGTCTTAGCCACTTTCATTTTTAGGTTATTTCCTTTTTCATTATTATCTGTCTTTTGTCTCCAAGTCCTTGCACCTTCCACAAGTTAAAATGTCCTGTTTTTTTTTTTTCTCTCTCTCAAGTTCTGCAACTGAATCTCCTAGTACCTCCATGGCCTTTTCAGCTTTCTCTGCCTTGGGGAAATTTTTATTATGCAAAGTGGTCACGCCCCCTCTCTGATTTCTTTGCTTGTGCCCCAATCTTGTAAAATTTTTCTAGCCTTTCTATAACCTTTAACAAATTTTCTTATACCCATAACTGGGCTATTTCCATATATTTACAGCATAGCTGTGGTCCAGGCTTCTGCATGGTCAGATCCATTTTAGTTGCATATTTTATAATCCACTGTAAGATCCATATCAGCACCACCACTAGCTCCCTTGCTTTTTCCAAACTTCCTTGGTTTGTCATACCTAGCACTGTTATCCTGCCAACTACACCGATTTGTCACCAGAGCTCTCTTAGGGTCCCTTGCTCCTGGAGCCATTAGATAAACCATATAACACAATTTTATCTGAATTTTTCATAGTTTATATCTATCCTGGGTAGGAGAACTAGGGTAACTTACAAAGGTGAACACGCGGCTCCCAACACCCAGTGCCCCCTTCCTCTCTGTGGCTCAGCAGCCCACCATTCCAGATTGGTTCTGCACCCCACCCACAGTCTCCTTTATCTTTTGCTCATGAACTTGTGGGCCCAAAGTCCCTCTCCAGGTCAGTAAATGCCCCCTTTCATGCCCACATTGGTGAGACACCTGGACCATTTTTTCCATGACACCCACTTCCAAGATAATGCCAACATGCTTCCCTCCTTGGCTAACTCGCCAGAGCTTTCTGTCCACAGCTAACTCTCTGCAGCCAATTCTTCACAACAGGCCCTCCCCCTCAGGGGAATAATTGCCCCCCAGGACACACATGGGTACAATACATTAATTTGATTATTTCTTTAAAAATTTTAGTCATCCCTTTGGACTCATTTCACATTTTCTGTATTTTACATCGAGTTTCTTTGCATTCTTTTATCCTTGATACACTTAAAGGTGTTGGCCCCAGTTACCTTACTGTGCACTGCACTAAGGAGGCAGGGGTTTTCTCTTGTTCCCTCTGTAACTGTTGGTTCCATGATTCAGGCTTCCCTGACTGAAGCCATATCTGTCATATCTCCATTGACCATACCTGGCTGTTGGGGGAGGCCTTGGTGGGAAAAACTGCCTCCACCCCTATTTTAGACTTTATCAGGAGGCAAATGCAACTTATTTAATCTTTGGGGATTCTTAACCACCTTTGAGACTTATTTTATCCATTGAATACCTTTTGTAAGCTGTTCTGGTTTTAAAACCTAACAGAAACTCTTTAGTACCCCTGAGGGCACAACTGGTATGATTGATGTGAAAATTAAGTACCTATAGAGGCTTATACCAAAGTTCAAGAATTCAGTGAAGTCACACAATGGTTTTCATGTTGGCATTTCCATTAAGGAGGCCCTGAGAGGCCTTTTTATGAAACTGTGATGGCAAAATCTAAGTTACAGAGATGACTCTAAAATGGTGAAGATGCCAGGACCATGAGTTCTATGATAAGAATGCTGTAGTCAAAGTGTGCAGCCAGTCCAAAAAATGGGGCCATGTTTGCCTCAGGTAGGAGAAATGGAACTGTGGATTCAAATAAGCCCACTGCATTGCAAAAGATGCTATTAACATACCCCAGATGCTAGACACAGGGCCGAAGAGTTTTGTGTTGCTCTACTGTGTTTTTGTCTTTGGTCTAGCCTTTCTTTGCTGTCCTATTCTTTCCTTTTTGAATGACAAATCAAATTCTGTATAATTGTGTATTGGAAGTATTTGAGGGGGTTCTTTTTATTTTACAGGTATTCATATTTAAGAGATTGCTTTGAGTCTCAGAAGAAATTTTAGACTTGTCATTTGGAAGAATGTTATAATTGTTTATATTTTGGGGATTCTTAAAACTGTAATAAATGCATTTTGCCTGATGAGATGAATATGAGACTTTAGGGATCAACTGTAAAGTACAGATAGAGTGATGTGTTTGGGTGTCATACTGACAAGCATTCAATAAGAAAAAATAATTAAGCTTCCTTACTGGTTAGTAGAGGCCAGAACATTCTTTTCCCATCCCCTCTCCTTGGGACGTTGACCCATCCCACTGTGCTGCCAAAGGGTGCTTGAATAGCAAGTGTTACTTTGCTCCTTGGAGAACTCCTAACTAGCCTACCTTGATCAATCTGATACCTTTAATATAAAATCAAAAGTGAGAACCTGAAGCCCATACAAATTAAGTTTTCATATCCCATCAGAATGCAACCAAGCTTCATCAAAAATACAAACATAATGAAACTTCAACTCAACAAAGGCAGGATAGAGTGCATTACCAGAATCACAATAAAAGAAATCTATACTCCAAAAGTACAACAAAATATATGAAAAAATCAAAATTATATGTTCCAAACAAATGCCACTAGTCCTGTCATAGAGAGCTATAATGAGAACTACCTAGGAGAACACCAGAATACAGAATTCAAAAGACCAATCACAAACATGATTGTAAATTAAATGAATTTAAAGAATACATAAACAAACCAAAGAAATAATAGAAAATAATGATAAATTTCTAATTATGTTCCAGAAATTTTTTTTTAGAAAATACAAATAAAAAGGTCAATGAAAAGACAAAGACAATTCAGGATTTGCAAAGTAAATTCACAAAATAGATGGAAATATTAAAGAAAAGTCAGTATGAAATGAAGATGGAATTGAAAAACTCAATAAGCCAATCTGGAACAACAAGAGAAAGTCTCACCAATGGAATAAATGGCATAGAAAACAGAATGTCAAGAAAAAAATGATAAAGTTGAATTAGACTACTCAAGCAAAGAATAAAAAATATTTAAAAACACAATGAAATACGCAGGAAGTGAGAGACACCATGTAATGTTCAAGTAAATAAATAAATAAATAAATAAATAAATCATAGCCACAGAGGAAGGAGAACTTCAAGTCAATGGCATTGACCAGATCTTCAATAGGATGATAGAAGAAAACTTCCCTAAATTAAGGAAAGACATACCTATACAGATAAATGAAGCACACAGGACAGCAATTGGATAGGAACATAACAGGAACTCCCCAATGCATATCATAGTAAAAACGCTAAATGTACAGAACAAAGAGAGAATACTAAAAGTGTAGGTATAAAAAAAGTCACATATAAAGGAAATCATATCAGAATTACAGCTGACTTTTCAATGTGAACTATGAAACCAGAAGTGCCTGAACCAAAGTGTTGCAAGTTTTAAATGATGATACATGCCTACCAGAATAATTTACCCAGAAAAACTTTCTGTCTTGGTTGATGAGGAAAACTAAGCTTCTATTAGACAAATATACTGAAAGAATTGATGTCCACCACCATCCATACAGAAAATATATAAAACAATAAAAAGGACTGAAGAAAAAATGATGATGTCCAAAAGGATACAGAAAGAAAAAAATGTGTTATAATTATGGAAACAAAAATAGGACCAACAATACAACATAAATTAAA
>NW_008343204.1:123451-126926 GCF_000622305.1 Nannospalax galili | reverse complement strand
AAAACAAAATCCATCTTTTTTTGTTGTCTTCAGTAAACTCATTGTATTTTCAAGGATAGGTGCTACATTAGGATTAAAGGATGGAAAAAATATCCCAATCAAATGGCACTAAGAAACAAGCAGATGTTCATATGTTGCAATTCTAATATATGACCAAATATATGACAAGCAGATGTTGCAATTCTAATATATGACCAATTATAATCAATCAGAAGACATAAACAAGGTCATCTTGTTCTGATCAAAAGAACAATTGGCCAAGAAGTCATTACAATTATGGACATATATGAACCAAACTTTGATGCACCCAACTACATTAAAAACTCTGCTAAAGGAATCTAAGAAAGAGATTGACACCAAACCAGTAATAACAGGTGACATGAATGCCTAACTATCTCTAATAAATATGTCAACTTCAAATAGAACAGAGAGATATCTGACATAAATGGCATGATACAACAAATGGATCTGACAGAAATCTAATAGTTTACCCAAGAACCAAAGAATTAATGTTTTATTGAGTTTCTTGTGAAAGTATCTCTAAAACTGACCACATAGTGAGGCACAAAAAAATCCTCAACATATACAAACAATTGGAAAACCTTCATCAGTGACACATCTGACAGAGGTTTAACATCCAAACTATACAAAGAACTCAAAAAACAAAGAATGATGTAGACAAAGGACACAATTAAAAGATGTGCTAAGGCTCTGATTAGAGAGTTCTCAAAAGAAGAAACAAAAGCGGCTAAGAAACATCCTAAAAAATGTTCCAGATCATTAGTAATTTGGAAAAGTCAAATTAAAACCATATTAAAATTTCATCTCACCCAAGTCAGATGGGCTAAGATCAAGAAAACAAATGTTATCAAACGTTGGAGATGATGTGGGGAAAGGAAAGGGCTCATTCACCGCTGGTGGGATTACAAATTCCTGATACTCCATTTTAAAGCTGTAGGGATAACTCTTTACAAAACTACAAATGAACCTACAATTTGAGCCAGTTATACCACTACATGACATATACCCAAAGGATGTAGCCTATTGCAGAGATACTTGTATATCCATACTTGTTGCTGCTCTTTTCATAATAGCTAAAAGATGGAAATAACCCAGGTGTCCCTCAACTGGTTAATGAAACTGTGATACAGTTACACAATGGTGTTCTACTAAGTGGAAAAGAAAAAATGAAATCATGAAATTTGCAAATAAAAGGATAGAACTAGAAACTGTTATACTAATTGAAATAACACAGATTTAAAAAAATAAAAAAGATATATGGTCTCCCATATTTGTAGATCCTAGCACTAAATCCTTATATGTGAGTATGTATCCTGATGTAACACCAGGAACCAGGAAAATGGAAAGGAACTAGGGAAATCAAATGAAATTGGGAGCCTGAGAGAGAAAAACAGTAAGAGGCAGGTGTTACTAAGGAGGAAACAGGTAAAACTGGGGTATTTATATGGAAGGAGTAGAGGGAGGGTTATAGAACGAACTTTGGGAATAAAGAGTAATAAGGAGCTCAAAAGAGGTGGGACCATAGGAGACTGGTATTTTCAAGGGAGAATAGGGGAAAATGGGGATGTTTCAAATGTGGATGGCAAAAAGGGAGGGTTAGACAGGGAGAGGGAGAAAGGAGAGATAAATAATGCCTAGTTGGTATTAAAAAAAGCCCCAAAGTAATCATATTAGTACAACAAATTATTGACACCTTATACATATAATATCTCTACATGTGTCCTTGTATATAGCTATGTGAAACATACCAAGAAACTGTGTAGTCCAAGAAACACAAACTTACAAATTCTATTGCCTCCACCATTGATTGCATCTTAAATCTTGAAGGACCCTATTGCCAAAGACAAGAAATACGTCAGACCCAGGATTTGGAGCAATGGAGCTGGAACTGACCTAAAAATACTTCCCCTGAACATAAGCTCTCATAGTTTTGGGGAGCACTACACAAGTTGCTAAAGGAGAGCATAAGTTGGTTGTTCCACCCAGGCTTCAAGGCCTATTAGCCACTTCAATGACCAACACAGCAAACAATATTGGTGCAGTAGTGGCACTTTCATCCTGGGGCTAATCAACAGTTACCTAATTGGACTTAAAACCAACTCAATGGAGAAAACTCATGTATGGTACTGTAAACATAGCCAAACACCCATGGCTTGAGAGATCATAGATCCTTGAGGAAACCTCTAGACTGTCACATCCCTAGACAAATATAATTTCTTATTATGTGCAAAATATGTATCTTTATAAGTACAGACAAATATCCCAGTCACTAATAAAAGAAGTTTCTTTACAACAGATGGAGACTATTACAGAGTTTCACAAATGGTCACACACCGACATTGTCTTTGATTTATCCAATCCTAAGTGACAAATCTACAATGCAACATCTATGACTTTGGCTCACATAACATAGATCCAGGAGTAAAGAGGACACTAATAAATCTCTCAATTATCATTAATGAAGCTCCTTCATGTAACAGAGAGTGAGTAACATAAAAGGTCACAACTGATGAAACTGTAGAATAAAAGTCTGCAGAATATGAGTTATTAGGACTCCTATTTTAAACTCCCCTCAACCAGGGCTCATTGACCATTGTGGAGGAGGGGGCGCCAAAATGATTGTAACAGCCAAGAAGGAGGTTCAGGACTATATGGAAAGAGTCCTACAAGGTCCTGAGTCCTTGCTCATATGAACATACAACAATAGTGTCAGCATACAAAAGCCCTAGGCTAACTCAAGCAGACAAAACCTCAGCATAGACATGTGGAAATGGGCAAAAAGCCCCAATCTTAGTTGAAAAATTATTAATCACTGCTGGGTGAGGAAGACCTGATCTTCTTAAAGAGAATTACTCCAGATAGTTTGACTAGACCCCAGTGGATGAACTTGCACTGAGGAAAGTCTGAAGACACTAACGTGACAGAATAGTTCTTAACATAAAAGACTGAATTTATGAATTCCAGTGGGGGATACTATGGTGGTGGCAATGGGGAGGGTGGTATAAAGATGATTAAGAATATTTAACAAGTTCAGCAAGAAAAACACAAACTTCAGTAAAATGTTTTTTAAATAGATGTAATAGTATACATAAGCAATGATATGAGACATCTCTCTGATTAGGCCTAGAAACATGATTTGTGGTTTCAGAGCACTGACTGCTCTTGCAGAGAACCTGGGTTCACTTCCTTGCACCTACATTGTGGCTAAGAACCGTCCTTAATTCCAGTTCCATTGGAATAGACAAATATTTTTCACCTCAGTGGGCATTGCATAATATGTCTATACTTACATATATGCAGGGAATACATTAATACTCATCAAATAAAAATAATAAAATATTTTAAAAAGTGATAAAAAGAGCTCTATGTAGAGAAATTTAAATCTTTGAACAAAGTGATTGAGGAAAAACCAAGAAATTGGATAGACTCAATTGGTAGAAATAATATTGTGAAA
>NW_008343204.1:119476-121818 GCF_000622305.1 Nannospalax galili | reverse complement strand
GCTTCACAAAAGTAAACACAGGGCCCTACAGGAGAAACCTCCCTTTGAGTTGTTTTACAGTGTGCCCCAATTAACTCCAAAAATCACACAGGTTATTGCCACAGCACTAGTCTAGGAAGGTGCCTGACTATATAGAAGATGGAAGTTGATATAAACTTTTTTTTTAAGTGGCACTTTTTTTTAGGGGCTTGGGAGATAGCATGAGGATCTACATTCAATCCCCAATACCAACATTGTTTTTTAGTTTATTTACTTACCACATAATCACTAGAAGCATTTCATTATAAAAACATTGACACAGTCAATAACAGTTTACAGAGCAAAGATGCATCTCTTTCAAAATTGTCTGTAAAATTTTGGGTTCACAGTTTTGAATTAATACAGTTATACATTATTGTACTTGGTATAAACCCTATAATAAAAAATTGTATGAGTTTTTAGCCTTTCAAAATATTTCCATTCCTTTTTAGAATATATTGTTTCACATAGAATGCTACTAATACTTACATGTTTGTACATGTGTCTCTATTCTCTATATATCTTATTATTACTTGTCACAGTCAGTTACTTTCTGAGATTCTTGGCAACTGAGCATAGATATAAAGTCATCAGATGGATTTCAGTGGTAATGTTTTTCATATGTACTAATTGACATGAAGCAAATAGTTATGCTTCTCCCTCAAATACAATTCATTTCTTGTTTATTGATTTCTTGTTTATTGATTGTTCATTTTTTGTGTATTTCATATAGAACATCCCAAACTTATTGACCTTTATACTCAAATCCCAAATGGCACCCTTCAATAGCCCTCCCTCCACCACTGGAGGCCTTATACACTGTCATCCCTGTTACTGTTCACTGTGTTTTCAATGCCCCCAGGTGTTCCCCAGTGATAGACCATCTGCTGAGTGCAGTCAGACTGTCTAGAGTTCCTTTTTTTAGGAAGATCAGCTCTTTCTCATCTAGCAGCAATCAGTATCCAACATTCCTTTAGGTTAGATTGGGGTTTGTTGTTTATTTTCCCAGTGAAGCTAGCCACAGTCAAGCACAACCTTTGACTTAACATAGATGTAACTGATAAAAGAAAGGAGGCAGGGGCTCCTCTCAAGCTCAAGTGACCCTGAGGAACAGATCCTCAAAATGACCTTAAGAGTAAAAATGAACTGGTTTATTTGGGCCAACTGTATGGTCTTAAACACCAAAAAGGGAATATAACCACAGATTAAAGTGGTTACTATAATTCTTTAGGAGTCCATGTAGATAGCTAAGGGGTACATAACAAGAAACAATGCAAGATAGGAAATTTCTTCCTTTGAGTTGTTAGCCAGGGTGGCCAAAGAGACTCCCAGACAGTAAATGTGAGACATCTTAATATAGCTTTCCTGTGTTTGTTACCCATTCTACAGTGAGACTATTTGGTGATGCAGCTGTTTTGATCCACCCATCCTTATAAGTAACCCCTCGCTCTTTCTCTTGTATTTGGCCCAATCAAATTATTGATCCACCGTGTTGTACTTGAGTTGATTCATTTCTTTTATCTGTCACTGGTGCCCTGTTTAATGAAGTAATGTTTGTTCACATCTCCCCAGGAAAATTAAAACAAAAGGGAATGGGACACTGAATTATCCATTATTATTGAATTTGAGCCCATATTTATTTTTTCTTCAGTAGTACTTGTTTTATGAAATTGAAATCTGTCCCAAGAACAGTATTGAGAGGAACATACAACCAGGACTAATAGCAGTAACTTAAAACAAACCATATATATATAAAATACAAGCATATTCATCCTAATGCCACATTACAAGGTTAGGAAATACACAGGGGACTTAGACATCCTATTGGGCATTCTCAGAGACTAGGAGTTTCCTCATTATCCATCAAAGAATCTTCTTTTTTCAGTGATCAGTGAATTCAGATTAAGATAATGAGAATAAGTGACTTTTGCATGCTCAGCACTAAATGGTACTTCAATATCACCCCCTCCAAGAATTAGGAAACTTTGTGGAAGAGGATGTAGGAATGTCTTATGGCATGGGATGACTGTGACATTCATGAATTTACAAACGTGGTTATCTACATAAGGCCTGCACAAGACTTAGTCTACAAATATTCTGTCATAAATGGGAGGAAGGCTCATGGATCTCTTTCCCAGGAACTAATGGTATTTGAGGGCTATCAAGGAGAAGAAGTTACTGTCATCAATGATATAGCTAGTTGTGAATTACCCATGCTCCAGTGGATAGCTAACATCCATGGACATGTGAGTGGTCCTCCTTAGACCTAGGAGGTTAGAAATCAAAACAAAAACAAAACAAAGACATAATAATGGTATGGGGAC
>NW_008343204.1:107522-119052 GCF_000622305.1 Nannospalax galili | reverse complement strand
AGACATTCTACTTTACTGAGGACTTTTTAAGAAAAAACAAACA
Source organism: Nannospalax galili (assembly GCF_000622305.1). Lineage (NCBI taxonomy): Eukaryota > Metazoa > Chordata > Mammalia > Rodentia > Spalacidae > Nannospalax > Nannospalax galili. Next base: position 119,009 of record NW_008343204.1, on the reverse strand, counting down.
AAATGTTAAATTACTTTCTTGCTGAAGAATTAGACACATTATTTGCCAGACTGCTTGTTTTGGGATCTGTCATGTATTGGACACAAACTGGGATTAAGCTATAGCTCTTTCTGTTCCATCTCAGTTTTAGTCAAAGAGTAAAACCAGACAAAACTCTATGAATTCCTGGACCCAAAATCCCAACCACTCTGTGAGCTTAATTATGTATATGACGTTCATAGAACATATTATTAAATCCTTCTCTTTGCATAGTCGGTGGGTCAATTGGGTTTGCTTTAACTGGGATTTTATGAACAGATGTAAGTAGCCTCTAAATTCTTTGATAGTCTAAATTGTCTGATAGGAACATAATCTACAGATGAGCCACAGTTTCTGATGTCGAAGTTCTGTGATTTGAGTTCTGGTTCTAGATTCAACTTCCATTTTGCTCTTCATTTTAAATATCTTCATCTTTTAATTATCTCATGTGTATGAGAAAATAAAGAAAAATTGAGATTACAGATTACCTTAGGGTAAAATGATAGAAAAAAATTCCCAGAAAATGGCACTAAGAAGCAAGCGGGTGTTTCAGTTCTAATATCTGAACACCAGACTACAAATTAAAAGTAATCAATGGATAGAAAGATGGTCATTCCAATCTAACCAAACAAACAATTGACGATGAAGATATTACAAGCATGAATATATATGCACCAATTTCTAGTGCAACTGATTTAATAAAAAGAGTCCTGCAAGACTATTAAAAAAAAACAGAGTAACACAAACAGTAATAGTAGGTAACTGCAGTACCCCCCTATCTCTCTCAGGTTCCTTTTTTCCCTTTACCTCCCTGGTTTCTTTCTATTTTCTCGGCTTCTTTAAGTTACATCAGGATATATACTCACATTTAAGGATTGGTGTTATGATCCACAAAGGAGGTAAAACAAATGTCACTTGCTTTATTGAGACTGTGTTACTTTGCTTAATATAAAAGATCCTGTTTTCATCTTTTTCCATGCCAATTTCATAATTCAGTCTTTATTCACTGCAGAGTAGAAATTCATCGTGTAAACATACCAAATTTTTATACATTTATCAGTTGAAGGACATTTATGTAATTTACATTTCTTAGCTATTGGAAAAAAATCAGTAACAAACATGTATGTACAGGTATACCTAGAGTACAATGAGTCCTTTCAGTATATGCCAAGGAGTGATATAACCAGATCATATGATAGATTCATTTTTAGTTTGTTAAATACTCTCCACACTGTTTCCATATTTTGCCTTCCCACTGGCAACAAATGTATGTTCTCACTTTCTCCACACTCTTGCCAGCATTTGCTGGCATTTGCTCTCAATTTTAGTCTGACTGGGGTAGGAGGAAAATTTAGTGTATTTGATTTTAATGTTTTTGATTTGCATTTCTGTTACTACTAATGATGTTGAGCAATTTTAAGGTGTATCATAGTCATTTTATTGCTTCTTTTGAGAACTCCATGTTCAGGTTTTTAGGCCCTCTTTTTATTGGTTTGATTATTTTCTTGTTCTTTTGTTAGCTGAGTTCATTGTATATTCTGAAAACTGATTATCTTTCAGATGTGTAGCAGGTGAATATTTTTTTCCCACTCAAAGGCTTTCCTCTTCACTTACTTGGTTGTTTCTTTATTGTACAAAATTTTTAGTTTAATGAAGTCCCACTTTTTGATTTTGACTCTAATGCCTGAGTAACTGATGTCTGATTTAGAAAACTATTTCCTTCACCTATATCCTATACTGTACTGCCTACATTTTCTTCTAGATTTTCAGGTTTCATACTGATGTCTTTGATCAACTTTTTGTTGACTTGCATGCAGGGTGATAGATTAGGGTCCAGTTTTATTCTTCTACAGGTAAAGATTCAGTTTTTCCAGTGTCATTTGTTGAAGATGCTATCAGAAATTTAATGCACTCGTGTTTGTGTCTTCAATTATGTTTTGTTGCTCTCTGTGTCAACATGGTAGGTTCTTCCTTCTCCTGGTGTCTTCCTCTATCTTTTTCTTTTTATACAATGGGCGAAATAGGGGAGATAAATAATTACTAGCTAGTTTTGGAAAACCAGAGGGAACCACATTATTCCAACAACCTACTGACAAGTTAGACATTCACTATTTCTACATGAGTCCACATATATAGCTAAAGAGTACACAATGAGAAACAGTGCCAGACAGGCAATACCTTCCTTTGAGATTTGGCCAGGGTGATCCTAGAGACTCTCAAAATTACTAAAGCTATTGCAAGAGCCATTGATAGCCTCCCAGAACTTGAAGGAAAAACCCTACTGCTGAAGTCAGAATATGCTTCAGACACAGGATTTGAGCAATAGAGCTGCAACTGAACTGAAACCATTTACCCTGAATACAAGCTCTCATTGCTTTGGAGAATGTTATGAGGGTGCCAAGAGAAACATCAGTGGATGATCCAACACCAAATTCAAGACCAAACGGCCAGCACAACATACGTTATTGGTGCAGTAGAGGCATTTTTATCTTGGGGCCAATCAACAACTACCTAATTGGAATAAGAGCCCACTCAGTGAGAGGAAACTCAAGTGTGCTACTGTAAACATACCCTAATACACAAATCCCATGCAAACTCAGGCAGATAATACCCCAGTATAGAACGGGGAAAATGATCAGCAGACTCCAATCTTATATGAAGGAATGTAAGCAACTGATTGCTGATCGAAGAAGAACTGAACTTCCTAAAACAAGGGACACTAGAAAGGCTGAATAGACTCAGTGGAGGGGCTTATGTGGGGGAATGGCTTTGAGACACTGATAACAAAGTGGACTTTAAGAGGGAAGACAGTATATATGAGCTTCAGAGAGGAAGGCTAAGGAGATTGCCAGTGGGACAGGGAAAGATGATTAAGTTTGTTTGAGATATCCTGTATTAAATACACAAAAATTCAATAAAAGAGTAATAATTTTTTAGAAGATTAAAATTCTCATTATATATATATATATAATTTTAATATCTTTGGTTAAGTTTATTCCTAGATTTTTTTAAAAAAATTAATGTGAATGGGAGTGTTTTCATGAATGCTTTCTCTGTTTGCTTCTTATTGGTATGCAGAAAGGCTACAATTTTGTAAGTTATTTTGAAACCTACCATTTCCCTGAAAGGATTGGTCATTTTTAGCTCGTTTCTGATGGAATTTTGTGGATATCTTATGTATACTATCATGACATCTGCAAATAGTTTGACATCTTCTTTTCAATTAGTACTTATTTAATTTCCTTTTCTTGTCTTACTGTTAAATCAAGAGTTTCAATCACTCTATATAATACGAATATCTAGGAGCAAACTTAACCAAAGATATTAAAAACATATATATTGAAAAACAGGGGACCTAGTGGACAACACTTTCTGGTTCCTGATTTTAGTGGAAATACTTAAATTTTTCTTCATTTAGACTGTTGTTGACTCTGGGTTCATTTTTTATAGCTTTAGTTATGTTAAGGAATCTTCCTCCACTCCAAATACCTATAGGTTTTTTTTTTAACATGAATAAACATTGGATTTTGTCAAAGGTGTTTCCTGTACCCATTTAGAGATCCATGTAATTTTTGTCTTTTAGTCCATTAACTTAATTTATTACATTTATTGACTTATGTATATTGAGCCAAGCCTGCATCTCTATAATACAGCTGACTTGATCATGGTGTATCTTTCTGAAGTCTGCTTTTGTGCAGTTTGTGTTTCTGTGAGAATCTTTGTGCCATTAAGGATATTGGCCGAATGATTTATTTTTGCTGTGTGTCTTTACTTGGTTTTATATTAGAGTGATACTGACTTCATAGAAGGAGTTTGGGTATCCTTACTCTATTTCTATCTTTATGAATAATTTTAAAATATTTGTTGTAGACCTTCTTTAATGTCTGGTTGAATTCTGCTGTGAATCCATCTGGGCCTGGGTTGGTTTTATTTCAAAGGAATATTCATTGTTGTTTCATTTTCCTTATATGTTACAGATCTGTTTAAGATATTGAGTTCTTCTTGGTTTATCTCTTCTGGTTTCCATGAATTTAAAAATTCACCCATTTCCTTTAGATTTTCAAATTTAAGAGAATATAATATTTTGAGTATACTTTAAGTATTCTTTAAAATTTTTATGATTTTATTTTTGGGTGTCTGTTGTAATGCTTCCTCTTTCATCTCTGACCTTTAGTTGGATTTGCTCTTTCTTTTGGTTAACACTTCTAATTTTCTTTATATCTTATTTACCTTTTCAAAGAACCAGTTTTTAGATTTATTTATTCCTTCTATTGTTTTCTTTGGGTCTACTTCATTAATTTCTACTCTTAATTTTGTTTTTAATTTTTTGTCTGCTAGGTTGAAGTTTGATTTATTATTGCTTTTCCAAGTGTCTTGAATTGTACTGTTAAGTCATTTTTATGTGCTCTTTTTGGCTTTCAGGTGAGAACTTAGAGCCATAGACATCCCTTTTAAGACTGCTTTTAAACTTCCCATAGGTTTATTGTGTTGTATTCTCATTTACATTTAGTTCTTTCATTTAGTTACTTTCAATACTTTCTTACTGTCCTCTGTGACCCATTCATCATTCCAACATATGTTCTTTAATCTCAAGATTTTTTGTAGTTATTAGAGCTTCTTTTGCTGTTGAGTATAAGCTTTATTGCATTGTGCTCAAATGGAATACATGTAATTATTTCAACATTTCTGTATTTGTTCAGGTTCTGTACCATGGTATGTGGTCAATTTTAGAGAAATTGCATGAGCTACTCACTAAAAATGGTATTCTTTGGCTCTTAGGTAGAATATTCTGTAGATGTCTTTAAGTCCACTTGATTTAAGATGTCATTTAATTCAGTTCTCTCTGTTTATTCTTTGTCTAGCTTGCCTGTCGTTTGAAGATAGTGGGATATCGAAGTCACCTACTCTTGCTCCATTAGAGTTAATCTGTGTTTTATAAACATGCAGTACTCTTTTTATGAAATTGGGTGCCACAGTGTTTTGTGCATATGTGTTCATGATTGTAGTATCTTCTTGGCCAATTATTCCTTTGATTAAAAGGAAGTAACCCTCTTTACCTCTTTGGGTTAGGGTTTTTTTTTCTTTTGTCCGATATCAGAATTGTAACATCTCCTTGCTTCTTTGTGCCATTTTCTTGGAATGTATTCTTGGTTGGCATTCATGGTCATTTAGAAACGGGAATGCTTTGGTTTGTGGTCTTCTGAACTTCATAATTCACATTGAAAACTCAGCTGTAATTTTGATGGGTTTCCCTTTATAGATAACTTATTACTCTCTAGCAGGTTTCATTACCTTCTCTTTCTTCTACACTTTTATTGGTTTTACTATAAAACCTGGTGCAAATTTTCTGTTCTGGTCCTGTCTGTTTAGTGTTCTGTATGCTTCTTGTATTTGTATGGGCATGTCTTTCGTATGTCTTTCCTAGGTTTAGGGATGTTTTCATCTATAATTCTTTTGAAGTTCTGGTTAATGCCATTGTCCTGAAATTCTTGTCCTTGTTGTATGCCTATAATATGTAGATTTGTTCTTTTCATGGTGTTCCATGTTTCTTGTGTTTTTCATTCCTGTGTTATTTAAAACTTTTTTTGTAGTCCGAAGGAGTCCACTTCTTCAACACTATCACCAGTCCTCATATTTTTCTTTTCATTCATTATGCTTGTGAGGCTTTCTCCTGTTGTTTCAAATTGACTTATTTTTTCAATTCCATCTTTAATTTTATCCTGAGTTTTCAATATTTATATCTCTTGTGAATTCACTTTTTCACTTTTCAAGTTCTGAACTGTTTTGTCATTTCATTCAGCTGCATAATTGTGTTTACTTGAGCTTCCATCACAAGTTTACACCTATCATCCTCGATTTCTTTGAGTTGCTCTTTTTTTTTCTTAAATTCTATGATGGTGTTTATGGTTGCTTCTTTAATTTCTGTATTATGGGTCTCTATGGGTTATTATCATTGTACTATACTTCTATAGGACTGGTGGATTTTGTTGGAGACATAGGCTCTTGACTTTTCATACTGTTTGTGGTTTTGCACTGCCGTTTGGGCATATGGACAACTTTTGTTGGCTGTGTGTCCAAAAGAAAATTCTAATCTTCCTTTGTTTAGTTGAATATTTTTCTGTTTGTATTGTTGATGTAGCTTGGTTGTTTCTTGCTCTGATAGGAAAAGCTTCAGATTCTCATAGGCTTTTCTGGTTATTCAGGGCATCTGTCCTAGGGAGATTAAAATGGGGCTTAAAAACAAGATGAGGATGGGGACAGCCTGGCCTAAGAAACAAAGATGGATTATTGACACAGTCTGGGTGCAAGAGATCATGACACAGTGTGTATGCTTTGACTAAAAGGAGAGTCCAGAGATGTGATGTCATAGTCCAGGAGTGAGCCTAGGCCCAAGAGTCCAAAGGGAGAAGGTTGTGGTGGAGTTGGGAAGTTGGAGGTAATTAAATGGTGGGGAAATAAAAAACACAGTCAACAGATCTGACTTACTAGGGTAATAGGCAGGTGGGCCTGTGTCAGGTAGATCAAGAGGCCAGTGCAAGTTAGGCATGGGGAGAACCTGTGGAGTGTCTAACAAACTATGGTAATGTATTAAGATAATCTGTCTTAGGAAGCTCATTCAGAGATATCAGGCAGAAGAGCAGAAGTGTTCCTCTCCCATGACTAGAAGGGTGACAGGGTACAGCAGAAGGAGAGAGAGTGGAGGTGCTCAGGCTGCAGGGTAATCAGGAAGCAGCCATTTTTTTATCATGCAATTTAACTTTAGGCCAAGCTTGAAAGCATAAAACCTTCAGATATTTTCTTCTTTGGGATCCCTGTCAAGTAAATACAGACTAGGGGTGCATTTTTAATCCTCCATAAGAAGAAAAGAAACACATTTTATTATATTTTTTTCTCTCATGAGTGACCTCATGAAAAGAGGTATTTTTATAATTATATTTTGTTGTTTTTCTCACTGACAAGACCTTAGTTGTCCTGCATCTCATCCCTCTTTAGTAACGACCTCAAAGAAGGAAGAGCCCATTTGGTTTGTTCACTCTTAAATATGTAACTTCATTAATAATACACTATATTAATGAATTATTAAAATTAAATTAACTAATTCACCACTTTCAGTCAATCACTTCCTGTCTTTGCAGGACTCTTTAGCCATAAAACTTATGAATTTAATATCGGTCTTACATATATTAGTGTAACACCAAATTCTCCCTTGGGAGAACCGCATGTGCTCTTTCGGCTCAGAGGCCCTTGCTGTTCTAATGCCTGACCAACAAAACCAAAACTATGCATTACATTCCAGTTCTTGTATACTGTTTATGATGTCTGAAGGAGAGTTACTTACAAAGGCATACATTCGTGGACTTGTTGAGATCTGCCACCATCGGCACTCCACCACCACCGTGCCTGTGCCCTGCCATATGGCGACTCCCCATTGCTTTCTGGCTTCCTTTGCATCTGTCCTTAGATCCTCCCCCTATGCAATTTAAGCTGACCAATTGAGTGAGAGGGGTGACTGTCTCTTCCCCTGTCTGTGGGGTCTCTAAGGATTCAGCACTTCAGCTGGTACTGGCTCCTTTGGATGACACACCTATACAATAATTAGGGAAGTTAATAAGATTCTAATGATTGTATAAGTTAAAAACTGTCTTGACTCTTTGGTGATTTATCTTTTAATTTTAATATGCCCTTAAATATTGCCTTTGACACCTTGCTAAAACATCAGGTTGTATTATATTATCAACCTAAATAGAAGGAAATTATTATAAAATTTGGGATTATTTTAAAGAATACGTTCAGTCTAGTTTTTATTAGATAAAACAAATTATAACATGCCACACATAATCTTGGATTAACTACCCATAGTTTAGAAAAATATGAAGCTTAGAAAAATGAAACATAAAAGAATTGTGAAAATGACAGTATAAGAAGGTTATCTCTCTTTAACCTATCCATGAATTTTTACCTGGAAAATGAGTATTAAAGCATCATGATGAAGCATGAAAAAACAGACAACCACCATAAAGCAAAGGAGTCTGGAGGAGGAAAAGACTATTCTTTAGAAAAAGGCCTGGAAATGTAAGACAGAAAAAGTATAAAATAAGAGGTCCCTTGTCCAGCCTTTGCAGCTTCCAGGAGCCAGGTAACTACATACTTCTGCTAGTCTCTTGCACTGTTGTGAGGCGATTCACCAGAGAATTCCACTCAAAGTTTTGCAGAATGAAAGTCTTTTATTAGCTTGCCTGCAACTACACAAGGGTGTATGAACCCTAGTGCAGCCCAGCACAATCTCTACAGAAAGCTTTTATACAGAAAAAAACATAACCAGGGATGAAAGTTTTAAGTTCCCAAGCTTACAGGTGAAAAGCACCCAACAACAACTACTATTTGCAGAAATAAGACAAGCATAACCTGTGGAGGCCATAAATCTGAAGTGAGCAGGTCCACTCCAGAACACATTGACCTATTCTGCACTACCTGGAGTCCTGCTGACATGTACTCCCTTACCTTAGGCCTACTGCCTGATAATTTCAGAAGCTAGAGTCAGCCTAAACTTCAACATGGCATAGAAGAAGGTGCCGTATCACAGCGTCACTTCTACCTATGGAGATAAGCTCAGGATGGAAGGAATTTCTTTTGATGAGCCATTAGCTCTAGTTCAAGTAAATTCAATAATTTACATGTACGTGGATGAGATTAAGGAGACAAAGATGTCCCAATAATGAAACGAGAAAGAAAAAAAGGAAACTGAAAGTTTGTGCCAAAGTTCCTTATCGTTTGGGCCTGAAAAAATATTATTGATGTGTGCTAGTGAAAGCTATTAATAAAGCCTTGTTCTCCTTGTCATAAAACTTAAAACTTGTGTTTTACTTGAATGTCCTGTAATTCTCTTCTTTTTGGGGTCTTCAATAGGCAGTTGTTGGATAGCCGGGTCTTCCAAGGGAACTAGAGTTGAACCCCGAGAGACTCAGAGGGGGAGGGTCTAAGAATGGACACCAAAGATACTGGGAAACAGAGAGAATACTGGGAAATAGGGAAGCAGTTGCCGTTTTGGAACAGAGCACATAGACGGTCAGTCGGGACACCCACACAGATGGACCAGATCTCAAACATGGGAGAGAAAGAATCCACAATACTTCATATCTTTGTAACTTATCCTTTCCCGAATAACATAAACCTTGATGGCACACCCAAATAAATGTTTTCATTCCTCAAATTTAACTTAAGAGGGACATTGTGGTGGTTTATCAGTCCATTTTAGGACTGTGGTGCCCTGGGATCCCACATGAGGGTCTCTCAGGAGAAAATTTGGCACAACAGCATTGGTATGTAAGTTCAGAATAGAAAACCTCTGCATAACATGGGGCAAAAAATTTGGTGTTTTCGGTGTGATACTACATTATATTTATGTTTAAATAAAAACATACTGAGTCAGAAAGATGCATTAAGGAGAGGTGGGTAGTAGAATACATGAAAATCAAAAGTAAAGATATGGAATATTAAGGGCAGAAATATTCAATAAGTGAACAGTGTGGGTCATTGAGGAACACAGGGAAATCAAAATAGAGACTCACCAAAATGAAGATACATTAAGAAGCTACATAGAAAACTAATATCCTGCAACCCAATTAAGTGTGTGGTATTTGGAACTACAGGGACTTGCCTTGGAGTTTTGGTGTTAACCAAGTTAATTGAAAATAGACTACATTGTTCATAAAGTCAAAAAGAGGTATCCTATGCTTCTACTGCAATTTTTATTTATGAACCCATTTTTTTGGAGAGCATTGTCCGTTCACATAACATAATTCTGTTCAAGCACTTTTTTATTTCTTCTCTCTCATTTTTGGTACCTACTTGCTCAAGTGCTAATTATCTTCATCACGCAGCCATTAACTGATTCTTAAGACCTAGTACCCTAAATATGTCATGTTCTATATCACCTTTTAAAGGTTCTGAATTTTATCATTGGCACACTTGAAACCAAAGTTTCAGCACATAATTACTTGAAGGTCCATATACCAAGTGTAAAAATACATAATTACATTTCCTCTAAAGACCAGCGTTGCTTAGAGCCATTGGTACCTAAACAGGGTTTTCTTTCTCAGAATATTTGCACCTCCCTTTTGCACATCCATGAAAATGAACAATCTCATATTAGGTATACTGATTTTCCTTTTATCAAGAGATATTATATCTGTCAATTTGAAAAAAAAGAAAATATCTCTATTTAATAATCCATTATTTTTCCTGAAATGAAATTCTACATTAAAAAGTTGCATTTCACAAGGCAGTCTTGCTAGGTGAAACAGTAGTTACCATATCGTTTCTCTTATCATGGATTTTAGTCCTTTCTTACCTTAATTCAGTGTACGTAATTTCTTGAACAAACACAGTAAGACTTCTTGTAATCAACTGTGAACAAAATAATGGATCCATTTAGGCTTACCAACAGTGGTAGTTAATTAACAGATTCACCATAAACAACTTATTTAATATTTTACTTATTAATATTATTTTATATGTATGCGTGTATTGCCTGCATGTGTGCAAATGCAGCCTTTAGCAATGAACACAAAGGTCAGGATGTCAGAAACCTTGAAACTGGTGTTATGGACTCTTTTCTCTAATCTGTGAGTGCTAGCATTTGAATATGTGGCTTCTTGAAGAACAGTACATGTTCTTAACCACTAAGACATCTTTCCAGAAACAATTTATTTTAAATATAAAGATACCTATATACTTCTTCTTTAGTACAGGGCTTGGTGTACTTCTTCACATGACAATTATTATGAATTTGAAAACATTTATAAATTATATCCAGTTCAATATTTTATTAGATTTTAAATTCCTCCCTTATAAATAGCACACATCAGAATAAATCCTGTCTTTGAAATTGGTTTTCATAAAATATATTAGTTGATTTTAGGACTTGTTACTTTTCTTATAATGTTTCAATATTCAACTGTCTTCAAAGTATGATCTTGACTGTTTTTCAGAAGTAACTGACTCATTCTACAGACTAGATAAAAGAACAGAGTTAAATTTATGTTTTGAGGACACATTAATTAGATTTGATATGGGTTCATATTTACTGTAGTTTTAAAGATTTTATTTTTTTTTAAAGGAATAGTTTTCTGGGTTTTTAAAAATATTTTATTATTTTTATTTTATGTGTGTGAGTATATTGCCTGCATGTAGGTAAATGCACCCATGTCATACAATGCCCACAGAGGCCAGAAGAGGCTAGAAGATCCCCTGGGACTGGAGTTATGGACAGTTGTTATCTGACATAGGGTGCTGATTTAAATCTGGGTCTTCTTCAAGAACAGTCATTTTTCTTAACCACTGCACTATCTCTCCAGCCCCCATAAGTTTTTTATTGAACATTTTATTTGGAAAAAATATGAGAAATATCCTGGAGACAGAAACCATTAGAAATAGAACTGTATTTAGTGTGTGGCTTTATCTTGTTAA
>NW_008343204.1:101429-106897 GCF_000622305.1 Nannospalax galili | reverse complement strand
TCCTAGATAACAAAAGACAAAGAAGTAGACAATTATTATAATATTTATTTCTGAGGTGCTAACAACAATTTCATAGTTGACAGGGTATAACACAAAAATCTCAGAAAAGTAAGTTTACCACTCTGAATCTCAGGGGCATTCTAGGATTTTGTAATTTAGGGGGACTATAAATTCTCAACATTATTTTTCTCACAGCATCCTTTATCTGTTGTTTCTTAAACTGTAGATGACAGGATTAAGAAAGGAGGAACATGGGGATGGAGAGATGGCTCAGCGGTTAAGAACACTGGTTGTTCTTTCAGGAGAACTGGGTTCAAATTTTAGCACCCACATGGCTGCTAACAACTGTCTGTAACTCCAGTCCCAGGGGATCTGCCACCCTCTTCTGACTGCCATGGGCATTGCATGACACAGGTGCACTTATCTATATGCAGGAAATACATGCATAACATAAAATGAAAATAATAAATAAAAGTTTTAAAAAATAGAGGAGGAACAATGGTAAAAAGTAAGAAAGAATCATGTCCTGAACCACTTTTGATATGACTGGAGGTCTTAGATACACAGATGGAGTAGGTCAAAAAAAAAAAAAAAAAAAAAAAAAAAAAAACAGATACCAGAATAATGTGAGGGACACAGGTAGAAAAGGCCTTTCTTCTTTGAATGAAAGCTTCAATATAGTTGAAATTATGCAAACATATGATAAGTCAATGAGGATAAAGCAGCTACCACTAAATTATGGAAGTTAGAGAAATTAAGAGTTTGTTGTTAAAGGTGTCTGAGCAAGAGAGCTTCAGAAGAGAAATGATATCACAGAAGAGTGGAGGGTCCTTGTTAGAGTGACAGAAAAACAGCTGGAATGTTTCCACAGTGTGAGAACCTGCTACAACAACACTAAAAAGTAGGAAAGCCAGAGTCGTCTGAACACAGAATTCGTGGTTCATTGTCACAAGGTAGAGGAAGGGCTGGCAGAAGTCACTGTAGTTGTTCTGGATGATTATGATGAGAAATAGAGACTCTACACTTGCACAAAAATGACTAAAAAGATGCATGCAGCTCAACCAGTCACAGAAATTCCCCTGTTGTCAGTAAAAGGGTTGACATAGGCACTGGGGACTGTGACACAAATGTAGAACATGTCTAACATGGACAGATTCCTGAGGAAGAAGTATACAGTGTGTGCAGATTCTGGTCAATGATTGTAATCATGATAATAGGAAGGTTCTCTATCAGGATCCTGATGTACCTCAGCAGGAATAGCATGCTGAGAAGGAGTTTGAGTTTAAATATCTTCCCAAAAAACTTCAGGAGAAATTCACTCACTTTGGTGAATTGACCATAGAAGATTCGGCTTTATTCTATAAAATAATAAAAAAACAACAATTAAACAAGTAAATAAGTGACATTCCCTTGATTTCACTAGCTATTTTTTTAATAAGTAAACTAAATGTGTGAAAACTGAAGCATTTCTTCTTTGTTTGGACATATTTTAACCATGGTTGTGGTTAATATATACAGATAAAAGAAATATGGTGCAGTATATCTACTTGTATGATATAATGTTAAGCATAGTTACTCAGTTTCTATAATAATATATATTTCATGTAATTTGGTATGTTAATGAAGATTAATTTGATTAATATATGACACATTCCTCTAACAAATGAGTTGTAGGCATCCATCAAGAATGATTGGTGAAATTTAGCATATGGAATCTACAAAGTATTTGTTTACATGTAATTATTTTCCACATTTAAATTATATCTATGCTATATTGTTATATTCTATCAATGGGCTCATCATACACACAGAAACACATGTGTGAGGAAAGATGTAGGAAAGGAGAGAATGAAAGGGAAAGATAACAGACCTACTGAGACAGAAGATAGTCTAGAAAATAAAGAAGGAGATATACCAGAGTGAAGGGAGGTTTTAATAAACCTGCTCCCTGACTAGGAGTCAGACATTTTTAGTTTAGGTTTCCTTTATGGCAGAGAGTAAAGGGGATGGGGGTAAATTTCAAAGAAACTGCGTGCACCCAATCAGATTGCTTCCACTGCCTGCCAACAGCTTCCATTAGCTTTGATGGTGCGGCTTGGGCTTATGTTCTCATCCCAGGTCTCTAAATGCTCTATCTCAGGTCCAGGCTTGCAGGATACCCTAGTCATTTTCCCCCTGGTGCCACAGACCCTTTCTTTTTCCCTTCCAATCTCCAGCCTCACTACCTCGCACAAGTGACTAGGCTTCATTCCTCTTCTCATGGTTCCCTGTGGCTGTCCATAACTGTTTTGGGAGGAATAAATTGTTTCTAGGCTACAGCACATAACGTGTACAAAGAGAAACTGACCTAAACTAAACAAAGGAAGACTTGAGACTCACACAAGAATCAAAAAATACAAAAGCTGGGTGTGGTGGCACACACCTTTAATCCCAGCAATGGAGAGGCAGAGGCAGGCAGATCTCTGTGAGTTCAAGGCCAACCTGGTCTACATTGTAAGTTCCAGGACAGCTTGGGCTACAGGGAAACCCTGTCTCAAAAAGACTACCACACACACACACACACACACACACACACACACACACACACACACACACACAAGAAATCCATATGCCAAAGTCAACGTAAAAAATAATTACATGAAAAATTTAAAAAATATGTCCCCACCAAGTAGTGAATTTAAATAACACACAGACAAAGAAATCAAAGAACTGAAGGAAGATAGGGATAAGCTTCTGAGTGAATTCAGAAAAGAGAAATATTGAAGACTACTCAGGCTGAAATGAAAAAGGAAGTAAAACACTCAATAAGCCAAAGAGAAACAACAGGAGAAAGCGTCAACAATAGAATGAATATAATGGAAAACAGAAAATCAAAGCTGAAAGATAAAGTTGACCAATGAGAGCATTGAAGCAAAGATTATGCAATTTTGAAGAAAACACAGGAATGGAGTGTGCAGAAATGTATGACACCATACAAGGACCAAATTTACACATCATAGACATAAAGGAAAGAGGATAATATTGAGATAATAGTGTGGACCAGATCTTCAACCCGTCTTTTTGTTATCAGCAAGAAACACATCTCAGTTTTAAGGACAGGCACTATGTTAAGGGGAAAGGATGGAGAAAATATTCCAAGCAAATAGTACTAAGAAAAAAGGAAGAACTGTGATTCTAATATCTGACAAAATAGATTTCAAATTAAAACTAATCATAAGAGACAAAGATGGCCACTTCATTTTGATCAAAGGGATAATTAATCAAGAAGATATTACTATCATGAACATATATGCACCAACCTCTGGTGTACCCAACTTTATAAAAATAATACTGCAGTATTTTAAGATCCTGATTAACCCCAACTCATTAATATTAGGGGAGTTCAATACCCTGTCTTCATTAAACAGGAAAAGAGGACAGAGAATAAACAGAGAGACATCTGAATTAAATAAGACCATACATCAGATGGAGCTAACAGTCATCTACTGAATATTCCACCCAAGCACCAATGAGTAGAGTTTTTATTCAGCAACTCATAGAACTGCCTCCTAAATAAATCATATACTGGGGTATAAAACAAGTATCAACAAGTACAAAAATAATGAAATAATTCTATGTATTCTATCACACCACAGTGCAAAAAGCTTAACACCAACACTGGAAGAAACCCTAATAACTACATGAACACATGGAGATTAAACAACACACTCCTGAATGAATAATTGATCAAAGGAGAGTTTAAGAAAGTAAAAAATCTATTCCTGGAACTAAATGAAAAGGACAGAATAACACAACAAAATCTCTGGGACACTTTGAAAGCAGTCCTTACAGGGAAGTTTACAGCTCTAAGAGTCTATGTTAACAAATCAGAAAGAACGCAAATAAATGTGTTAACATTGCAACTCTAGACACTTGAAAATCAACAACAAATGAAACCCAAAATCAACAGACAAGAAGAAATAAGAAATATCAGGGCAGAAATTAATGAAATAGAAACAAAGAAAATAGTATAAAGAAACAACAAATCCAAGAGCTGGTTCTTTGAAAGGCTAAATAAGATGTACAGATCTTAGCCCAGATAACCGAAATAAAGAAAGCATACCTCCAAATCAACAAAATCAAAGATTAAAAGGGAAACAGTGCAACAGACAGCAAAAAGATCCAGAACATTATAAGGGATATTTTATAAACCCATAAGCTACTAAATTTCAAAAGCTAAAAGAAATGAGTAGGTATCTAAAATCGTGGGAATCACCAAAACTAAACCAAGAAGAGATCAGACACGTAAACAGATCCTTAACACATAAGGAAATTGAAACAGGAATACAAAACCTCCCAACTAAAAGAAGCCCAGGACCTGATATAATTACTGCAAAATTCTACAAGACATTTAAAGAAGATCATTATCCAACATGACTTATTCAAAAACATAGAAACATGAGCATTAGTTGTAGAGATTAGACTGCAGATGTGTCACCTTGTATTGGGCATCACCCAGGTATATTTTCTCTATGCCTGGTCAGATGTGCAACTCTGCAGTAGCCTTCATGGGTTACAACAAGAAGCCTCTTTAATGAGCACTGTGTGGCAGGTTTGTTGCACTAAGGGAGGTCTCTTCTATCTCACACTGTGTTCCTTTCCAAGCAGCTCCTAGGTATACATATGCATTAATATTCAGATACTCTTAGATGGATTTCCTTTAGGTTTTTTATGGCTTCACTTTTCCTCTAGTTTTGCTAGCCCACCAAGATTCATTCGTCTCTACATTTTCTTCTTCCATCCAACCTCCCTCCCTCCTTAGTCACAGTACCCTCATTACTCCCACCCTCCCCTCAATACCTCCCTACTCCCACCATCTTTCATTTCCTGACTTCCCTTTCTCCTGCACACTATGGTTCCTTGCATGTTGCTCGCTACTATCCTCCCCACCAATTACTTAATATTTTTCCATCTCCCTCAGGTAGCATCTGCTCCCTATTAGCTCCAATTCAGGTTGTTTCTTTTCCTTCACTTCTATGTATACTTTGCATTTAAAGGGCTCCTGTTGTTACTTCAGGATTTATATAATCACAATCCACAAATGAGGGGAAATATACATTGCTTAATTTTCTGCATTTGTGGTAATTCACATAGTAAAACACTCTCTAGCATTTACCATACATTTACCTGTAAATGTCACAATTTCATCTTTTCTTCCTGCTGAGTAGAACTCAATTGAGTAGATGTGCCACATTATCATTAACCTTCTGTCCGTTGAGGGACATTTAGGTTGTTTCCATTTCTTGCCTATTGTGATGAGAGCAGCAACAAACATGGATGTACTGCTATGTCTACAGTAAGATGACTCTTTTGAACATATACCAAGGAGTGGTATCACTGGATCATATGGTAGGTTTATTTTTAGTTTTTTGTGGGTTGTCCACACTGCTTTCCACAGTGGTTTCACAACTTTGCATCCCCACTAGCAG
>NW_008343204.1:100125-101245 GCF_000622305.1 Nannospalax galili | reverse complement strand
GGATCGCCGCCTCGTTTGATCTGCACTCTCACCGCTCATGAGGAGCTGCTGATCTGAGGTAAGTTGTCTCTGTCTCAAAAAATGGGTCAGCAACTGTCTAAGGAGGCTATTTTTATTAGGGACTTGAAGGCCTCCCTCGGAGAAAGAGGAGTCCGAGTTAAGAAAAAAGATCTTGTAAATTTTTTCGTGTTTGTGAGTGACCAGTGTCCTTGGTTTGTTATAGATGGTCCTGAAATCAACCCTAAAAAATGGGACCGAGTGGGACAGTGTTTAAATGAACTATTAAAGGATAAAGGCTCTGAGGCAGTTCCCATTCAGACTTTCAGCTATACTCTCCTGAAAACAAAAGTAAAATTGTTTCCATAGCTGAGGATTTCATTAAGCCCCTTTCTCGGTCCACCTCTGTGTCATCTATTAATAAGACAAACCTTCAAAAGGTAACTCAGGGTGTCACTCATCAGGAGCAGACCTTGCCTTGCCCATCAGTCATGATCGATATGCCTCCCTCGAAGCCAACTGCTACAGGCGGGCCAACCCAACTTTATCCAACATTGCCCAAGGTAGAGAGAAAAGAAAAACCTTCTTCCAACTTAACCTTCCCAATATTTCAGAAACAAGGTTCCCCTCCTGAAGGATTAACCCCCTCTGAGGAGAGTGACTTAGAGGAAGAGGCCGCCCGATATCATAATCCTGACTGGCCCCCTCTTGTTGCTTCTGCACCTCCCCTACCTCCATACCCACCGACCATCTGTGCACCCATTCTTCCCATAACTACCGCCCATACAGATATCCTTCTAAAAGCTAAAAATGACCTAAGTAAACAAGTTATAGCTTTAAGAGATGTTCTTTCTTTGCAAAAAGAGTTTGCAGAGCTCAACTC
This sequence comes from Nannospalax galili, assembly GCF_000622305.1. Taxonomy (NCBI): domain Eukaryota; kingdom Metazoa; phylum Chordata; class Mammalia; order Rodentia; family Spalacidae; genus Nannospalax; species Nannospalax galili. The sequence continues at coordinate 100,365 of NW_008343204.1, read as the reverse complement.
AGAGCTCTCTTCCCTACAAAAGGCTGTTACTAAAACTGTTTTTGCGGCTCCTTTGCCAAGAGCTGCAGGAAAGACTAAGTTCAAGTCTGCCAAAACTAGGGCCCTTGCCTTCCCTGTAATCACTAGGCAGGCAGCCAGAGAAGGCCTCTCCTCTGAAGAAGAATTAGGTAGTGACAAAGAAGAGCCTAGAGACTCTAATAATGAGGAAGGGGGAGAGGCACAAGAAGAGGGTGAGGCTGC
>NW_008343204.1:96701-98052 GCF_000622305.1 Nannospalax galili | reverse complement strand
CCCCCTTTTTCCCACTGCTGTCTTCTGGCAAGGAGACAATCCTCTTTATTGGGTACATCTACCTTCTACAACCAACAAGGTCCTTCCCACTTATCCTTCATTGGTAGTGAAAATTCTTCAGCTCGGCAGGGAGCAATCCTGCAAGCTGTTTGGGAAGGAACCAGATGTTATAATACCCCCCTACAGTCCTTCCCAGGTTTCCTGGCTAACAGACACCTCGATGAGTGCTCTATTAATAGTGTTACATTTCAGGGAAAATTAGATAATCATTACCCCCAAAATAAATTGGTCCAATTCTTTAACAAAAGCCCAGTCCCTGTTATATTTCCTAAAGTAACTAAAAGAGACCCCATACCTAAAGCACATTTGGTATTCACTGATGGCTCCTCCAATGGCCGAGCAGCCTTCATGATCAATGGACAAATAAGTCAAATATCTACACCCTTTAGCTCTGCACAATTAGTTGAGATCCAAGCTATTCTTGCTGTATTCCAAAAAATAACACAGTCCCCTTTTAATCTGTATACCGATAGTGCTTATTTGGCCTTCTCGGTTCCTTTATTGGAGATGGTGCCTTACATCAGACCCACCTCCAATGCCGCACCCATGTTCTCAGCTCTCCAGAAATTTATTCATAAACACTCCCAGCCCTTCTTTGTGGGACAAGTCCACGCACATTCTGACCTCCCAGGGCCTTTGGCAAAGGGCAATGATGTTGTAGATTGTGCTACACGATTTGTGGCCTTCACTCAAGAACTTTCCCAAGACCCTGTAGCCTTAGCTCAACAAGCACATGATTTACACCACCTTAATGCATTAACACTTAGGCTTAAGTTTAAGATCACCTGAGAACAAGCAAGACAAATAGTCCGCAATTGCAAAAGCTGCTTGACTTTTCTTCCTGAACAGCACTTGGGAGTGAATCCCTGGAGAAATTTGGCAAATGGACGTCACCCACATCCCCTCTTTTGGAAAACTTAAGTATGTCCATGTCACCATTGACACCTTCAGTGGTTTCATTTTTGCATCCCTTCAGCCAGGAGAGGCCACCCGACATGTTATCAGCCATGTCTTGGCTTGCTTAGTAACCTTACCACAACCAAGAATTATCAAAACAGACAATGGGCCTGGTTATACTAGTACCCATTTTAAAGAATTCTGTGCTCAACTTAAGATCAAGCACGTCACAGGAATCCCATACAATCCCCAAGGCCAAGGAATTGTTGAAAGAGCACACCAAACATTAAAAAACATGTTAATAAAATTACAGTCAACTGGAGGCGCCTTGTTCCCACTCCCTGGTAACCAAAAGAATTTATTAAATCATGCCCTCTTTGTTCTCAACTACTTA
>NW_008343204.1:94403-96163 GCF_000622305.1 Nannospalax galili | reverse complement strand
CTCCTTTACTGAATGTAATAGAAATAACACCCTGTATTTTTACTCCACGGCCATTTCTTATAAAACGGCATCTGGGGGCTCGGATTGGACCCTTAATATTCAGGTAATAGGATCAGAAAAATATAATTCTAAAGCTCTTAGTGCGGGCTGTTATGTAGAACCTGGCAAAAAGGTATGTTGGCCACAACAAGCTCTGATCCACATATCAGATGGAGGGGGCCCGACAGACCAAGTTAAAGAAGAATATGTTCGAACTACATTGCAAAAACAAAGAGAGTCTCTCCTGCCTCACCTCCATTATCATCCCCTATTACTACCAAAACCCAGAGGCCTTAATTTAGACCCTCAGACCATGGAGATCCTTACTGCCACCCATGATGCCCTGAACTGCTCTAATCCTTCCCTAGCAGAGGACTGCTGGCTGTGTCTTGCATTAGGAACTTCATGGCCTCTAGTTATACCTTTAAACAATGAGTCTAATATACTCCCCTCTCCAGATAACTGTAGCTATTCCACACCTTTTAAGGTCCTACCCCATTACTTCATTATATCTGTTTGTCTTTTTAATTCTTTTCAAAATAATTCATTTGATGTAGATCTTGGATTAGCTATGTTTACTACCTGCTCTAGGTTCGTCAACACCTCTCAGACAGGCTGTTTGGTGGGGGGAGAATTTATGTATGTGGAAATAACATGGCCTATCCTTATTTACCCACTAATTGGACTGGTTCATGTGCCCCTGCATTGCTTTTGCCAGACATAGACATAATTCGAGGAGATGAGCCTGTGCCCTTGCCTAGCTTTGACACATTCGTTCCAAGGCACAAACGAGTGGTCCAATTTATTCCATTGCTTATTGGACTGGGTATCTCAGGAGCACTCACTACTGGCTCAGCTGGTGTAGGAGTGGCAATAGACACCTACAACAAATTATCTCAGCAGTTAATTGATGATGTTAATATGGTCTATCGGTCTGTACAAGATCTTCAGGACCAGGTAGACTCACTGGCCGAGGTTGTCTTACAAAATAGACGGGGACTTGATTTACTAACAGCAGACAAGGGAGGTATCTGTTTAGCTCTACAGGAAAGATGCTGCTTTTATACCAACAAGTCCGGGATCGTCAGGGATCTGATCAGAAAGCACCAAGAAGAGCTAGAAAAAAGACGCCAAGAGCTCTTTGCAAACCCCATGTGGAGCATGTGGAATGGAATCCTGCCCTATCTTCTACCTCTCCTTGGGCCCCTGGTGGGGTTCTTGCTCATAATTTCCTTTGGGCCATGGGTGTTCTGAAAGATTACTGACTTTATTAAAAAACAAATTGATTTGGCCACTAAGGCCTCTATCCACTACCATCGGCTACAGCTTGAAGATCCAGAGGATAGTGAGTATGACACATCCCTTGGATCCCCCTCAGCACCCTTAGACTTTTCCACCCTAGCTAACCCCCCCAATACTTGGTGGAACTTTAGTCGCTAATGAAAAGATCAATGACGGGAATATTGTGGTGCCAGAGATTGGAGGCAGATTCTCAGCTGTAAGGTACTCAATGACGGGAATAGCACAAACCCATGATTCAGGGGCATACCCCAAACTTGCGGGTACTGAACATGGAAGCAGTTTGTGTAGCCTAAGACAGGGGCCTTACCAAAAGAAACAAGAATCCCAACTCGGGGGACCCACCACATAGCCTAAGGCAGATCCTTCATTCGCTAAAGTTATTAATAAAGGGTGAGATGTCGGGAGCTGGAGAAACAACA
>NW_008343204.1:84282-94326 GCF_000622305.1 Nannospalax galili | reverse complement strand
CCTTGGGAAAGAATTTATGGCAAGGTTATCTTTCTCTTCCTCTTGCAAACACTTCTTGGAAAAATGAGTCATGCAATAATCTCTTGGAACATCTGGCGGTCAGTCACGTTGCTGAATTGCTCAGTCCCCCTCCCATACTCATAAGAATGCTGTAACCTTTGATCAACTTCTTCAATCCCCTCTGAATACAAACTGTATATAAAAAAAAGGCTTGCAGTACAATAAAGCGACCCTTGACAAGTGGACTTGCTTGGGCTCCGTCTCTTCTTTCTCACCCATTTTTCCTTTCAGGGAGTGGTCCCCCTCGAGCTTTACCTGTACAGGGTCCCCACAGGTGAGGGCACCACATTATCCTTAACCTTTTGTCAGTTCAGGGACATTTAGGTTGTTTCCATTTCTTGCCTATTGTGATGAGAGCAGCAACAAACATGGATGTACTGCTATCTCTACAGTAAGATGACTTTTTTGAACATATACCAAGGAGTAGTATCAGTGGATCATATGGTAGGTTTATTTTTAGTTTTTGTGGGTTGTCCACACTGCTTTCCATAGTGGTTGCACAAGTTTGCATTCCCACTAGCAGTGAATGAACATTCCTCTTTCTCCACATCCTCTCTAGCATTTGGAGGCTTTTGTTCTCTTGATCGTGGCCAATCTGCCTGGGATAAGACAAAATTTTAGAGTGGTTTAATTTGCTTTTCTCTAGTTGCTAAATATGTTGAGCACTTTTTAAGGTGCTTCTTAGCGATTTTTATCTCTTCACTTGAGAACTCTCTGTGTAGGTCTTTCACCCCATTCTTTATTGGGACATTTATCTTCTTATTTGTTTTTTTTTAGTTCTTTGCATATTCTGGATATTAATCCTCTGTCAGTTGTGTATCTGGTAAATATTTTCCCCCACACAGTGGATTTCCTTTTAACTTTGTTAGTTGGTTATTTTGCTATACAGAAATTTTGTGATTTAATGATGGCCCACTTATCGATTGTTGATTTTAGTGCCTGAGCAGATGGTGTGTGGTTTAGAAATTCCTTTCCTCTGCCTTTATCCTGGAGAGTGCTCTCTATGTTGTCTTCAAGTAGTTTCTGAGTTTCAGATTTTATATTGAGGAAGGGGCAGAGAGACAGCTAATGCATCCTTGAATTCTCACCTTTGAGGCTTCCATGTAGATCAGAGTGCAATACACACAGAACGCCTCAGCTGGCCAAGTATTGGAGAATATGACCCTTAGAGTGTAGGATGGGACTCCTATATGGAACCTCATTCACTGGTGGCTCAGAGACCATTGTGGAAGAGGAGGCAGAAAGATTGTAAGAGCCAGGGTTCATGAATGCATGAGGTGGAGGCATCCGGGCCAGTGGGGGCTGGTCATGTGTGCCTTGGAAGTGGTGACATCCAACGTGAGACTCATGTCACCTCAATTAAACAAGGGACCAAAGGGGAGGTGGAAGTAGGTGGCAGATCAGCATTAGATTGACAACTCTTTGAGACTGGTTATTGCTGCATGACGGAGAGTATGACCTACATACAACCACTGGATGGACTGTCTAGAATCCAGTGGATGCATTTGCACTGAAGTACATTTGGGTATAAACACCTGTATGAATAGAACTCAGCATATATGGCAGAGTGCATAGGGTTCATTGGGGGGGCATGGTTGAGAGACGGGGTCTAGTTTTGAGTGGAGAATATTGTATGGAATTTTAAAAGTTCAATAAAAATAAAGACTAAAACAAAAAATAATATATAAAAACAGAGGAAGAATATCCAAATTCCTTCTATGAAGCCAGACTCAGTCTAATACCAAAACCAGGTAAAGATACAACCAAAAAGAAAACTATAGACCCATATCCTTAATGAACATAGATGCAAAAATTATTCACAAAATACGTACAAACTGCATAAAGACACACGTCAAAAAGATCATCCACCATCATCAAGTTGGCTTTATTAAGAGATGCAGGGGTGGTTCAATATATGTAAGTCAATAAACATTATAAATAATATAAATGGACACAAGGAAAAGAACCAAATGGTCATCTCAATAGATGCAGAGAAGACCTTTGACTAAATTCAACATGCATTTATGTTCAAAGTCCTAGAGGGAACTGGACTGGAGGGAAAACACATCCAAGTAATTAAAGCTATATACAACAAACCCACAACCAACCTTATTCTAAATTGAGAAAAACTGGAAGCATATATTAAAAGCAGGAACCAGACAAGACTGCCCACTATCTCCACTCTCTTTTAATTAGTGATTGAAACTTTTTTGAGAGAAATAAAAAAAGAGAAGGAAAGTAAAGCAGTAGTTATTGGAAAAGAAGGGGGAAATTATCACATTTTGCAGATGATATGATATTACATTTAAAGAGATGCCAAAAATTTTTCTAAACAACTCCTAGAAATGATTAACAGTTTCAACAAAGTGGCAGGTTACAAAATTAATTTATAGAAGCCAGTAGCTTTTCTATTTACCAAAAAAAAAGTCATCACAGAAAGACTACATGGAAACACTCCCTTTCACAATAGCATCATCATAAATAAAATAATAGAATAGAATAATGTAAAGTAAAATAAAAAAACAGTAAAATAAAATAAAACATCTCAGAATAAACCTTATCAAAAACATCAAGAACTCTACAATGATAATTTTAAATATTTAAAGGGAGAGATTGTGGAAGATAACAGAAGATGGAAGGACGTTCCATGCTCAAGGATTGGAAGAATTACTATTTCGAAAATGACCATCCTACCAAAAGCAATTTATAAGATTCAATGCAAAGTCAATCAAAATCACCATAACATTATTCAAAGAACTAGGAAAAAAATCCTAACTCTCATACAGAAGCACAAAAGATCCCATATAGCCAAACAACTCTAAGCACTAAGAACAATGCTTGGCAGATTACAATACAAGATATTAAACTATATTATGAAGCTATAGTCATAAAAACAGCATGGTAGTGGCACAAAAATAGGCCCATAGATCAATGGAACAAAATTGAAGACCCAAATATGAGTACATTCAATATCAGCCACCTGATATTTGACAAAGGGGCCCAGAATATTCACTGAAGAAAAGACAGCATCTTCAGAAAATGATGCTGGAAAAACTGGATCTCCACCTGTAAAACAATGAAACTAGACCCCTATTTTTCACCTTGCACAAAAGTCAGCTGCAAATGGATCAAAAACCTCGATGTGCAACCTGAAATTCTGAAACCGTTAGAAGAAAATATTGGCAAAAATCTACAAGATATAGGTGTAGCAAAAGATTTTGTAAACCAGACATCAATTAATCAGGAAATAAAGTCAAGAATAAACAAATGGGACCTCATTAAACTAAAGTGCTTCTGTGCATCAGATAAATCAACCAAAGAAGTCTAGAGAATACTCACAGAGTGGGAGAAAATTTTCACCAGCAACATATATGACAGAGGTTTAACATGAAGAATATATAAATAAATTTTTAAAAAAAGAATGAAGAAATCAAGTAATCCAATTAGAATTGGGCTAAGGATCTGTACAGAGAGTTCTTAAAAGAAGAAATAAAGATGGCTAAGAACCATTTTAACAGGTGTTCAATATTGTTAGTTATTAGAGAAATGAAAATTGAAACTACTTTAATATCTTACCCCAATCAGACTGGATAAAATCAAGAGAACAAATGATACCAAATGTTGATGATAGTATGGGGAAAGGGAAATGCTCATCCACATCTGGTGAGACTGCAAACTGGTGCAACCCCTATGGAAAATAGTGTTGAGAACCCACTAAAAACCAAAAATGAGCCTATCATTTGACCCTGTTATATCATTCCTCAGCATATACCCAAAGAACTCGTCTTATTGCAGAGACACTGCTACATCCATGTTTATTGATGCTCTTTTCACAATAGCTAAGAGATGGATTCATTCTAAGTGACCCTCCACTGACAAGTGGATAATGGAAATGTGGTACATTTAAAAATAGAATTCTACTCAGTGGTTTAAAAAAGATGAAATCATGAAATTTGCAGGGCAATGGATGGAACTAGAAACTGTTATACTAAGTGAAGTATCAAAGACTCAGAAAAGCAAACATGTGTTCTCCCTCACATGTGGATCCTAGCACCAAATTCTTGTAAGTGAGTATGTATCCAGACATAACTACAGGAAACAGGTTAATGAAAATGATACAGGGAGGTAAAGGCAATGTATGAACCTGAGAGGTAAGAACAGTAGGGAACAGGTGTTATTAATGGAGAAATGAATAAAAATGTTATTATTTAAATGAGAAGGGGGAAGTTTACACAAGTAATCTTGGGGATCAAGAGAAAGAAGGAGCTGAAGAGAAGTGGGACCATAGCTGATGGGTATTATCAAGGGAGAAAGGAGAAACATAAGGACACTTTAAATAGGGTAACAATGCAGGAAGGGTGAGAGAGAGAATAAATATTGCCTAGATATTTTAAAAATAAAGAGGGAACCATAACAGTTCACCAACCTACTGAAAAATTATACATATAATATCTCTACATGAGTCCATGTGATTAGCTAAAGGCTACAAACAAGAAACACTGCCAGACAGGGGAAACCATACTTTGAGTTGTTGGCCAGGGTGGTCCAAGAGACTCCCAAAATTTTTCAAGCTATTGCCACTGTCCTTGATGTCCTCATAGAACTTGGAGGTAAAACCCACACTGAAGACAGAATATGCTTTGGACATAGGATTTGGAGCAATAGAGCTTCAACTGACCTGAAACCACATCCCCTGAAAGGTAGCTATAAATGTGTCAAGAGAAAATGTTAATGGATGATTCAAGACCAAATAAACCACACCAATTGCCAGCAGAGCATATGTCATTGGTGCAGTAGTAGCACAGTTATCTTGGGGCTAATCAATAGCTACCTAATTTGAATGTGAAATTTTGAAATGGAGTTTTTCCTGCAAACTTTTGTTTACACTTACCCGGGGGAAAATGAATCTACCTGTCTTTCAAAAGGTAAAAAGTGTGGTAACGTAAATATAAGTTAATACACATGGGTGGAGTGGTCATAGATCTTAAAGAAAACCCCAAGACTGTGATATCACTAGACTAATGTAATTTCTTACTATGTGCAAAAAATGTATCCTTATATTTACAGACAAAATTCCCAGTCACCACTCATCAAAGAAGCTCATTTTGCACCAGTCAGAAATTATTACCAAGTACCACAACTGGTCACACATGGGTATTTTCTATGAATTGCCCAGGCCTAAGTAATACATTTACAATGCAACCTCTCACCTAAGGCTCATGGAACATAGAACAGGGATAAAGAAGATGACATAAAGGAATCTGTCAATTCTCAATAATAAAGCTCCCTCATGCAGCAGAGTTCCAGGAACACCAAACATCACAAATAGCCAAAGCTTAGAGATCAAGGGTCTACTGAATCATAGTCTTTGAATGAGATCCCTTTATTAAACTTCATCCACCCAGAGAGGGCAGAAATATTGTAAGAGCCAGGGAGGAGCTTCATGACCATATGTAAAGAGAGTCCTACAAGGTCCTGAGATCCTGCTCATATGATTCCAAGTCAATGGTGTCAGCATACACAAGTCCCATTCAAACTCAGGCAGGCAATAATCCAACATAGAACTTGGATAATAAAGAGCAGACCTCAATCTTATCCATAGGAGTGTTGGCAACTGATTGTGGCTAGATGAAGAAAGATGATCTTCCTAATATAAGGAATTCCACATGGGCTGACTAGACTCAGTGGATGGACTTGCCCTGGGGAATGGCTGGGGACACTGACAACCCAATGGGCCTTAACAGGGCCTACAGAGTATGTGGAATCCAGTGGGGTGGTAAGGACTATGGGGCAGTGGGATAGAGATGATTTAGATTGTTTGAGATATTCTGTATGAAATACACATAAAATTCAATAAAATACATATTTTAAAAAGCACATTATGACAAAATGGATTACAGTAGAAGAAGACAAATTCTACTTTTAGGTACTGACACTTGATGGAAAAGTATTCAACATAAAACATAAATAAATATGAAAAATAACAAATGTTGACTCCTAAGGAAAATAATGAAATAAAACTCAACAATGTCTCACTAACTTAAAGACTCTCACAAAGTGACATGTACCCAATATTCATAGATGTTGGAACACTAGTTTTTACTTATAAGAAGTTCAAAATGTGGAGGAAATGTTGGGCAGAGAGCAAGGGAGAGGAGAGCTAGGCATTACCTAGCTAGTTTTATCATACACTATTTCTACATGAGTCCATGTGTATAGCCAAAGGCTACATAACAAGAAATAGTGCCAGACAGGAGAAACCTTCTTTTGAGTTTTTGGCCAGGGAGGTGCAGGAGACTACCAAAATTACACAGGCTATTGCCACAGCACTTAATTGCCTCACCGAACTTGAAGGTAAGACACTTCTGATGAAGACAGAACATATTTACTACAAACACAGGATTTGGAGCAATAGAGATGGAACTAACTTTCCCTGAAGGGTAGCGCTCATGGTTTAGTGAGCACTAGGAAGGTGCCAAGAGAAAACATCAATTGATGGTCCAACACCACCTTCAAAACCAAATGACCACATCAATGGCTGTCACAGCATATGACATTGGTGCAGTAGTGGCACTTTTATTTGGGGGCAATAAACAGCCACCAAATTGGACTAAAAGCCCACTCAATGGGATGAAACTTAAGTGTGGTACTATAAACATAACTAAATACAAATGACTGGAGAATTCATACATCTTAGAGAAAATCCCAAGTCTGTCACGTATAATAAATGTCATATATGCCAAGGCCTTTTGAGTTGCTTTTGTACCCAGATGTCCCTTAGTGAAAGCCCATCTCCTGGAATCTATTCAGTCCATCTAGAGTCACTCCCTTAAATAAAATCAGCTCTCTATCACCCAGCAGCAATCAACTGCCAATAGTTCCTTGACTAAGTTAGAGACTGCTCCCCATTTCCCCTGTTATTTATTTGATTTTTTTTCTGACTGAGTTTCCATGGATCTTATACACACTGTCACCATTGCTGCAAGTTCATATGAGCAAGTTCCCAGAGGCCTCTTAAATTCTGTGTCCTGACATTCATGCTCCATCCCTGGCTTTTACAGTCTTTTCCTCCTTCTTCCACAACTAGCCCTGAGCAGTGGGTGAGTGTGGACTAATATTGGATTCCTGTATGGGGACACACACTCTATAGTCTCATTTTTTATATCTTGGCCAATTGTAGTCTTCTCTGTGCATTGCACTCTGTTGAATGAGGAAGCCTCTCTGGTGAGAGGTGAGAGATGTATTAGGATTCTCTCTACTCCCTGTTCAGTTATGTTTCATGAGCCTTGTTTTTCAATTTTCTTTTGCAATTTAAAGCTTTTCAATGCTTTTCTAGTTCATAGTTTGTATGTTAAAGTGCATGATTTTTAAAAATCATACTTGTTATGGCTGAAGTATTAAGGGATGTACTTATACAGCCATATTTTAAAGAGACCATGCGTATCCAGTGCTGCTTATACATGCCTTTAGTCCCAGCAGTTGATAAGCAGAGGCAGGTTGATTTCCATGAAACAAATGCCAGCATGGTCTACATAGTGTGAACAGAGCCAGTTGGAGCTACAGGGAGACCCTGTCTCAAAAAATTTAATAAATAAATAATCAATCAATCAATCAGTCAATAATCAATCCATACCTTAGGCAGGGAAAGCTAATGAAACCATTTGGGCCATGATTTTTTCAGTTCCTGTGGTGACATTTCTAATGCCTCTTTAGTTACTGTGCTCTTCATTAGTCCTCAGAGGAGAGCACTTTGACCCTCAAGAAAGGAAATTCCTGAAGGAATCTATGAAATGCCCAAAGGTAACAATCTCCCTCCAAGGCTCTCCAGGCTGATGAAATCTTTGTATTTCTCATAAGATATCTCTGGCCTCACTTTTCCTGAAACCTACCCTCAGGAGAAAAGCAGCTGAAAAAAATGAAATAATTTGATATTATCCAAAGCACAGAGGCTGTGTCAAGACAAGAAATTCAACAAGGAGGTAATGTATCCTTTTCTTTGAGTCAACTGAATGCATTGTGCTACACTGTATAGTTCAAAAGGAGAGCTAAGAAATGATGCTATATTTATTAAAAATAACAGAGTATACAATGTGAGTATACTTGAGGAGAAATAATGCATATTGTTCATCAATTGTGTGAGGAGGGATAAGTCATCCAACTAACTGCTGGTAAGACGTCTCTGATTTTATCAATGTTATTAAACTGAGGCAGTATTCTTCTTCAAGTATGCATTTTGTTTATAGAATGAAATATCAGAAAAATCAGTTAAAATGTATATGAGTTGCTTTTTGTGTTTGAATATGACTTTAATTCCAACATTCATTGAATTAGAATTAATATTCTTGGTCTTCCAGTTCATTTCTAAGATTGCATCTGCTGAAGAATATGTACTTCTGTCACTGCTAAGGGCTAAATTAGATAACTGTGGTGTGTTTTATTGAGACAACAGAGAAATTCTGGAGATGGCATCAGTCTGATTGTTACCAAATTCAAATTAAATTCTTCAAATAGTTACTGCTTCTTTTCTTGTTAATGGATTGATAAACACTATGCAATATCATTTTCATAAAACAATGCAAAACATTTTTGAGTTTAGTCTTCCATAAACAACACATATATTAATATTATTAGTGAACACAATGATTTTTAGAAGTACAAGACATACAAGGGTGCATAACCTCAGGTCACACATATACCACAACAACCCCTCAGTTATCTCAGTAAATAAGCTCAACAAATTCATTGGTTCCCCAGTAAAACTTTAATGAAATATTGGCTTGAAACTAGAAACTTAAAATGGAATAAGCATTGCTTAGCATCCCCAGGAAAAGAAGTTTCACAACCTATGGAAAATTTATTTGTTAATGCTATTATGTCTCATAATTATATTTTTAAAAAAATAAAATGATACTGTAAAAGATATTGAAAGGATATGGGAATTGATATACTTTCAAACATAGAAAAAATTAGAAAGCCTAAGCAATTGATGAGCTAATCTTATTGGATGTTTATCAGCCTATACTAATGTGGTCAGAGGTACATAAAGGACAGTTTTTGCCCCTTGCCATCCAAGGTTGACCAAGTTCTAAGGGACGATAGAACATCTCTCAAAATGTCCTGTAAATGTTGTTAGTCACCTGTCCTCTTGTTCAGGGAGGACACGGAGACCACACTAGTTGGACTTGAAACAGTGTCCAGTCTACAAAGGGGAGGGTCAACTTAGAGGAAACATCTCATTCATGCTTCCAAATGAAGCCAGTCATGGTCAAACAGGACCTTTGGCTTATCTTCGTATAGATGGAACTGGTATAAAAAGGAGCCAGGAGCTCCTCCCAAGCCTATGTGACCCCTGAGAAACAGATCCTCAAATGACCATAAGTGGAAAAATAAATTAATTTATTTGGGCAAACTGTATAGTCTTAAACACCCAAAAGGTAAGTATAACCAAAGAGTAAAGTCATCAGTATACTTCTTTAAGAATTCAAGGGATTACACTGCATGGAATGTCGCGAGCCGGGACTCTGTCCAGCAGAGTCCAGGAAAGACGACACAGACACCAAGGTGAGGTTCAAGCTTCTGTTTCTCTTGCATCCTTTATTCTCTCTCTTTCATTATCTCATACACTATGATGCTGCTTCTGTTCTGTTCTATTATATCTCTCACTCTTTATTCTCTCTCACTATGATGCTGTTCGTAGGTCCTTCTATTACACACCTCAGTTCTTTATATAGCATTTCCAACAGCCCTCCCCCCAGCCGGTACCAATCAGGGCTCACACACGTGCAGCGGCCAGGCAGAGTGTAGCCCATAGGCACGTAGCAAGATCATCAGGCTGGCAGCACCTGTTTTGGGGCTCACCATACTTCAGAGTTGGGGTAAACAAGCGGGATTCACGAGCCTTGGCAATCAGCCAAGAGTTGAAGTAAACAGCACGAGGTTTGGCAGCCAGCCAGGGCTCCATCTTTGGCTGGCTCAGCTGTGCTC